>NC_044043.1:73224168-73530076 GCF_901765095.1 Microcaecilia unicolor | reverse complement strand
ACGTCAGACTCACAGAAACAGAAGCCTGCGCAGCCTTCTACATGGAATGTTGCTAGTGGAATAGCAACATTCCATGTAGAATCTCCAATAGTAGCAACATTCCATGTAGAATCTCCAATAGTAGCAACATTCCATGTAGAATCTCCAATAGTATCTATTTTATTTTTGTTACATTTGTTCCCTGCGCTTTCCCACTCATGGCAGGCTCAATGCGGCTTACATGGGGCAATGGAGGGGTTAAGTGACTTGACTTGCCCAGAGTCACAAGGAGCTGCCTGTGCCTGAAGTGGGAATCAAACTCAGTTCTTCAGTTCCCCAGGACCAAAGTCCACCAACTTAACCACTAGGCCACTCCTCCACTCCATTTTGCCACCAAAATGCCAGCACAGCCTTGTATTTCATAGGGTAAGGCCCAGGTAGAGGAAAAGAAGAAGAAACGCAGGGTCTGAACTTGCCAGTTCATGGGAAGGCAGACTGCCCTGCTGCTGCTTCTTCTAGACAGAAGGCTCTGCAAAGTTCAAGCCCCTATCTCTGGGGTCTCTTGTGCAAGGGTCCCCACAAGTCAGACTCTGCCCCACCCATGCAAGAAGCTGCCAGTTTGTGAAAAGGAGGGACAGAGACAGAAGGACCAGAGGAGACAGAATTGTGGCATTCCAGGCCCCCTGCCTGCCTCCTTTCTTTGGTTGGGGAAGGTGGGGAGCAATGGAGGAGAGAGGAACTGGACAGACTGAACTCCTGACCCTGGTTAAGTATCCAACCAGAGCTGTGTCTGCCCAGGGAGAATGAACCCCCCCCCCCTAACAACAGTCTGCAGTTTATTTCAACACCACCCCTCAAAAATGTTTATTACCCATTTTATGATTGCCAGATGGTGGACTCTTCCATCAACCACAGTGACCGTCTGACCTCACATAAAACTGGAAGCTAAACCAGAAAGCCCTATTCTGTCTGCCGAGGTAATACACATAATACCACACACTACCAAAATACGGACTTTTTAATCAAAGAAGAAAGTGGGAAAAAAATTAAGTGCTAAATCTGTTTTGTCAGATGAAGATTCACAGCTTTGTATAATGTGAAAGTTTGATTTTTTTTTTTTATTTACAATTTTGTAGCAGTATCAGCAAAACACAGAAGTTTAGTTATTTATTTTAAATATATGACCAAACTAAACACGAGCAATGTCTAGGGGACACTCAATGAAGTTACATGGAAATATTTTTTAAAACTGTGGAACTCATTAAACTAAACTTGCTGAACTAAACATGTACACCCTGGAGGAAAGGAGAAACAGGGGTGATATGATACAGACGTTCAAATATTTGAAAGGTATTAATCCGCAAACGAACCTTTTCCGGAGATGGGAAGGCGGTAGAACTAGAGGGCATGAAATGAGATTGAAGGGGGGCAGACTCAAGAAAAATGTCAGGAAGTATTTTTTCACGGAGAGAGTAGTGGATGCTTGGAATGCCCTCCCGCGGGAGGTGGTGGAAATGAAAACGGTAACGGAATTCAAACATGCATGGGATAAGCATAAAGGAATCCTGTGCCGAAGGAATGGATCCTCAGGAGCTTAGTCAAGATCGGGAGGCGGGGCTGGAGGTTGGGAGGCGGGGATAGGGCTGGGCAGACTTATACGGTCTGTGCCAGAGCCGGTGGTGGGAAGCGGGACTGGTGGTTGGGAGGCGGGGATAGTGCTGGACAGACTTGTACGGTCTGTACCAGAACCGGGGTTGGGAGGCAGGACAGACTTGTACGGTCTGTGCCAGAGCCGGGGTTGGGAGGCAGGGCTGGGGAGGTGAGGATAGTGCTGGGCAGACTTATACGGTCTGTGCCTGTGCCAGAGCCGGTGGGTGGGAGGTGGGGCTGGTGGTTGGGAGGCGGGGATAGTGCGGGGCAGACTTATACGGTCTGTGCCCTGAAGAGCATAGGTACAAATCAAAGTAGGGTATACACAAAAAGCAGCAAATATGAGTTATCTTGTTGAGCAGACTGGATGGACCGTGCAGGTCTTTTTCTGCCATCATCTACTATGTTACTATGTTACATTGCCAGATGATGTTAACAGTGGTTTACATATCTGGGTTTAAAAAAAAGTTTGGACAAGTTCCTGGAGGAAAAGTCTATAGTCTACTATTGAAATAGACATGGGGAAGCCACTGCTTGCCCTGGGATTGGTAACACGAAATGTTGCTACTATTTGGGTTTCTGCCAGGTACCTGTGACCTGGATTGGCCACTGTTGGAAGCAGGATACTGGGCTAGATGGACCATTGGTCTGACCCAGTATGGCTATTCTTATATTCTTATGTCAGCAGCAAGTGCTTTAAGGAACAAAACTGACAGCTGTACTTCAGAATGAATCGTTTGAAATCAGCCACTTCCAGCCCAGATTCTTGTGGTGCAAGTTAAAAACTTCCTTCTGTGGAGGTTAACCAGTGATGGTTCATAAATGTTCTTTTTCATCATACAAAGGTTCTGTTATGTTCATGCTATAAGTTGTACTATGACTGACTTCATACATCAATAAAAATATTTTTTTTTAAATTCCTTCTGCTGCTCTTCTCCCTCTCTCCAAATACTCCTTCCATTGAGTACCAAAATGGGTACGCTTGACTAGTATCCAAACTGTTCACAATATTCTGTGAAAACAGCATATGAAAGACTGCAAGGTCCAGCCAGTCTGTCCATTTTCACATTACAGACCCTTCTCCTCATTTCTCTATCAGTAAGAATCCAAAATCAAAGCCGGTGCTCTCTTTTAGCTGGACAGGTCACCAAGTAAACAGCCTAGACTTACACCAACTGATCCAGGGACACAGAGTTTGCCATTACGGTCTTGAAGGGCCTATCATTCCAGATGCAGGCTTATAATTATTACGGGTTCTGATTTAGATGATCTTTATTCTCACTGCCATTCCTAAAACTTCCAATGATGAGGCGAGCAAAGAATCGCCTACTGCAGGAGACACAAGTACGCTGGTGACCTCTTATAACGAGTCTCATTACTGGAGGATACGTAAATTGCTAAACCTCTACTGTTCCTCAAATGGTGTTCCATTTCATATCCAACTCCATAAAAGAGATGATTTTTTACCCCGCGCTTTCCCACTCATGGCAGGCTCAATGCGGTGGGCAATGGAGGGTGAAGTGACTTGCCCAGAGTCACAAGGAGCTGCCTGTGCCAGAAGTGGGAATCGAACTCAGTTTCTCAGGACCAAAGTCCACAACCCTAACCACTAGGCCACTCCTCCACTGTTGCTACTATTTGAGATTCTACATGGAATGTTGCTATTCCACTAGCAACATTCCATGTAGAAGTCGGCCTTTGCAGATCACCAATGTGGCCGCGCAGGCTTCTGCTTCTGTGAGTCTGACGTCCTGCACGTACGTGCAGGACGTCAGACTCACAGAAACAGAAGCCTGTGCAGCCTTCTACATGGAATGTTGCTAGTGGAATAGCAACATTCCATGTAGAATCTCCAATAGTAGCAACATTCCATGTAGAATCTCCAATAGTATCTATTTTATTTTTGTTACATTTGTACCCTGCGCTTTCCCACTCATGGCAGGCTCAATGCGGCTTACATGGGGCAATGGAGGGTTAAGTGACTTGCCCAGAGTCACAAGGAGCTGCCTGTACCTGAAGTGGGAATCCAACTCAGTTCCTCAGTTCCCCAGGACCAAAGTCCACCACCCTAACCACTAGGCCACTCCTCCTGATGATGGTGAAACAAGTTATTATTGGGTGAGTCACATTTTCATATGAAAAGCCCTTCCTATTTGCAGGCCCGAAAATGAACCCCAACTGATGGTGCACCTTCAAACTCACCTGTATCACAGAAGTTCTTTGATAAAATTCTAAAGCACATCTAGACACAACTATAGGTCTTAAGCCCTTTGATCTGTTAGGCTTCTAGAAACTCCTATGGCCCTCACAAGTATGCTTATGGTTCATCTCACTTTCACTTATTTATCTTGCAATATGCTTCAAAACTGCATCCTACCAAAAGCTTCACAGCCTAAAAGTTATTTCCCCATTCTCTTCTGTTTAGAAGAGTTGCTGACCTCCTTGGCCAGCCCTACGAGATTTACAGCTTGTCCCCCTTTCCCTCTGCCCAATACACAAACATACCAACTAGCTGTAAAGTTAGTCTGGCCAGAGGGGCAGGGGGAGGGTTGGTTTGTTTACTATGAAGTCGGGCTTTAGTTTCTGTCTTGAAGAGTGATCCAGCCGGGTAGTTAAGACTTAATTACTCTGAAGACCTCCTAATGATCAGTCACAGCCTTTCTTTATTTTTAATGGCTGCTGCCTTCTGAGTGACCTCAGGGAAGAAAAGGAACAAAAAAAAAAAACAGAAGACCAGACTTGACTTCCCTGGGAGAAAATAATCTTCTCAGTATATAAGCATCAGACCACTTTCTCACTAGTAACTTAGTAGTGGGGACTGTGGAAGTGGCTGACTTTAGGGCCAAAGAATCTGTCTATGGGACAGTGCTGGAAATCAGTAGGGTACCAAGGGTGGGGCTGTGGGGGTGGTCCGCCTTGGGCGCAGGTAGCAAGGGGACGCACGGAGCAGGCGTGTGGCTGACGGATCTGCCGGTCTCCTGCCCCTTCTAAGGTTACTTCCTGTTCCAGGGCAGGGGACCGGCAGCGCTGACAGCCGAGTGCCTGCTCCGCACACCCCTTTGCTGGGAGAAAAGGTCTGGTGATGCACTTTGGGGGAGAGTGTGATGTGCTTCAGGGGAGTGAAGTGCCGGGGGGGGGGGGGTGTGATGCGATTTGGGGGGTGACACACCGGGGAGCAGGAGCAGCAGCGACCCACCCCAGGTGGTAAACAGGCTAGGAACGTCACTACTGGGAATGCATGCTGGGAAATACAGAGAAACACAGAACATGACGGCAGATAAAAGGACAGATGGCCCCTCCAGCCTGCCCATCCATACCATTCACTATCTCTTCCTCCCCCTAACAGATCCTACATGCCTGTCCCAGCTTTTTTGAACTCAAATACAATCCTCGTCTCCACCACCTCCACCGTGAGCTCATTCCAGGCATCTACCACCCTTTTCCTAACAAAGTATTTCCTTAGATTACTTTTTATTCTATCCCCCTTCAATGTCATCTTATGCCCTCCCACTCCAGAGCTTCCTTTCAGTTGAAAGAGACCTGCTTCCTGTGCATTTATGCCATGGATATATTTAAATGTCTCAATCATATCTCCTCTCTCTCATCTTTCTTCCAAAGTAAACATATTGCGTCTGTCTCTATATGCTTTATGATGAAGACCACTGACCATTCTAGCAGCCACCTTCTGGACCAAATCCATCTGGTTGTATCTTTTCGAAGGTGCAGTCTCCAGAACAGTGCTCTAAATGAGGCCTCACCAGAGACTTATACAGAGGCACTATCACCTCCTTTTTCCTGCTGGTCATTCTATTCTATCACAGTCTGATATATTGCTTATTGTTCCAACACGGATTCACATCGGTTAACAAAGAGAAGAGATCCTCTACAGTGGAGGGAATTACAAAGATTATCTCGTACAATTTAACATCAATTACCTCAACTTACTTATCAAATAGAAAGGTTTTTAAAGCCTTCCTAAAAAGCACATAAGATGGCAAACTCTTCAAAGATAAAGGGAAATGGGACTTGATATACTGCCTTTCTGTGGTATTTTGCAACTACATTCAAAGTGGTTTACATATATTCAGGTACTTATTTTGTACCAGGGGCAATGGAGGATTAAGTGACTTGCCCACAGTCACAAGGAGCTGTAGTGGGAATTGAACCCAGTGTCCCAGGATCAAAGTCTGCTGCACTAACCACTAGGCTACTCCTCCACTGCAGGCAACTTATTCCAGAATCCTGCCCACAGAAAAGGAAAAGAACCTTCAAGAATTGATATTAGCCGCACATCTTTTATGGTTCGATAGTGTAAACACAAATTCCTACCAAAAGAAGAAATCTCAAGCAATTTTCCAAATCCTTCTGAATTTAGACCAAAAATTGATTTAAAGACTAAACAACCTATTTTAAATCTGATTCACTGATGAACCGTTAGCCAATGAAGATCCTTCATAAAAGGTGATATACTATCAAAACAACCCAATCCAAATATCAGCCTGGCTGCAGTATTTTGTAATAACTGTAAGCAACTGCATAACTTGCCAGAAATCTAACAATATAAGGAATTACAATAATCAAGTTGAGGAAGAAGACCCAAGACCCTAAAATCATCTTGTTGTAAAGATGACCTTATCGCCCGCAACTGTCTTAAGTCTAAAAAAGAATCTCTTAATTAAAACGTTAACCTGCTTATCATATGACAGTTTGGAATCCAGAATTATCCCCAATACTCTAGAGTTAATCTCAATTTACAACTTCTCACCCAAGGTCAGTGTCAGTGACTTAACTGGAACTTAGTCCATATCTCCAAACCACAAATTGTTGGGTTTTTTATTTTGCTTATTTAATTTCAAGAAATGCTCAGTAGCCCATGCATCTATAAAAGAGATATAACTGTTGATAGATTAAGTATCCTCAAAGTTTTCTAGAGCTGGACATAAAAGAAAGATATCATCTGTGTGGGACAGAACAAAAGCTCCAATATTCGACAAAAAAACTACCAAGTGAGCTTAGATAGACATTAAACAGTGATGGAGAAAGTGGTGAGACCTGCAGCACACCACTGCCATGGCTCCACCCAGATGACCTCCCATTTCTTCCTTTCACACCATATAGGACTTACTAATCTAAAAATGTTCTAATCAGTCGAGCACTTTTTCCTATGGACCCAACTGCGAATAACTCCAAAGGGAAGAACTAGCAATGCATGCTGGGAAATAGAAATGTGAATAAGTCCACAGGGCAACACTGACAATGCAATGAGACCAATACAGACCACGAGGATTCTGTATTGCTATAAAGCACTACGTATATCTTGTAGCGCTATACAAATAAATATAGCAATATAGACACGCACGTGTGTAACATGACTGAGAAGTTTGAATTGCCTGAGACATCTCAGCTTGATGTAATCTGGTCTGCCATGATGGTTTCAAGTTGGGGTTTTTTTTTTTTTTTGTCCACTGAACACATACATATACGCACTTTATATATCAAACTAAAGCAATATTCAAAACAAAGCTGTAAGCATACATCTCATCACTACCAGTATCTTACACATCTAGGTTCAGAGTTACCACAGATCTCCATGGGGCCTTGGTTTTTCATCCTAAAGTCTGCTTCTTCTTTTCTATTTTTTTTTTTTAATGTATTGACTGATTGATTTGAGACACTAGGAACGCCAACCTTAGAACATTCTGAAATGGATTCTAACAAGAACTCTGAGCTAGCTAATGCGGTCTCCCAAATTTGTGTTTTCAGGAAACGTCTACTCTTGGCCCACAAGTCTTGCATTTTCTTTCTGTCTGAACATGTGTTTACAGCACTTCTTTGTCTCAGGATAGCCTTCATTTAGGTACGTTACACAAGAATAAATTGCACACACTGCCTTTTCCAACAGGCTTGTGGCTATAATTCATACTCCCTTCTGTGAAAGCAATCCTTAATTGCGAATACGTATCCCTTCCACAAGGATCTATTTTCCTAATAAGTTCTGTATCACATGATTTTCAGGGGTAGTAGCAATGAGGCCAATGGTAGAAGGCACGATTGTTATTCAAAAGAGGCCACAAGATCATCTTTATTTTTTCTATTCAGAGGGTTAAGTATTCCTAGTCCCTAAGGATCCCGTCTTCGACATTGAATACTTGTGAGATATATCTGCATGGATCTGGGCCTCAGAAACAGGTTCGTTTACAGAATTTCGTAACGCTGAACACCAGAGCTGTTTATGGCTCCTAAAGGATTGAGTTGCTTACTTCTTCCTACCTGTGGCATTTTAATTCTTTTCCAATGTGGATTTTCTGGGTTATTACCCTATGAGCGTTTCTATCCATTTCCTCCTTCCCCAGGCCAAAGTACTTTTGCTGTAATAATCTTATATACTGCTCCTGCTATAAACCCGCTTGAGGCCTAGCAGTAAATTCTTTGCACAAATGGATTTGTTCCTGATTTTTTTTTTTGCCTCCTTCCCTCCAACATCTGGTTAACAGACGGACAGATCCATCCTCTTTTTAATGTGCTGACGTAATTTACGTCCAAATGCTGAACAGAAACCAGATGAATGAATCTAATAGAGCCAGAGACCTACTACTCAGAAGTGCTCATTAAAAGCATTGAAACATAGTAGATGACAGCAGATAACGATCTTTACGGTCCATCCAGTCTGCCCAACAAGATAAACCCATAGCATAAGGTATGATGTGATACTGCATATGTAAACTTGATCTTGATTTGTCGATTTTCCGGGCACAGACCATAGAAGTCTGCCTGGCATTAGCTCTCCAACTATTGAAACTGTCATCGAAACCCTCTCTAGCCCATCCAAATTTCTCCAGCCACTATCTGGGCGCAGACCGTAGAAATCTGCCTGGCGGCACTGGCCTTGTTCTCCAACTACGGAAGCTGAAATCTGTCCAGACATGATTAGGGCACAGACCGTAGAAGTCTGCCCAGCACTGGCTTTGCTTCTCAATTACTGGTGTTGCCATCTAATCACCTCTAAGCCTGTTTGGTTCCATGCCTTCCACACAGTATTCCTTCGTGTTTATCCCACATATTTTTGAATTGCTACTGTTTTCACCTCCACTACCTCCCATCCACAACCCTCTCCATGACAAAGTACATCCTGACGTTATTCCTGAGTCAACCCCCTGAAATCTAAATTCATGCCCTCTAGTCTTATCACCTTTCCTCCTCTGGAAAAGGCTTGTTTGTATATTAATACCGTTCAAATATTTCAATGTCTGTATCATACCTCCACTGTCTCTCCTTTCCTTTAGGGTGTATATCTTCAGGTCATCAAGTCTCTCATACGACTTGTGACACAAACCCCATACCATTTCGTCGCTTTTCTCTAAACCACTTCAAGTCTTTTTACATCCTTAGCAACATGCAGACTCCAAAACTGAACATAATACTCCGTGGGGCCTCACTAGCGACTTGTACAGGGGCATCAACACCTCTTTTCTTCTGCTGGTTATACCCCTTCTCTTTGCAGCCTAGCATCCTTCTGACCATGGCCACTACCCTGTCACATTGTTTTGCCACCTTGAGAGCCTCAGACACCATCACCCCCAAGTTCCCTCTCTGGAGCTGTGCTTATCAATCTCCTCCTCCAATCTCGTACATCTCCTTCGAATTTCTGCACCCCAAATACATCACTCTGCACTTCTCCACATTACATTTTAACTGCCAAACCTTTGAACATTCTTCTAACTTTTGTAGATATCTTCTCATGGTTTTTACTCCCTCTGGAGTATTCACTCTATAGGCTATCTTTGTGTCATCCACAAAAAGGCAAAGAATGAAGCTATTTGGTAAACTGAACATGCACAACCTATAAATACATTCATTTTAGAAAAATCAAAGGTGTCATTCACTAATGAACGCTGGCAAAAAAACAATCCCCTTCATTCTATAACCTGGCGTCTAAGAGTTAGGCAATCAGCAAAAAGAACAGACCATGTAGAAGGTGAAATTAGGGCTTACCTGATCATTTTCTTTCCATTAGTCTTTCCCTACGGTATGGACAGAGACCTAAAATCGCCAACTACCCATAAATCTAGACCAGTGCATCTCAGCCCAGTCCTTGAGGCACTCCTAGTTCCATCATGTTTTCAGGATATCCACAATGAATAAACATGAGATACATTTACATACCAAGAGAAAGTGCATGCAAATTTACCTCATGCATATTCTTTGTGGATATCCTGAAAACCTGATGAAAGTAGGTGTGCCTCAAGGCCAAGGTGAGAAGCCCTGATCTATACAAAACACCCACGCTCTGCTCCATCACTATTCAGATAGTGCTAGGGTGATCTGTAAGAATTTATTTGTATAGGGCATTTATTCATATAGTGGCTGCCACTATGGGCTAGATTCTATATATGGCACCTGAAAAATGCACGCTGAAAAGAAATGCGTCTAGGCATATTCTATAAAGTACGCCTAAATTTTGGCATACTTTATAAAATAAGTCTAAATTTCCAAGCGGATTATAGAATACATTGAGCATCTGTCCACATGACTAAATTTATTCATGGAAATTACGCCAAGTAAATCCCAACGCTTAGATTAGGCGCAGACCAGGTGTATTCTATAACCACGCACACAGATTTGAGAAACGCCCGTTCCAAGCCCCTTTTCAACTATGCGACTTAGAATTTAAGCGCATCACGTTATAGAATACGTTTAGACAGTTCTGCACGTAAATTCTAATTAATACCAATTAGTGTCAGTAATTGCTTGTTAAGTGACAATTATCAGCACTGGCTTGTTAATTAAGTTGCACAGGCAAATCCAGAATATGACTGCATTTGTGCGCACAACTTAAGCTGCACTATAGAGAATCTTGGGTTATACAGATATGTGCTTTTGAATACTGGGTCATTCAATTTTAGTTTTACCAAGAGTCACCACAGCAACAGTCTTTTAGAAGGGATTGTTTTTCCACCTAATATATATTGTCAAATTTCCTTCTCAGCTAACACGCTTATGTGATCATTTCACCTATCCCATACCATGTGCTACACCAAAATAATATTGCGGCCTCTCTATTACTGACACCCCAGAAAAATGTGAAGCTGACTGGCTCAGGAGAATGAGGCCCCACCCATCATCTCACACACCCCAGAAGAATGTGAAGCTGACTGGCTCAGGGGAATGAAGCCCCACCCATCATCTCACACTAAGACCAAGCAGCCCGACTCAGGGTCCAAGATACCTCCCTCTGGACAGTTCACAGAATACTATCCAGAGATAAGCATGAACTGTGGATACTGGTCAAAGACTTTCACCATGATGACAGGACAAAAGGCCTGATTTACAAAGGCTTTTCACCCATACTGTGTTTGTGGAGAAAAATCACCTCTTAAATCAGACCATAAGTTGAAAAAAACATTTTAAAATTCTAGGCAGGCTGGGAGGAACTATGGGTTTCTGTAAATGAAGGCTCAGGGGAACTGCGGTCCAAACAAGGCTGGTTTTGACTGAGCAGGAGGTTCAAAGTTGCAGGAGAAAACTTCACATTCACAGAAGTAAACAAAAAAAATGTCATTTTTTGTGGAAAGTGTATAATCTACTGGAGTCAAACCAGCAACTTTTGGACAATGACTCCATCCCTATACTATTGGACCAGGCTAAGATTTCGGGAAGGCAGGTTTCGGTTGAATAAAGAGCAAAATACCCAAGGAGTGGCCTAGTGGTTAGGGTGGTGGACTTTGGTCCTGGGGAACTGAGGAACTGAGTTCAATTCCCACTTCAGGCACAGGCAGCTCCTTGTGACTCTGGGCAAGTCACTTAACCCTCCATTGCCCCATGTAAGCCGCATTGAGCCTGCCATGAGTGGGAAAGCGCAGGGTACAAATGTAACAAAAATAAAATAGATACTATTGGAGATTCTACATGGAATGTTGCTACTATTCTACATTCCATGTAGAAGGCTGCGCAGGCTTCTGTTTCTGTGAGTCTGACGTCCTGCACTCACAGAAGCAGAAGCCTGCGTGGCCACGGCCACATTGGTGATCTGCAAGGGCCGATTTCTACATGGAATGTTGCTAGTGGAATAGCAACATTCCATGTAGAATCTCAAATAGTAGCAATAGTGGAGGAGTGGCCTAGTGGTTAGGGTGGTGGACTCTGGTCCTGGGGAACTGAGTTCAATTCCCACTTCAGGCACAGGCAGCTCCTTGTGACTCTGGGCAAGTCACTTAACTCCTCCATTGCCCCATGTAAGCCGCATTGAGCCTGCCATGAGTGGGAAAGTGCGGGGTGCAAATGTAACCAAAAATAAAAATTTCCCCCGCTTTCCTCCTTTTCTCATTGAGTGGACACAGAGAGGAAGGGATTAGAAATAAATTCTTGCCGGCGCCTTACAAATAAAGCCTGAAGCAGAAGCAGCAGCAGCAGGCTTAGAGTGTGTGTCACAAAAACTTGGCTTTCTTAAATGTATTTTACTTCTGTTCCTATCCTCTTCCTGCCACAGATCGAAATGAGAAACCTTGAAGTGGGTGAGGAGTCAGTTGTCAGTGGGAGGATTTTCATTTCATGCGTCAGACCAGGCCAGATAAAACCAAAGTGTAAAAAAAAACCCTGCACAAATTGTAAAAGTTCTGGCTGATGGTACGTCTTGTTGTGCCCAGACTCAGTTATTAAGCAATGTAAGATTCAATTTATGTATTTTTTTTTTAAATTTGTGTAGGAGGTCAGTGAACAAAACCTGTTAGCAAATATTCAGTTTTGTGTTTTGAGGCTATGTAGTGCACATCTAACCCTATATCGATGCTGTGTGCGTTAACAGAGAAGTACTGTGGTTAGATAAGCAAAGACCTATTCATTTGGGGGTTTATTTACTAAGCTGCGGTAAAATGTGGCCTGCGGTAGCATAGACTTGTGTATTGTGTGCACTCAGGGCCAGCTTTTACCACTTTTACAAAAAAAAACGGCATTTTTTAATGGTTCGGGAAAAGGGCGTGCGGTAAAACTGAAACCGGCATGCATCCAAAATTGGCCTAAGCCCTTAACGCCACCCACTGATCTAGCAGTAAGGGTTGACGCGCTACACGCGCTGTGACCGGTCGACCCGCACCAACTGCAGATTACCGCTGGAAACGACGTGAGTGGGAGGAAATAAACAAATAAATCGTGTAGGCGTTGTGGGTGCACACCAAATCTAAAATTACCGCCAGGGGGGTGCAGTATCCTAGCGGTAGTCTCGTTTAGGCATGTGCTGCACGCACGTAGCACGTAACGCACCTTTGTAAAAGGATCCCTTGGTTAAAAGTGAAAAAGCATTTATAGGTTTGTTTTTGACCAATAGTTTTACGTTGAAATGTTTTGGCTCCTTCCTATTCCGTCTTGAATGGTACAGGGTTTCTTGTCACGAGAACGAGAAGAATATTAGTTTACCTAAAGGGCCTGGATGTTATAGTTTAGTGCAATTGAGTACTATGTCATTGTATAGTTTATAGATTTTATTTATGTGTTCACATGTACTTTTTTTGTAAGCCGCCTTGGATAAAGGCAGATTAAAAAATAATAAATCCAATCCAAATCCAAAATAGAAAGGGACACCCTGAACCATAGTTACAGGCAGCGCACAGAACAGTAAATGGGATGCCTTGCCCGGTACCTGGTGGTTGGTTTCTATTACCCAAAGGAAGAAAAACAGGAAAGCACCTCTACCAGAAACCAAATGCAGCCAAAAAAAAAAAAAGAGGGAAGCCAACAAAAGTAACAGCTCTGGGAGTGCGTGCAAGCAGGGTGCAGACAGACTTCGGCGGGAGGGAGGTCCAGAGCCCGAGGTAAGGGGGCACATTTTAGCCCCCTCCCGGCGCCGCCAACCACCCCCACCACTTTTGACCCCCCCCCGGCGCCGGCGCCCCTCCCCCATCCCTTTTGACCCCCTCCCCCCTCCCTCCCCCACCACCGGGAGCGCCGGTCTCCGAGTCTGTGCAAGACATCAGGACTCACAGAAACGGAATCCAGACAGATCAGCAACGCGCCGGAGACCGGCGCTGAAGAGGACTTCAGCTAGTGGGGGTTGGGAACCCCTGCCAGCAAAGGTACCTGATGGCAGCGGCGGGGGAGGGTTGGCAGCGGCAGGAGGGGGGGTTGAATGTTTCGGGGGAGGGTCGGAGACAGGGGGTGAAAGCAGTGGGGCCAGGGCTAAATCTGCGGGAGCCCATCCCCACCTAGCTACGCCCCTGTATGCAAGAAGGTCCTACACAAGTAGCTATCCAGAAGAAACCTTTATTGGCACCAGTATGAACCTGACACAGGACCGTGTTTTAGAGGGACCCCTGCCTGCCTCAGGGGTCGTAGAAACACTGGTAAGTGTTGGATAGCGGTACAAACATATAATCCTGCAGCGAATATCATATATAAATGTAGACAAACGCAGCTCACAGAGTAGTGTAGGGAAAAAAAACAAAGCTTATAAAAGCCCCAAAAAGCAACGGAGTCTCGACAAGACGCCAGGGCAAGAATCAATTGTTGGATTCTCTACTTTTTTTTTTTTTTGCAGCATTTGGTCTCTATTACCCAACACAAGTCATTAATTAAACATTTCTTCTTAAGCGCTGCTCTCCTAATCCCACAAGATGATGCCATTATATGTGATTGAGTTCTCCAAGGTGAGTCTTTAATCCTTCTATCCACTCCAGAATGAGCAATAAAGCTGCAGGGAAAAACCGCAGCCAGGAAAAGTTCAAAGGAGCTTCATATACCTCCAGGTTCTTTGCTGAGGGCTGGTCCTCCTGTCGCTGGACCTCCATTCTGAGAGTTAATGTGGCCATTGAAAGTCCTAGAGAGGGGCCTCCAAGTCCTCCTCCTCCCATAGGCTGCTCTAAGCCAATCAATGGGGTCCCCAAGAGAACGGTTTTACTGATCCCACAAAAATGCAAAGAATAAAGTGGATTTTTAAAGGAGTAAATTGTCACGGACTTGATATTCAGCCTTTCTGTGGTACAACCGAAGTGGTTTACATTTTATTATACGCAGATACTTTCTCTGTCCCTAGTGAGCTCACAATCAGTTTTTTGTACCTGGGGCAATGGAGGGTTAAGTGACTTATCCAAGATCACAAGGAGCTACAGTGAGAACTGAACCCAGTTCCCCCAGTTTTCAGTCCACTGCACTACCTATTAGGTTACTCTGTCTCAGTGGTTCCTCCTCGGTGGATTAGGTTCAAACCCTATCTTTGCTTTCTTTTATCTGTCAGATCTACCTCTCCACACCATAAATCTCAGCAGGAATCCAGGCCAAAGTATTAGCCTGCCTGTCATCTGAAACTAAACATGACCAAGACTGAGCTTCTACTACTACTACTTAACATTTCTAGAGCGCTACTAGGGTTACGCAGCGCTGTACAGTTTAACAAAGAAGGGCAGTCCCTGCTCAAAGGAGCTTACAAGTTGGGGCAGTCTAGATTTCCTGAATAGAGGTAAAGTGGTTAGGTGCCTAAGGCGACATTGAAGAGGTGGGCTTTGAGAAAGGATTTGAAGATGGGCAGGGAGGGGGCCTGGCATATGGGCTCAGGGAGTTTATTCCAAGCATGGGGTGAGGCGAGGCAGAAAGGACGGAGCCTGGAGTTAGCGGTGGTGGAGAAGGGTACTGAAAGGAGGGATTTGTCTTGAGAGTGGAGGTTACGGGTAGGAACGTAAGGGGAGATGAGGGTAGAGAGTTAAGAAGGGGCTGCAGATCGAGTGCATTTGTAGGTTAGTAGGAGAAGCTTGAACTGTATGCGGTACCTGATCGGAAGCTTCTCATCTTTCCCCCTAAACCAACCTCTCCTTTTCCCCCATTCTCTATTTCTGTGGATAACACTCTCATCCTTCCTGTCTCATCAGCTCATAACCTTGGGGTCATCTTCGACTCCTCCCTCTCCTTCTCTGCACATATTCAGAACCTCATCCACACTCTTATCACCTCTCGCTTATTTGCTTATTTATTTATTTATTTATTTATTGCACTTGTATCCCACATTTTCCCACCTATTTGCAGGCTCAATGTGGCTTACAGAGATCTGTTATGGCATCGCCGTAACAGAGAAGAAATACAATTGGTGTCGCAAAGGATAAACAAGATAAGAGGATTAGGTTGTGTAGCTATACAGTGAGACGATCTGGATAAAGAAGTGTAGGGTTGAGTTCTAGTCATTATTGGTTCTCGTGGTAAGCTTTATTAAAGAGAAAGGTTTTCAAAGCTTTGCGGAAGTTAGTTAGTTAGACTATTGCAACTTGCTTCTTACAGGTCTCCCACTTAGCCATCTCTTCAATCTTTTCAAAATTCACGACTAATATTCCGCCAGTGTCGTTATGCTCATACTAGCCCTCTCCTTGAGTCACTTCACTGGCTTCCTATCTGTTTCCGCATACAGTTCAAACTCCTCTTATTGACCTACAAGTGCATTCACTCTGCAGCTCCTCAGTACCTCTCCACTCTCATCTCTCCCTACATTCCTCCCCGGGAACTCCATTCACTGGGTAAATCTCTCTTATCTGCACCCTTCTCCTCCACTGCTAACTCCAGACTCCGTTCCTTTTATCTTGCTGCACCATATGCCTGGAATAGACTTCCTGAGCCGGTAGTACGTCAAGCTCCATCTCTGGCTACCTTCAAATCTAAGCTAAAGGTCCACCTTTTTGATGCTGCTTTTAACTCCTAACCCTTATTCACTTGTTCAGAACCCTTATTTTATCATCCTCACTTTAATATTCCCTTATCTCTTGTTTGTCCTGTTTGTCTGTCCTAATTAGATTGTAAGCTCTGTCGAGCAGGGACTGTCTCTTCATGTTCAAGTGTACAGCGCTGCGTACGTCTAGTAGCGCTATAGAAATGATAAGTAGTAGTAGTCTTTGGGATTCCAGAATCTTGCTACTCTTTGGGATTCTGTATGGAATCTTGCTACTTTGGGATTCCGGAATCTTGCACCTCTTTATCCTTATCCCTTATTTGTCCTATTTGTCTGTCCTAATTAGATTGTAAGCTCTGTCGAGCAGGGACTGTCTCTTCATGTTCAAGTATACAGCGCTGCATACATCTAGTAGCGTTTTAGAAATGAAATTTTGATTGTGGAAATATGGATCAACAACCAAATGCAGACGATACCTTTCCATTGGACTAACTTCATATATCTTTGACAAGCCTCTGAGAGATATCCTGTGTCCATTAGGTCAGAGAAGAAACAATGCAGTTACAGTACACTGCATTTCATTTTATTTGAAACAGTACGTCAATTTAAAATAATTCCATCTAATCTTAACAGTAGGCAGTGCTAAGGATGAAGTCACTTGATAGTTTACAAACTATTATATTTTGGCAAGGAAAGCTAGTCATGCTCAGTCAAGTCTCTCCTCCTACCCTGCCCCCTCCCTCTTTGCAATTTACACTTCTAGACAAGCTTCTAATGGAAAGACAGTAAAAACTGCTCTGAGCGCTTTGATATTCATCCAGACTTATCTTTGTGAATCAGAAACACAGACATGGATGACTGGCGTCTCATATCTTCTGAAAAGCAAATACTGTAGGGACATGAGATGTCTTGTCTAGCCTCAAGGAAACTCCCCCAGGCTTCCAGTCCTTCTTCCACTGCAGCTGTCAAAATCCCCACTCCTCTTTGAAAAATCAAGCCCCTTGTATGCATAAGAGTGGGGCTGACAGCATGACCACATTCCTGTGAATTGCATTTTTTAAAAATTTTGCTGAGTAGTGTATTAGAAACAGATAGAGACCGACAACCAGGACTGAGTTCCATTACTCAGTGACAGTCTTGGTACGTATTGCTGAGATGTGGGCTGGGAATCAGGCAAAGAAATACGAAAACTGCAAGGAAGGGACAGAGACCAGCAGTACTACAAGAAAGAAAAAAACAAACAAACATGCAAACATCCGAGTGTGTCTCGAAAAAGCCTTGTGAATATCCTTTACAAAACGGACCACAACAGCAAAGGTGATGAACAGACAGTCCCAAATCAGGAGGTGTGGCACAGATTCTCTACTGGTTGGTAAAACAAGACTCAACATGAATTGTGTTTCGGCCGCTAGGCCTTCAGAAGTCTGTACCAAACAGTTCCTTAAACTCTAAGTAGTGTGGCTGGTAAAAACACACTGGCCACAGTTGGACAAGAATCTCATACACTGAACACCGTAAAGGTTATGGAGCAAAAATACAACAGTATCACACGTGTAGCACTTCGTATTGTTTACTTAACAACCATGCAGGTGATGATTCTCGTCCAGCTGTGGTACAGACTCCTGATGAAGGCCTAGTGGCTGAAACACGGATTCATGTTGAGTCTTGTTTTACCAACCAATAAAGAATCGATGTCTTTGGACTACCTTTGCTTAATGTCAGAGTTAACAGCGATAAAGGATGGACAACTTGCCAAATTTCCTAAGATCTGGGACAGTTATCAAGCATGGAGATCCAAGCCACAGCATTGAGATTGCTTGCGGCCCTATTTCTCTGGACTGCATAACCTGCAGTTATATATTCAGCTTTTGAATGCTTTTGTTTTGGGAGCGAGACCTTATTGGGAAATTGTGGGGCGGAGAGAGTGGAGACGGGGGATCTGGTTTTGTATGGATGTTGTTCTTTAGACCCTTTTAGATTATCTTTCAATAAAGTTGTTTGAAAATTAAAAAAAAAAAAAAAAAATCTACACCACAACTCCTGATTTAGGACTGTCTGTTCAACACCTTTGCTGTTGTTGTTTTCAATATCCTTGACAAGGTGTTTCTCATAATCCCCCATATTCTAGAGCATGAGCATCTAAAGGTAGGCATTATTTATGTGCTCTGATTGTAGAATACTAGCACTTACACCTGTGGACATTACAGATTTACGCGTAAGTCCTAATTGGGCGCTAAGCGGCATTCTATCATCTTAGCAACAACTTGCATGGTGCACAAATGCCAGTGGGTGTTCACATGGGTGGGACATGAGCCTCTCCCACAATTACATGCACGTTACGGAATAATGTCATTTGCATGCTGGGGTGCCGCATTCAAAGGTGCTCACATTTACGCCTGCCGTAGGCATGGTATAAAATGGTGCTGGAACAACTAAATGTTGGCACACAAATGATTTAGTATTCTATAATGGAATCTGGACACCCAGATCCCGTTATGGAATTTATTTATTTATTTATTTATAGCATTTATATCCCACATATTCCCACCCGCAGACAGGCCCAATGTGGCTTACAACAGTAAAGGGCTGAACAGGCATACATTAATTTGGCATAAACAATCAAGTACATGGAAGTAGGAGTGATCAGTAAGTAATTACAGAGAAGGGGAGGGGGTAAGAAAGTGGAGGACGTCATTAAGATAGGTACAGTTCAACAATTTGTGCTTAGAGTCCAGCATTCTGGCACCTAACCATGGGCAAACCTTAATAGAACAGCCCCAAAGGTGACTTGCTGGGCCAGAGAATAAACTAGATTCTTTTCTCCCAGACAGTTCTTAGGGGGGGGGAGGGGTTCATCTTTTATGGACTTGTACAGGGATACTGGAGAAATAATCTTGTAAATTGAAGGGCAAAAGTCATTTAATTCACAAACTTTCACATTCACGCTCTGATTTCTTTGTTCTTGCTAACACTTAGCAAATCTGTGAATTAAACAAGTCCATGAAAGATGGAAAAAAAAAAAAAAAACAAGAAACTGTCTGTAGAAAAAGAAAACCAGTTGATAATTTGTTTTTGTTATTATTATTATGTGGCCCAGAAAAGTGGAGGAGTGGCTTAGTGGTTAGGGTGGTGGACTTTGGTCCTGGGGAACTGAGGAACTGAGTTTGATTCCCACTTCAGGCACAGGCAGCTCCTTGTGACTCTGGGCAAGTCACTTAACCCTCCATTGCCCCATGTAAGCTGCATTGAGCCTGCCATGAGTGGGAAAGCGCGGGGTACAAATGTAACAAAAATAAAATAGATACTATTGGAGATTCTACATGGAATGCTGCTACTATTGGAGATTCTACATGGAATGTTGCTAGCAACATTCCATGTAGAAGGCTGCGCAGGCTTCTGTTTCTGTGAGTCTGACGTCCTGCACGTACGTGCACGTCGTCAGACTCACAGAAGCAGAAGCCTGCGCGGCCACATTGGTGATCTGCAAGGGCCGACTTCTACATGGAATGTTGCTAGTGGAATAGCAACATTCCATGTAGAATCTCAAATAGTAGCAACAGTGGAGGAGTGGCCTAGTGGTTAGGGTTGTGGACTTTGGTCCTGAGGAACTGAGTTCGATTCCCACTTCAGGCACAGGCAGCTCCTTGTGACTCTGGGCAAGTCACTTAACCCTCCATTGCCCCAGGTACAAATAAGTACCTGTATACAATATGTAAGCCGCATTGAGCCTGCCATGAGTGGGAAAGTGCGGGGTACAAATGTAATAAAAAAACTAAAAAAATATATATATAGGAGGTTGGTTTCTATAACAGTAGTGCCTGTGTATAAAGCAAAGTAGGCACCTACTTTCCTTTCTAAAATACTAGTGTAACAGGTGAAATAAGCACCTATAATTAGGCCCAAATACTTATGCCTGCCATAGAACTGGTGTAAGTGCTGTGCTACACGCCAGGGACACGCACACAGGGCTAGATTAAATAAATTGTGCCCAAAGTTAGGCGCTAAGGGGGTCCTTTTACTAAGCCACGGCAAAAAGTGGCCTGCGGTAGTATGGGCTTGTGTTTTTGGTGCACTCCTTGCCAGTTTTTACCACATCTGGGGAAAGGGGCTTTTTCTCAATGGGCCGAGAAAAGGCCTGCGGTAAAACCGAAACCAGCGAGCAACTATTTACGGCCTGAGCCCTTAACGCCACCCGCTGATCTAGTGGTAAGGGCTCACGCGCCACACACGCGGTGACCGGTCGGCGAGCGCCAACTGCCGATTAGCGCCGGAAATGCCGCACACGGTAGGAAATTTAAAAAAAAAAGAATTTGTCCCGGCGCATAATCAGCAGATAAACGTTAGCGCTCATTATACAGAATTACCTCCATGATGACTAATGCCTTAGTTTCAAATGGGTTGGCCGCACAGGAGGAAGTAAAGTGATTTATCCGAGGTTCTATACAGAGTCACCAACAGAGACCCAAGGAGGTACAGTCGTTCACATAAGGTCATGCAGCCTTGAATGCACGTCTCAAGGCTATCTCATGACTCGAGTCCAATGGTCTGGCCACTAGATCATGCCTCCTACTCTTCTGTCTGCAGTGTTCTCATCTCCTTCCTTACATGGGAGGAAGCCAGACTTGAAAGTACTAAGCCTACCCATTACTGGAAGGACAAAAATGACCATGATATGAAGAAACAGCTTTTGTTCATATAGTGCTCGTTATCCCATTCTCTCGATTTCAGGATTAAAGGTCAAACCTTGAACCTATGGCCTGGTTAATATTAGCTCTTTGCCATACAGAGAAATAAGTGCGTTAGGGCTTAATCCAAACACATATGCTCAGTCAGAGTGAAACTCAAATGCTGATATGCTCAATACACTTGTGTTCTCTGGCGATACAAAAGTTCAGTTTTCAGTGCTTTTCAGCTAGGCACAGTTGAAATCATGTCTGCACATGACCCATACAGCAAATAGGGCCTTTACAGCTCAGCGATCTTCTGAAGAAATGATTCACAATTGTTCCAGCTTCATTCTTTTTTTTTTCCAGCTCCGCCCTTACAAGCTCACAGTTTCAAAACAATGTTCCAATGAGTCCCACCAGGAAGACCACGACAAACATCATTGGAAAGGATTTTTTCAGCTTCCAACATAAACTATACTCAGCATCACCACTGACCCCCCTCTGTGTATCCTACATCAAGAATCTGGGTCTGTAACCATACTTTCAACACAAGCAATCTTTTAACTTACAGGATCAGGTCAGATTTTCCTTAAATTGTCTACAAATGTTGCAGGGCCTACTATCCAGCCCATTACCTCCAGAACCGGGCAAATACCCTGATGAAATGAAGTTGGAAACTAAGAACTGCTTAGTGGCCTCATCCTCAGTACATGAATCGAATGTCTTGTTAGATCATTTTTCACAAATAAGACCATTAGGAAGCAGACAGGAAAACTGTGTAGAAAGCAGATTTGCAGATTAGCATGGCCTACCACCCAACTGTCACTGCCTCTGAGATTTAAACTCATTAAGAAATAGGTGGGGGGAGGGGAACCCGCCTCACCAAAGTGATTAGCACTAGAGTGATCTCTGAGGGTCTGGTGGGGAACCGTGATGTGCAACTGCACGTAAATTCACATCTGGCAAGAATTTAAGAGCTCTGATTGCTCCGCGGTGGCAGTCATCCTGGCTTTTATTAGGAGTTAAAATCACCCTATCCTTAGTACCATTAATGCAGGAAACCATGTCATGTGGAATCAATTTAACAGATGCAAGTGACCCCATATGACCTTGGGAAGGTCACCTTTGTTCCAAATGCCTCTGATTATGCAACTGTAATACAGTATTATAATTACCAATCTCATTGTTCCATATGTCTTCGTTTCTTCACTCTAGAAGCTTCCATGCATGCTGCAGAAGCCAGACGTTACTATAGTATTAAGAGGTTTTGCTTGGCCTACAGATCTACGTTATCAAGTTATAAGTTATCAATAGAAATCAAACAAAATAAAACCGGTGCCAGTCAAGCCCCCCCCCCCCCCCCAGGTGGGCCAACACTTTACAAGACCAGAACACAGTGATTTCACAGTAAGAATACTGAAAGGTAATTTTAAAACAATACAGGAACGTAAGACCTTTGAAGTAAGAATGATTTAATATTTTGACACCCAACAGACAAGACTTAATAAGGATCTGGGTTTTCTAGCCCATTATAAACCATAAAGTTCTATTTCTCTGTTTATCACCCTCCTCTCACCTACCAACACCCATCCTGTTAGAATATCAATGAAATGCTTTGATGTCCCCATGCATACCCTCCACCCTCCCATTCTGTCAGACAAAAGTAATGCTTTGATGTTTCTCTTATATATACTATCTGCTACCACATTTGCTTATTTCCGATCTGACAAAGAAGGGCAACCTTCGAAAGCTAATCAAGAAATGTATTAAGTTATGTCCAATAAAAAAGGTATCATCTTATTTTCTTTTCCATGTTTTATTTTGTTTGATTTCTATTGATAACCTTTAAGAGTGGACTAACACGGCTACCACACCTCTCAAGTTATAAGTAAAAGTTCGAATGGCCACATAGTAGTGAAATGGAAAAAGACTTGCAAATTCTCTTCAGCACATCTCTGGTACTATGTAAGCCACATTGAGCCTACAAATAGGCGGGGAAATGTGGGATACAAATGTAACAAATAAATAAATAAAATATAAATATATAACATCTAAAGGCGTGGCTAATAAACAAACCAAATATTTTGTATTTACTTAATCCAATAAAAAATACCAGTTGAGTTATAATGCTCTGAGGTCTAGGAACCTAAAGATCCTAAAAGGTACCAGAGACATCCTGGGTGTGCAAAGATTTGACCAAAAAAAACCTTGTGGTGACAAGCTCAGTAGACCTGGTACTGAATTAAAGTTCTAGCGTTATGCAAAGAGAGCACCAGACTCATGAGGGCGCCATCCATCAGATAAGAGAGTACACTGAGTGCACTGCACTGTTCTGGGAGCCAATTCCAAACTCCAATATAGGGTAAAAAAGCTGTAGCCTACTGACACATTCCCTTTGGAGACTATTTATTTTTGTTACATTTGTACCCCGCGCTTTCCCACTCATGGCAGGCTCAATGCAGCAGGCAATGGAGGGTTAAGTGACTTGCCCAGAGTCACAAAGAGCTGCCTGTGCCGGGAATCAAACTCAGTTCCTCAGGACCAAAGTCCACCACCCTAACCACTAGGCCACTCCTCCACTACTAAATCATACCTAGGGAATGTCTTCTACTCTTGTATGTGTCCACTGTTCATTTGGGCAGAAGTTCTACACAAATGAATTCATTATTAGGTTGCTGGTTATGAGAGCCTGTGTGAAAGTCCATTACCTACGGTGAATGTGAATGGGATGGGGGGGAAAAAAACAAACAGAAAGAAAAGTTTGATACAAGAAAAACAAAATGCAAAAGAACAAATGCTAACAGACTAAAATCATGAAAACAAGTCTAGTGTGGAACAAAAGTTACTTTAGAAACGCTAGAAGGAAGTTTTAGCAATCCATGCCAAATGCCAGAGAATAAAATGGGCTTGGTTTTAAAAGTGGTAATTCTGAGAACTGCATCCCTGGAAACAGCAGAAAACAAATCCTTCCAGAAAGCCTCTGAAAGAAGAAGAGCCTTGTGCACGATACAAACATACGCCTCGGGAAGTGTTCGACAACGGTGGCCCCTAGAAATCTTTGGAATGGCCCCCATTGTCATTCAGGGCTTTCGAGGAAGGGGCTTTTTTTTTTTTTTTTTTTTGCTACCCTCAGCCTCTCTGCTCAAGCTTATGATAGAAAGAAGGAAGAAGATGAGGGGGGAAAGCCCTATGCTTGAAGGACAAGGCATTTCTCAAGAAAGAAGAGAATGCATTTGGAAACACCCACCTCCTTGAGAAACCCCCAAGTTAAAGTTTCAAGGGGAAGCTGGAAGGTATGAATGAAAATGACACATGCTGGTCAGTAGTGTTGCAGCCCCACATGGGAAAATACTTGCCAGGTCCTCCTTCAGCTTGTTTGGATCCATAGTGGCCCCAATTTAAAGTATTACTAAAGACCACTGACCTTGGGTGACCTATTCAAGAAATACTGCCATAATCTTTGTACAGCAGTGAAAGGCAAGAGGATAGGCCACAAAGCAAGCACGTACCAACAGTGGCGTTCCTTGGTTGGCTGCCACCCGGGGCGGATCGCCACCGTGCGCCCCCACCGGGTGCAGCGTTATCGTCATCCCCTCCCGGGTGTAGCATGACACCCCCAGAGTGCAACGACACTTCCCCAGGTGCAGCGTTCCCCCCCTCTGGCGCATCACCTCCAAGCCCCCACCCCCCAGATGCATTCTTCATACCTGCCTACCACCCAGCTGGGAGCAGTAGTTAGATGGCTGCTGGTATGCAGTGGCATACCGAGGGTGGGACGGTTCGCTCCGGGTGCACGCTGCAGAAGCGGTGCAGGGAACAGATGCGCAGCTGTCGGCTCTGCTGGTTCCCTGCTTCCTCTGCTGTTACTTCCTGTTCCGGGGAAGAGGACGCAGGGAACAAGCACAGCTGACAGTCGCACGGCTGCTTCCTGCACCTCTTCTGCAGCGTGCACCCGGGGCAAACCGTCCCACCCTCGGTATGCCACTGCATACCAGCAGCCATCTAACCAGGGGCGTAGCTATGGGTGGGCCCAGGCCCGCCCAGTTTCGTCTCAGGCCCATCCTCACCTTCTCCCACCCCCGCCGTAGCGCTGCCTCCTCTCCTGCACTTCGCGGTGTCTGTCTCCCACCCTCACGGCAGCGCTTTGCAGCGCTTTCAATTTGCTATCAGCGCTGCCTGCCTGACAGCTGACAGATGCGACGCGACGTCCTCCTGCTCCGGGGCCTTCCCTCTGCCGCGTTGATTCAACTTCCTGTTTACGCAGGGTGGATTGCACGCGGCAGAGGGAAGGTCCCGGAGCAGGACGTCGTCGCACCGCGTCTGTCAGCTGTCAGGCAGGCAGCGCCGATAGAGCGCTGCCGCGGCAGTGGGAGACGGAGACCATGAAGTGCAGGAGACGAGTCAGCGCCACGGTGGGAGAAGGTGAGTGGAGGCAGCGTCGATAACTTTAAAGGTGCTGTGCGCTGCGTGTGTGTGGTGGGGGGGGGTTGGGGTTGTAGTGCCCACCCATCCAACCCGCTGGCCCACCCAAAAATTGTCTTCTGGCTACGCCACTGCATCTAACTACTGCCATGTACCAAGCTCCTCAAACACCTGTCCATATGAGCAACAATTTAGGTGACAAAAATCAATCAAACAAAAATCTTTTTGTCAATTGTCCAATACAACTGAACACATGCAAAGATATTTAACCAGAGACAGAGATCTAGAGAGACAAAAGATCAGAGGAAAAAATTAGGCCTTCAAAATCAAAATTATATTTTAACTAAAATTATACTACAGCAAAATTCTTCAAGAGCAACATGTGGAAATCCAGCAGATAATTCTGAAACTTTGCTGGGCATTAGGCCAGCCCAATGGCTCAGTAGCAGTACTGTACTGTACGTTGTTATTCCTAGATCAGATCTTCCAATGCTAGGGATAACGCAAAGTCAGTCCTGGTAGAGGAGTAGACTAGTGGTTAAAACACTGGGATAACAACCAGGAAAACCTGGTTGAACTTAAGAACATAAGCACTGCCATACTGGGCCAGATCGAAGGTCCATCATGCCCAGCATCCTGTTTCCAACAGTGGCCAGTTCAGGTTACAAGTATCTGGCAAGAACCCAAAACAGTTTTATGCTGCTTATCCTAGATATAAACAGTGGATTTTCCCCAAGTCCATCTTAATAACGGCTTATGGACTTTTCTTTCAGGAAGTTATCAAACCTTTTTTAAACCCCGCTAGGCTAACTGCTTTTACCACATTCACTGGCAACGAATTCCAGAGTTTAATTACACATTGAGTGAAGAAATAACAGTTGAGTTATAATGCTTTGTTTTAAATGTACTACTTAGTAGCTTCATTGTGTGCTCCTTAGACCTAGTATGTTTGGAAAGAGTAAGCAAGCAATTCAAATCCTACTGCTGCTCCTTGCGATCTTAGGCAAGTCACTTAACCCTCCATTACCTCAGGTACAAATTTAGGGCCCCTCTTACTGAACTGCACTAAAGGGGGCCATTCGTTATAATTAGCACATGGGTTTCCCCGCGCACTGAGGCCACTTTTAACGTAGCTGTAAAATGGTCGAGTTTCCATTTTTCCTGTGAATTGTGTGTAGTCATTAGCATGTGAGCTCTTACCGACAGTAGGCAGAAAGGACTCACACGCTACCCATGCGCTAATCGGTTGATGTGCGGCACTGTAACTGCGCTGGGAATGCCTACTCTCCACCCCCTAGCTCCCGGCGCTACAAAATACAAATAGTTCTTGTGCTCCACGTTTTTCCAGTAACACACCCTGCTGATGGCAAGCACTTTATCTTGTTTGGACATTCTTAACTTCATTGTGTTGTCCTGTTAATAGACTGTAATTCTGACTTACAGATTTGATGCATGTTGCCAGGTGGCCCTTCATCTCCCACTGCAAGTTGATCAGTTCATAAGCTATGTTTAAAGAACTCAACACAAGAAAGAATGAATTAAGCATAAAGGAAGCCTAGCTGAGTGGAAGAGAGGGATAAGTGGGGTCTGAGGTACTGAAACAGGAAGGGACCGAAAGCCACTCTCATATGCTACATTTCAAATAACACCACTGTTTTAAAAGCACAGTCACCGGCCTTGTCAATACATTTTTAATGCAAGGCCACCTCCCTATTAAGAACACGTTCAATATTATACAAAAAAAAATTGTCTGATTCTTTCACAGTTCCCTATACAAAACTCCCATCTCAGTGTAAAACATATTCCACCTCTTTCTTCCTACAGTCCTTAAAATCACCGTATGTCTGAGGTTGTTTAGGGAGTTAAATGGCAGGGGGCGTGGGGGTTGACTTAGAGATATTCTCAGTCTCTGCAAACACAAGTTTCAGATTCTCTTCCTAGAATCTGTGGTATTAAACTCTCCAGAAGAACAATGACCTGCAAAAGCACCATCAGAACATCTCATTACGAAGGCCGGCACAAGTCAACAGACACCCTCCTTCCTTGAATTTATATGCGTATTGATTTGTTCTTCTCTCTCCAGGGAAATTGATAGCTCTGGGCAAAAAAAAAAGAGAGAGAGAGACAGAGAGAAGCCAATATTGTGTAAGAGGAATGTCTGGATTGTTCAAAGAGTAGGTCTGAATTTCAGGGGGTGGCTGCATGTCAGCTGATCTCAATGTTGCTTTGGCTTACACTGAGAGCTATGGTCAGACGAGGCCTGTTGACTTCAGTTAGCAATTAAGCTCAAACTCTGTCACACATACAACCCACAAGGTGACCTTTTACTTATGCTGATATGATGATCATTTTAATTAAACAGAGACACCTAGAAAAGACAGCGGAAAAAGACCATATGGCCTATCCAGTCTATCCATTCACAGCAACAGTCCAACCACTTTTTCATCCTCAGAGATCCTCTGTGTTTGTCCCATGCTTTCCTGAATTCAGATACCGTATCATCTCCACCAACTCCACTGGAATTCTGCTCCATGCATCCACCGCCCTTTCCATAGCAGAATATTTCCTTAGATTACTCCCGAGTCTATCCCCTTTTACCTTCATCCTATAACCAGGGGAGGGCAACCTGTATACAAAGAGGGCCACATGAATGTCAGTTCTACCCTAGCAGGTCGTTCCCATGTGTCTCAGCTCTGCCTCTGGTCCCGCCGCTCACCTTCACTGCAAACGCCGGACCCGGAGGTAAGAATTTTTAAATTAGAGCTGGCACGCAGGAAGTGGAGGAGTGGCCTAGTGGTTAGGGTGGTGGACTTTGGTCCTGGCGAACTGAGGAACTGAGTTCGATTCCCGGCACAAGCAGCTCCTTGTGACTCTGGGCAAGTCACTTAACCCTCTTTTGCCTGCCGCATTGAGCCTGCCATGAGTGGGAAAAAGCGCGGGGGTACAAAAATAATAAATAAATAAATAAGGCGAGGGGCTACTGGAGGACAGGTCGTGCTTGCACTCGGAGGGGAGAGAGAGAGCGGGAGGGAGGCGAGGGGCCGTGGAACTCGGAGGAGAGGGGGGGTGTGGAACTCAGAGGGGAGGAAGGGAGGGACGTCCTGCAACTCAAAGGGGAGGGGAGAATCCTGCAAATCGAAGGGGAGGGGGGCCTGTAACTCAGAGGGGAGGGGGCTGGAACTCTGAGGAGAGGGAGAGGAGGCGAGGGGCCGTGGAACTCAGAGGGAAGAGAGGGAGGGACGTCCTGCAACTCGAAGGGGAGGGGGGCATCCTGCAAATTGAAGGGGAGGGGGGCCTGTAACTCAGAGGGGAGGGGGCTAGAACTCTGAGGAGCGGGAGAGGAGGCGAGGGGGCCTGCAACTCAGAGGGAGGGGGCCGATTCTCTCCACTAGTCCTTGGATAGCCCCTAATCCATTTCCCATTGTTTTTGACAGTTTATGTATTGTGAGATTTTTGTTCTTCCACTCTGGTCAATCTCCTTTTTCCCACATCTCCTCCACAATATACATGTTTAGATTAATCCTTCCCCATCCCTTCCCCAACTAGGGCAAATAATTTCAAATCTATTATCAAGCCTTGGCTTTTCTTTCACTGGGCGTGGCTGGGTGGGTTCCAAGATCTACCATTTTCATTCAAACCCTTCTGTATATATTTGTCTGGAATTTCAAACACCCTCAACCACTCACAGCTTAACCAATATGTCCCATTCACCAGCTAACACCAAAGATCTCCAGCACGTTTCTAAGGGGTCCCAAGACACATGATGATGTCCCTGGAATGCTGAAGCAGATTTCAACTTTCCCCTAACTACAACAGAAGGTCACTGCTCTTTCACCTTCTTCTAGTTCTGATAAATAGAGCTGTAACACGTTAAGAAGTGCTAACCTTCTGGTGGTGCTTGTTCTCTCCTTGGCTCATAGTCAAGACAAACCATTTAGCACCAAGTTAGTGGGAGATAAGCTTTTGCAGTCCTAGAGGCAGATGCAGCAACCAAACGTAAAAAAATCTAAATCGTTAAAGTCCCTAACGATTTTAAAATAACGAAAAATGCACCAAAAAAAAAAGTCACACATGCTGAGATCGGTAGTGAAACGTACAATGTATCAAAGAATCACAATACACATCGGTCTGGACCTCTCGTTAGGACAGCTCCGTGGTAGGAAAAAGTGTTAAGTGAAAAAATAAACAAACTTTGAGCCAATCCCAGCGCATTAGCAGAGCTAAAAGCGCTGTGATTGGTCCAAAGGACCTCAGAAAACACATATAAAAAATAAAACTAAAAAAAGGATCGGGAGGGGGCAAGGGCGCTCATCAGGAGCGTCCTGTACGGACGGCCTTGCCCCCCCCCCCGCCGCTGCTCCCCACTTTCCGCCGCTCCCCCCACCCCGAAAAAGCAAAATTGTAGCAGCCCCTGCCCCCCTCCCTTCCTCACTACTCTCAGCTCCGCCTCCCGACATCCTCCGTCTGTGCCCCGCCCCCTTTGGGGGTCGTCGCCGCCATTCCCCTTCTCCATCGGGCCCCCCTCCCTCTTACCGGGCCCGTGCAGCGCCTCTCTCCTCTGTCCGAAGGCGCTGCACGGGCAAGAAGAACGCTGAATCAGCTGATGCCTGCCTTCGCGATAGAGCGTCTTTCTCCTCCTGGGCCCGCCCCTGTCTGACGTCAGTAACCTACGTAGGTTACTGACGTCAGACAGGGGCGGGCGCAGCAGGAGAAAGACGCTCTATCGCGAAGGCAGGCATCAGCTGATTCAGCGTTCTTCTTGCCCGTGCAGCGCCTTCGGACAGAGGAGAGAGGCGCTGCACGGGCCCGGTAAGAGGGAGGGGGGCCCGATGGAGAAGGGGAATGGCGGCGACGACCCCCAAAGGGGGCGGGGCACAGACGGAGGATGTCGGGAGGCGGAGCTGAGAGTAGTGAGGAAGGGAGGGGGGCAGGGGCTGCTACAATTTTGCTTTTTCGGGGTGGGGGAGCGGCGGCGGGGGGGGGGGGGGAGCAGCGGCGGGGGGGGGGCAAGGCCGTCCGTACAGGACGCTCCTGATGAGCGCCCTTGCCCCCTCCCGATCCTTTTTTAGTTTTATTTTTGATATGTGTTTTCTGAGGTCCTTTGGACCAATCACAGCGCTTTTAGCTCTGCTAATGCGCTGGGATTGGCTCAAAGTTTGTTTATTTTTTCACTTAACACTTTTTCCTGCCACGGAGCTGTCCTAACGAGAGGTCCAGACCTCTCGTTAGTTTTCCTGCCTTTTTCCTGCGTAAAGGCAATCGGAAAAGGTTAGTGCATGTCGTTTCAATGGGGTTTTCACACTAATTGCTCATCTCCATTCCGTTTTCGTTAGCTGCTACTACCGTCGAAAAATAGGCTTTAGTGCATGGAAAGGATCGGAAATTCTTCCCCGAGGGCTCATTTAACGATGAAAAACGTTTAGTGCATCTGCCTCCTAGTCTTACACCTCTGCTTGAATGGAGGCATCATTACAACATTTATAAGAACCATTACGGGTTAAACTTGCAAGTGCATCAGCCTGTCTTTTGTGACATGAAGCTTATTTGGTCATCCTAATTAATTGATCACTTTTGCCCAAGAGAAAAGAAAGAATGAGAATCACATAAGCATAAACCTTGGTCATTTACAGACCTCAGCAGAAAGTTTAGACTACGCCGGAATCTCAGTCAAGTCTGGTAAGATCTGAAATACTTGTTACGCCAGTCTGTCCTCATGGTTGGGCGGATGTTGGGAATTAATTTGACAAAACACACATTTCAGTGTGCATTGAGTTCCCTGACCTACAGGTCACATTAATTGCCAGCATTTCAGTTTTCAGCAGGGCAGCCATGAAACCTCTAGTCAAGAGGATAATATTATCAGTCTTCTCTGGAAGCCCCTTTCCTTTGCATTTTCAAGGGAACAGAATTTTCGAAGCGGATCTGTGGGCTTAAAGAGGAGAGGCCAAAGCAACTGCCCTCTCTTTAAAAGGTTTGCACCATCTGCCAGTCCAGTGTGACCACATGACCCTCAGAGGGACAGAAGTGAAGCAGGGATTAAAAAAAAATGCCACACCATAGGGCGAGGTTTAAGAGAACATAAACCTCTCCTCGGCTCAGGCAGCAGCCCATTCCGCTTTTTTGCACTGCGCCCCACTCATTTTCATGGGCCACCCTCAGAACTCACCACTCTCCTTTCTGCTCACTAAACCAAACCTTGGCAAACTGTCTTAGAATTCAGACATCAGTCCAAAAAATTTAGAAGCCAGCCCCTAAGACCTCTCTTGCCACTCCCTACTCCCCACTGTTGTCTCCACTGAAGTTACAGGGGAGGAGGGTGGGGAATCTCCTCCATGTTCTGCCACAACTTATCAGAGCCTGGTTAACTAAAGCTGTTTTCCCATTCACTGTCTATGTGAATGACTGTAGTAAATCTGACCCTTCATGTGGCAGGAAACAAAATCCCTCCCCCCAAAGCAGGCTGTCAACAACATACCAGCATTCTTATGTCAGCTGTACCTCTTGGCTTCACCCCTCAATATAGCTTGGACCCCTCTCTCCCTCCCACCACCATCCGATGCACCTTCCAGACTATAGCTAACTATACTTCTCCCCCCCCCACCCCACCCCCCTTCAACTCGCTGTTTGCTTTCCTCTGCCCTTGCAGAAAATGCGCTTTCCTGCTAGCTGTCAGTAAGTTTGAGGCACATGGTGCAGGAACAGACGGCTGATCTCACTGTCTCAAATCTCGCGTGACTGATGACAGCAAATTCAGTCGGCTGTTCCCGCACCAGACCTCTCAAACTTATTGGGAGCCAAGCTGTGCAAGTGCAGATGGCAAGATAATGCGTTTCTACAGCAGAAGCAACCAGAACTAATAATCTGGTGGGGGGGGGGGGGGAACCCTGGACTCCAGGGTCCAATTTCTCAGTGCCATGGCAATCTGTCACCTGAGATCTGTCGAGCTCTGACAAATTATTTTTCCAAAGTACAATGTCAAGAACTTAGATTTGGATTTTAGATTTATTACTGGTCTTTTTGAAACCAGAACTCAAGGGAAATTGCTGTCACGGCTCACTATGAAGTTGCACCTGAGGAAACAAGAGTGAAGTGTTGTGAAGTGTCGGTGAAAGAAGCAAAACATGGCTTCCCTACCTCACAAGCTGCTTCTCTAACTACCAAGCTACTCCTCCACTTACGTAACACACCCAAGCAAAATGCCATAGGAAAAAATTATGTAATTATGCAAAAAGACCAATTATTAGCAAGACTGTTTAGGGAACATATATGCTTGTCGTTGAAATAAATCTTTACAGAACATTTGCTGTGTGCCTGTGCAATCAGGATAACCTAGTGACGTTAAAAAATAAACTTCCAGAAATGTAATATCTCGTTTTTGAGCCTTTGGGTCGGTTTTTCATCAGTTAATATCACTGCTCTGGGCCAATTGGTGACTTCCAAACTAGTTCTATACGCACACCTCTGTGGGCAGGTGGAAGAAGAAATCTTGTGTCCATCCACCTCTCATAACCTGAAGTCTTGTGTTTGGCATCTGATAAGGAGGCATTTCTATGAATCACATACTATTGATCCACTCTCTGTTTAAACATGGCAAACGCTTCAGACTAGCCCGAGGTACACACGCTGGGAGAGGTCAAGAGGCAGTTGTAGATAAAAATTAAACCGTAAGTTCAACCCCAAATAGGAGTTTCCAAGAGCTCAGAATTGCACAAACATCCAACCCTTTACAACATAATCATGTTTACCTGCCCAGTTCAAGCTACAGTCTCATCAGGCACAAGTACAAAGCCCTGGACTCCTCCCCCGCACACACACTAAAAAAGCTGATCTTTCCAGACAGGAGCAAGTTCAAGCATCAGGGTCTCAAGTTTACTGTGTTATCTGTATTTACAACCACTCATGTGCATTTCAGCTGAAATCCTTTTCAGAGGTTATATTGATCTGCACTTTCTCAGGACAGTTCTTTGTGAATGAAAAAAACAAAATAGCTACTCCAAACTAAAAATCAGTAAAACAAAAACAACAACAGATCAGTAAATGGCATTTCAGAAACACTTAAGGCATGCCAGAAGGCCTGTAAGGTCTGCTGACAATAAAGGTAAGGCCTCTATCAAGACACACGCTGACCCACTGAGATTTCTTCTTGGGTAGCCCTGACAGTCTCTGCCATAGGAAGAGCTTGGACTTCAGTTAACTCCTTAACCTTGTGTATCCTTTGACACAAAACCAGAGTAGTTGGTCAGCAATATTAATGTAAAGAGGAAGTTTGCATTGATACAACAGGAGACTTTCTGGAGACAGCTCTCTCAGTGCCCCCCTTCTCTGCACAGTGCTAGATTAGCCCTCTGCCAAACTGGGATGTAAAAGCACCAGTCATGTCACTGTTTCCTGACTGCCATCCCTCCCCCACAGAAAACCACTGTCATATCATAACCTCTCACTTGTGTTACAAAACAGTACTTTTCAGAAACAAATATCCAAAAAAAATCATGAATTAAGGTACTAGCCATCTGTCCACTCCTTGGTGCAACAGATATTAGGGGTCACTTAGCCTTTAAAAGTGGAGCATTGCTTGCTGCATCACAGACCTGTGGGAACATCACCTGAACACCACAGACTGGCTATTCACCTGTTTACAGCTGCTCGTCTGGCTTTGGCCGCAGCATGGAAGAGCTCTAGGATTCCACCTCGCTCTATTTGCATAAAATGGATTATTTCTGCTTGATGGCTCAGCTAACGGCCATTAGAAAAGGACGGACTGCCACATTCTATAAAGTCTGGGATTGTTATCATACGTGGAAATCTAATCCACATATTTAAGACTGATGACTATTTTGGATCCCCTTCATTTTTCCCTAAAGCTGCACTACACAACTGTGAGTGTTTATAGAGACCCCATTGGAGAGTATTTGGGCAGGGGAAGGGACGGAGGGGGGGTTGTTCTTCATTGTAGATGTTTATTGACCAGTTGCTTGTACTTCTGAGTATCATCAATAAAACTTAATTTAAAAAAAATGGAATTTAGGCTGTGACTAGCAGAAAAAGAGAAACGTTACACATGTTACTATCTCTGCTTCTCTTAGGTCAAGGGCTCCAAACACGATCCTGGAGCATGAGCCAACAGGTTCATGATATTCACAGTGAATGCATCAGATACATCCAGAAGAAAGTACCGAAGAGACAGTCAAAAGGAATATCACCTGGAGTGGCGGCTCCAAAAAGACCAGGCGTAAAGACACCAACAAACACCAGTATGACAAACAGGATACAATTTATTTTCACATCAACCCAACACGGCCGTGTTTCGGCATCAGCCTTCATCGGGAGTACAACCTTACTAGGCAAAAAGCAAGGGCTTTTTTTGGTTTTTTGGTTGATTGAATCAGAGCCATACACTTTACGTATCTGTGCAGAACTACTTGAGATTAAAAGAGATTTAGTGGGCAAGGCTTATGTAGTCAGTGGTGCATCTTGCCTTTGCATGGGTCCACCACAACTAGCATTCTGGAAGAGGGACCATCAGTCCGTGGCTGTAGGAGGGGCAGAAAGTTGTCCCAATGCCTAGAGGCAAGTGGAGGATTAAATCTGGCACTGGATATATCTGCATTCACTGGAGATCCCATATAAGCAAATCTCCCTCATAAGCATTCATGATGGTCATGCTGAAAATCAATGGCAGGGCTAACTTTACACAGATAAATTGGTCATACAAAGTTAGGCGAACATTTTCAGCCATCGTACAATTTTCAGCCTGGATCAAAATTATTTATCTGTATGCATTCACTCAGAGGCTGAATACTGACGTCTACGTACATCTGGAGACAGAACCAGGGGTGCGCTGAACTATCTGACACGTGCTCTTAGAAAACTAGAAACGCAGTCCCAGAAACGACACTGCCAGGCAACAAGAAAAATGACACCTGGAGATGCACAAGAGGAAAAAAGTTAGGGGCAGAGGCAGAAGGATGGGCTCGACCACTGGAACTATAGCACCACCAATATTTTGAACTATTGGGCATCAGCAACTAGACAGTTTAGGGGTGAGGCTAGAGATTGGTTTGTTTGGCCCTTCCACCTAAAAAAAAGTCCTAGTTAGAGGTGACCCAGAGAAGGAAGAAAAGAGTACTGGGGAGAGGGGTGGACCAAATATTCTACGATGAATTTTTATCACGTTGTATATAGTCTTTATATAATGCCACAATTCAATTTATTAGCAATTATCATGCAATTGCCACTCTGATGCCAAGGTTGCTCAAAACTGTGAGCGCTACTGAATTCAATCATGTTGCATTACACTGTGGTTTAGGCATACACATGAGATACTGCTTGTAACATCCATTTGACCAGATAAAAGTGTTCCTGTAACATGAGTCAGATCCATAGGAAGGAAACGTACAGAGATATCTTTCTGACAGCTGTATTTGTAAGCAAGGTCAGTTTATATGGGAGCTTCTCTCTGACTAACTGCTATGCCAAAACAGCTTATGTCAGCCTCGACAGACTGGCACCATGATGGCATGACGGCAGTTGCCTTGTGTGTCTAAAGAAGAATCAAATGACTAATCACAAGCTACACGGTTTGCAGTGCTACTGTGCGAAAGCCCCAAGTACAAATGTGACCCTGCGAACTTGTCATTTGCCAGGAAAGCAGCAACATGTCCTCATTCAGAAAGGAATGTCCACTTCCACAACTGTGGGTCCTAGAAGAGTAGGCCAATTTAGACAAGCCTAGCCTGGCACATTATGGCGTCGACAATCATAGGCAGACATGGACAGGCACACATCCTAACAAGTTAATTCATGCCATAGACTTCTACTTCAGGAATATAGAGAATGCTAATCACAGGAGGAACAGCCATTGGGGTAACGACGATGCACAATGAAGAACAGTGAAACTCAAATCAAGGGAAGATTGATCCTAGTGACCCACATAGCGCAAGGAATTGGTAGGCACAAGTGCCAAACATGTGATAGGGCCTAGAATGATGAAAAAACAGGAAAGAGAATATTTTGGCCCACATTCATGCATTTCTGGATTATGTCATCAAGCCCAAAACATTCAAATAAACTGAAGAAAATTATTTCAGTTGGTACTACTAAGAATACTACCAACTGCAACCATAAAGAAAAGAAAAAAATGGAGGTACTTCTGTAGGAATTTTACACTGGCGTAGTCTTTCCTTTGCGAGCTACATCTCTGAATTCTCCTCTGCTACCTGGCAGAGGGAGGAAAAGGCAGACAGAGCTGACCACCCTTCTTGCTTCCGTCTCTGTGCAGTTCTCAGCTGCTTGAGTTACAGTTCTGGACCAGGCTGCACCTTCAAGTGAAGTCTTCCTTCCTCTTATCTTTCACAACTGCTTGGTTCAGCCTCCTCTGGCACTCAGAACTGATCCCCAAATACTGTCATTCTGTCAGCAGAAAGTCTAGCAAATCGGATCTTGGTCTTATCCCTCTGGCCACTTTGCTGCAGGACTTCTGGCAACAGGAGTAGTCTTAATAATAGCATCTCTTTACAGGGCCTTGAAACAACTCACGCCAGCCTCCCTTCTAAAGCCTGAACCCTTTGGTCCCATGCCATCCCTGGGTAGTGGGAAGGGAGGAGGGAGAGGGCAAGCCAACTTTGCATTTAGTTTGGAGAACCAGTTGAGAACTTGGACAAAATACTTTCCTTAATACGTACAAATGGGGAAAGCATGCAGAGCATGGCTCATGGAATTCTTTCCAACCTCTCTACATGTAAATACATGTTTGTATGTGAATGAATCAGCGTATGTACACTGCTGTTGAAACTGTTCATTTATCTTCTGCCTCCCACAGCATGCAGAAACTTCATTTCTACAGTACAGAAACTTCCTCCACCTCCTCTCTTCCAATCCTCCGCCCTACTTACAATCTCTCCAATGAAAGCATACCGGACAGGTGAAGGGGGAGGGGGACTAGACAACATCAGATAGAGGTTTGAAACTCTTAAAATGCCCCTTAGATAGATAAGATAGTGAAACATGTTCCTACCTACTAATTTCCTTTCGAGTCCTGCTAGACCAGTACATAAGAGTGGGTTATGCTCCCCAACCAGCGCATGGATGCAGAGAGTACTAAGAATTCAGTGACATCATACAAAATAAACTGATATCCTGCTACATATTTCAATAATTCTAACAATTAGACTCATATCATGCTACACTGCTACTACTATCAATCATTTCTATATTGCTACTAGATGTGCACAGTGCTGTACACCAGTGGCGTACCAAGAGGGGGGCGGTGGGGGCGGTCCGTCCCGGGTGCACGCCGCTGGGGGGGGGTGCCGTGTGCCTGTCGGCTCCGCTCGTTCCGTGCTCCCTCTGCCCCGGAACAGGTTACTTCCTGTTCCGAGGCAGAGGGAGCATGGAACGAGCGAAGCCGAGAGGCACGCGGCACCCCCCCCCCCCCCCCACAGTAGGTAAAAATGCACCCGAGGGGGTGTACTTTCGCTGGGGGGGGGAGGAGGTGTCCTTTCACCTGGGGTGGGGGGTCGCGCTGCACCCGGGGGGGGGGGGGCGCATCGGCGATGCGCCACGGGTGTCAGCCACCCTAGGAACTGCTGTACACATTATATGCAGGTACTTTCTCTGTCCCTAGAGGGCTCACAATCGAAGTCTTTGTACCTGGGGCAATGGAGGGTTAAGTGACTTGCCCAAGGTCACAAGAAGCTGCAGTGGGAATCAAACCCAGGTTACCAGGATCAAAGCCCACTGCATTAACCATTAGGCCACTCCTCCTGTCACTCAATGGTATGGTGTTTTCTTTTCTTTTTATATATTTGTGAAATTTTGTAAATGACTTAGATATGGGATTTCCCAGGATTTGGCAATTCATCAAATCATTAATAAGCATGAAACATAAGCCAATGCAGATACAGAAGAGCAAAAGCCCCCGTAGTGGAAAAGACAAACACAACAAAGGCGACAAAAATAATGGCCAGATGATGAGCTTAAAATTCAAACGTCCTGGATGTTAATAAATGAAAGTTTGAATTTTAAGCACATCATCTAGCCATTATTTTTGGCGCCTTTGTTGTGATCTGTTTGTTTAAACATAAACCTTATACATCTGACTGACTCGGAGGTAGAAAAACCAGGAATAACTTGGGCCAACTGAGCCAAATGTATAACTTATAATGCCAATATTCAGAGTCTTGTACATATATTTTATATGTAGAGGCCCTAATATTCAGATATTCTATGTATACGCCTATGTACATTTACATGTCTAATTTAAATATTCAGCAAAGCTACCTGTATATAGTCCCTCTAATCTTATAACCTCGCGCGCACAACCTTACACTTAGCATGCAAAGGTGCACGTGCAAGTTAAGAGAATAATGCCAGTTACGCGTCAATTAATCAATAATAGCTATAATTAGTGTTTATTTGGCACTAATAGAAATTACGCATGTAACTCTCCTAAATTGGTATTCTATAAACTGTGTGCATAAAATCTAAAGCATATAAGTGAAAGGGGGGTGGCGGCCTGGGCGGGGCATGGGTGGGTCAGAGGTGTGCCCAGGACTTGCACCCACAGGTTCTAGAATACCAGCTGTTACGCACCTACCTGCCAACAGTTCAACGCAAGCATTTTACATCAGCCATCGAGCTAGCGTTAAGTGCTCACACCTGAAGCCACACATGTAACTTTAAACTTAGGCTAATATTCTTCTATAACACCATTTCATGCTTAGCGCGTATCTTCTCGGTGCTCAACTTTAGGCGAGCTATAGAGAATTACCTCTGTCGTGCCACTGAATGCACACCTACACACTTAAATATCCTTCAAAAAATCTATGCTCCTGATAACATAAGTACATATTATACAGTATGCGTGACACGTGATGGACACTGGAACGTCTGGAATTTCAAAACATAAGACCACAGAAGTCCTATAATAAAGTGCAAGATTTGGTACTGAGGGATAATCCTCTTATTTATTTATTTATTTATTTATTGCATTTGTATCCCACATTTCCCACCTCTTTGCAGGCTCAATGTGGCTTACAATACATCATGAATGTTGGAAATGTATAAGAGAATATACATTTAGGATCTTGTTTAACATGATAATGATGAAATAAGATAGTAGAGTGACAAACAAATGTTGTAAGACAATTCTGTGTATACTTGTAGGAGTTCACATTTGTTGATCTTTGTGGTATGCCTTGTTAAAGAGAAATTAACCATGTGCTGTGCTCTACTATCTAATACCAGATCAGTGCATTCTAAGGGCCTATTCTGGACGGCTCTTGGCCGGTTCAAGATTTCCAGCCGTGAATTTTAAAACCGTTAAGACTCTACATAAAGCAGGACAGATATTCTCATGATGCACAACCTTTGTTGTTTCCTCATCTGTTCGGAAAGAAAAAAAAAATAGTGAAAAGGCTAGAAGACTCCTAGTCTGGGGCCACAGAGCTAAAAAGAAAGCATTATCCCTTTAAAATGCATCCAGCAGGCTTCTCCAGCTGACATCTGCATGACATCCAAAAGACCAGCCAGGATCCTGGCAACCAGGCAGGATGCTCCCTCAACAATATTTGCAAAACAAAACCTTAAAAAAAAGAGAGCCCCTCCTTTCTAAAACACTAGAAATCTAACTAGACTTTGCACCCTCCCCCACCTCTGACCCCCCCCCCCCCACCCCCTTCACCCCACCATTAATATTCAACGGCTTAAAACAAAGAGAAACAAAGGGATGGTAACCCCAGCACCCAAAGAATTCATTAATCCCTTCTATATTTCACTTCACCATCCACCCACATCTAATCAACTCAGCCTGGAAATAAAGTCCTTGGTTTGCCTTCAGCATCAGCCCAGGTCAGAGGGAACTCCTAGGGTGATCGCATGCTGGATTTGGAGAGAGGGAAAGAGGGGTGAGAAAGACAAACCAACCCAACACACAGATCTGGATTTGCGAAGAACTATTTTCTGGTTAGTCCTGGATGGGGCGGGCAGATGGCCATGATAAAATCTTTTTCACAAAGCTAAGCCTCACAATCTTAGATGTGAACATGTCCGCAAGTCAGTGTTGCTTTGGAAGACGTTTCTCCTTCACTGTGGTTTTTACTGGTGTAGAGAATCACATGCCAGAAGCCTGTCCTAACACTGTCTTCCAATTTGTTCCAGGATTAAGAACAATTTTGAGTGGAAGTAAGTTTAGTCATTTCTTTTTGGGCCAAAAAAAACAAGAAAACCAGCCGTGAAAACAGGAGGTAGGAACTATCTCTAGATTTACGTGCTGAGTTTAAGAGCTCTCTCTCTCTCTTTCTTGTCCAACAAGCTAAACTTTATTAAAGTACTAGCCAAAATGGGGGGGGGGGGGGGGGGAGGAAACGGGAATGGAGAACAGAACTGGAAAGACACAAAACACACAAAAGAGAAATAAGAAAGGAACAGATTTATTTTCACCTCCTGCTAGTATTTACCATCTGCGAGTCAGAAAAGGACTGATGTGTATGTGTGTGTGAGAGACAGGCTCGGATAGGGGGGAGGGGAGATATTTAGTATTTTTGTGTGGGAAGGTCATGTGTCAGTGACCTTGCAGCGCATGAGAACACAACCTCCCCCCAAGCATTCTTGAATGAAAGGCAGCCGTAGCTGACCCAGCACAACCTGCCATGAAGAAAGCCCATGGGACATCTCCCCTTCAGCAACACAAAATGGAGGATTTAGAATAAAAGAACTTTATTTGGCAGGGACGGAGGGAAGGATAGTACCCACGGAAATCTGAAAAAAATAAATAAATCTTACAAACCTTTATGTTCAAACACGCGTGGGATAAACATAAAGGAATCCTGCTCAGAAGGAATGGATCCTAAGGAGCTTAGACGAGATTGGGTGGCGGGAGACGGAGATGGTGCTGGGCAGACTTATACGGTCTGTGCCAGAGCCGGTGGTGGGAGGCGGGGCTGGTGGTTTGGAGGCGGGGATAGTACTGGACAGACTTATACGGTCTGTGCCAGAACCGGTGGTGGGAGGCGGGGCTGGTGGTTGGGAGGCGGGGATAGTGCTGGGCAGACTTATACGGTCTGTGCCCGGAAAAGGACAGGTACAAATCAAGGTAAGGTATACACAAAAAGTAGCACATGGGAGTTTATCTTGTTGGGCAGACTGGATGGACCGTGCAGGTCTTTTTCTGCCGTCATCTACTATGTTACTATGTTCATAGTACGTAAGACAAATTATATAAGAAGTCGCTTAATATTTGGCAGTAAGAACATACGTAAAAGTCAGCACTGTAGGTTTAGACTTTGATTTAGGATTAGGTTTAAGTATACTATACTTGATATATTGTCTTCTAGTCATTTATATACGCATGTGAACAGGTCTCAAATTTAAGGAAATTTTTTCTACTCTCTTTTCATACCAGGAAGACAAACTTTGGAGGAATACTCTGCCTGTATGTGCAGTTTGGACGATTCACTATGGGGTCCTTTTCCTAAAACGCATAGGCGATTACGGACGTACAATGTGCATCAAATTAGAACTACCACCCAGCTACCGCGTGCCCCGGGCGGAAATTCTAATTTTGACGCACATCCAAAACACCCGGCAGAAAATAATTTCTATTTTCTACCGTGTGGCGCTAACCGGGCGGTAATCGGCAGTGTACGCACGCTGACGATTACTGCCCAATTAACGCACGAGACCTTACCGCTAACTCAATGGGTGGCGCTAAGGTCTCAGGCCCAAAATGGACGCGTGCTGATTTTCATTTTGCCACACGTCCATTTTAGGCAAAAAAAATAAAAGGGCCTTTTTGCAGGCACGCTGAAAAATGGACCTGCGCGCATCCAATACACTTGCCTACACCAGCACAGGCCATTTTTTGGCACGCCTTAGTAAAAGGACCCCTAGGTTTCCTTCTGTAAGTCTATTTAAGATTGATGTACTTTCTAAATAACATGTTTATTGTAGGTATTTCCCAGATGTTATTGCTAGTTCTCTTTGCACTGTGTAATCTACGACTCGGTGTAGGTGGATTATAAGTGACGGGTAATTTAATATAATATAATACATGCAATGGCGTGTACTTTGCACATGGGGGTTTACAGGGGTGGCGTCTGGATAGGGCATATACTTGTGGACATACATGATAAAATCTTATAATTCTACGTGTGGTCCTTTTCAATCTATGATAGCAATTCTAGAAATTGGTTCCAAGATTTAGGTGCCCTAATACCATGCACTTAGCGTCAATTCTATAAGGGTTTCTTGGTGCTAAGATTCTGTTACAGAATGTCAACATTAATACACCTAAAATTAGACGCCAATAGTGCACCAAGTCAATGGTAGCTGTAGCAGCTGGTGCCTGATTGTGCCCTGAAGTGCGCATAACTTATAGAACCCAATATTGAGACCGCCGAAGCTAGCCAAGCTGACTCTCGTGGTTATTCAATGCCAGGCCATTTCCAGTGACTGGCATTCAAGCTGGTGTTTGCCATATGATGGCGTTGAATTCTGACTTTAGCTATCGGCTGGATCCTTTCCTTTTTGTCCATCTTAGGCAGATGCGTGTACTCGGTTTCACATTTAGGGCCCGATTTACTGGTTTTTTTCACTGTAAAGGAGAGAATTTTATAAAGTCATTTTCACACATACGGTCACGGATGCGTGTAAATGGCCAGTTATGAAATCCTGACTGATGTAAACGCACACACGTTGACGTGTTGGCATGTACAGGACAAGCACAGATTATAAAATACACTAATTTATGAATGTTCTAAAATAATCTAGGTGCAGATTTTTTACACTTGCTCTGCACTTCATCCACGTGGTTGTAATTGTGGAGCAACTATAAATGTCAGCACCTACAACGTAGACACAATTTCTGCCACTTACAGTATTTTACAAAGACGCTAAGGCACCATGTCTATCTAAAACGTCCTGCTTAAACTAAATGTCTCCTTATAAAAACTATCTTTGGAATGGGCAAAAAAGGCCTTGGTAAAAATCAGACTCAGTGTGGAGATGCTCTAACCATAACAAAAACCTTTCAATTCGATGACATGATGGAGTATTGACTTTGCTAGCGCCTCCCTAGCTTCTTGCCCAGACTGGCTGGCTGCTGACAGAAGTATTCCTAACAATGTTGCCTCTGTAGACATCCCTCCCTGCACTTGTTCAATTATTCACAATCCTTGCCCTGCGAGACACAGAGACGTGAGAAGCAGCCACCATTACTAATGCAGTAGCTTTCATTATTATCTACCTCGCTCCCTCTCTATGGCCATGGAAACCGCGTCTCCCACGCCACAACTTTTAAGCCAAGGGTGCCAGCCATCTACTACACGTCATTATGAATGGACGCCCATTACAGACGCATCGTGTATGCAGCTGTTAATTCAGAGCTTGAGCTGAATACAGGACAGAACATCTGGAAAAAAAATAATTAACTCTGTATTCTTTGCCCTCATCTGCTATATGCCCAGAAGAGTATATTCTAGAATTTGTATACCTACGGTTTCAATGGTCACAGATCTCCGCAAAAGACTCAAGTTTAGTGAGCCAGATTTCATTCCCTCCTAGAACGGGTTAAAAACATCATAAAACTGGAGTCAATCAGCAGACGGAGTCAGTACTGAATTACACTCAAATGGATCAAGTGCAGTGCAGAAAATGCATATCAGCCCACTGCGATCAGTGGTTTTTAAGCCACGAGCTGAACTGAACCTGGATATTCACCCGGAAGCTAACTACATACCGGCTGATATTGAGACTTGGTGTCTAATTTTAGGTGTGTATTAATGTTGACATACTAGTATTCTGTAACGGAATCTTAGCACCAAGAAACCCTTATAGAATTGACACTAAGTGCATGGTATTAGGGCACCTAAATCTTGACATCAATTTCTAGAACTGCTATCATAGATTGCAAAGGACCACACGTAGAATTGGCTTGGAAGATGAATTAGGATAGCTTTTTTGCTGGTTAGAAGACAGCTGCCTACTGGTTTAAGTCCCAGCTCCACCTAAGCTTCGCCTTTGGACCACCTCAGCACTAACCACGCAACGCCTTGGCGTTCAGAGCCAATATTCAGAGGCACTGCCTGTTTAAGTGCAACTGAATATAGGTAGCCAGGGGACTGGGCATCATTTAACCAACTAGGAGCCTCTCCTGCCTGGTTAAATGGCTTTACTGGGCCCTCTGCTTTCTCTTCAAAACTAAGGACTTATCCATATGCCCCCAGATTCTATAAACGGCAACTAAAGTTCCGCATGCAAATCGGCATGTGTGGCCAATTTGTGGGCGGAACTTAGGGGCCCTTTTACTAAGCCACGGTAGGCTCTATGCGCGTGCAGCATATACAAAAATGAGACTAGCGCCAGGCCAGCGCGCCCTCCTGGCTGTAATTTCAGATTTGGCGCATGCCCATAACGCGTGGATGAACTATTTATTTATTTCCTCCTACACGCGCCACTTCTGGCGGTAATCGGCACTTGGCGCGCACCAACTGGTCACCGTGCATGTAACGTGTGAGCCTTTACCACTACATCAATGGGTGGCGTTAAGGCCTCAGGTCGGTTTTGGGCACTGGCGGTTTTCATTTTTACTGCAGGCTCTCTTCCTGTCCCATTAAAGAAAAGCGATTTTTGGTAGGTGCGATAAAAATTGGCCCGGCGCGCACCCAATACATGCATTACCGCAGGCCACTTTTTACCACGGCTTAGTAAAAGGCTGAATATCACCGACTATCCAGAGAAGTGGCGGCGGTCAGGGGTTTCTTCGTATATTTAGCACCGACTATTCAGATAAAAGCACTGTATATATGTGTGTGGGGGGGGGGGGGGGGGGGGTGGGGGTTAATGGTACAGCTGAAAATACACCGCTTGCCACACCTGCTCAATACTGACTCCTAAATATATTAACTTTCTTGTCTGAACTTTATCCACTCTCGTCACCTGACATATTATCTAGTTCTTTAGACAACTGTGTTTGGGTTTGGCAGCTGTTGAGTACACTGCTTTCCCTGCATTGCGTAAGTGTGTAACCTACACAATCAGAGCTTTATGGATGTTTTTATTGGCTTGTTGCCCCAATCTGATCCTCCTAAACACAAAAACCAATCTCAGTAGTCACACTTTGACAACCCTAAACATCATTAGCACAACCGCATCGGGCCCTAGAGGTAAACTGCAGCAGGTACAACCTATAAAGCTTTGGTAGTGTCTGGGGGAGGGGAGATCAGAGTTGAGAGACTGCGTAGAAGATATAGTGGGGGGGATGAAGAGTTTTTAAAAGATAGAAACGGTATGTTTTCCCCCGGATTCTATATAGGTTGCTAAGGTTTGACACCCAAATTTGAGCACACAGGGCAGATATGTGTGCAAATTAATTAGAGCATCAACAATCAATTATTGACGTTAATTAGCACAGGGATCTGCCTGTCTGCTATTCTATGATACTGCCCACCTAAACTGTCTCGTGCGCAACCCAAAGGAGGCAAGGCCTTGGGAGGGGCATGGGAGGGTCAGGGGCTTTCCCAAAATTTAGGCAGTATTATAGAATACTGTGGTTAGCAGCCCAACTTGTATGCCAAGAATTATACCAGGTTTCAACAGGCATAAGCCCTCGTGCCCAAAGTTGCGTGCAGGAATCTGCTTTAAGGGCATATTTCATCTAGATCAGACTCTTAAGTAACTTCCTTTGGGCTGGGTGCTTGGGAAGGGAGACGAGGGAAAGGGGGCTAAATTATTTATTCCAAAAACAAGAGCGATTGCTTTAAAACGTACACTGGGATCAAGTGCTATTCCAGCCTGGAGTACCCTTTACAGACCAGACCTTAGTGCAGATTTTTCCCAGTACCATTTAGTGAATCTGATCATGCCCTTCTACCCAAAGTGGATGAACCTCAACCGAGTAAACAGAATGGGCCCATTTGATCTTTGTCATCATTTACAATGATACTATTCCAGAATCTCTGCTTCTCCCAAGTACCAACAAGCCTGCTCCAATGAGCTCCGCTGGTATGGTGGAGCCTCACGTGCACCTCGATTATTATCTAACCTTTCAGAGTGAGGTATCTCCATTTACACTTGTTGGATAACACTGGCATAATTACCTTCTAATTTGTATGCATGATCCCGCCTTGGGTTATTTTGCATTCTCTATCCCTCTCCTTGCTAATGCCAGACTATCACGCACAAGACAGTGCTACCTTAATTTACACTTGTTGGGGGAATAATTGAATAATTAAATTCAAAGTTGCGTGTAATTTTTTTAGATAAATGTATTTCCCCTAGGAGGCTGTATTTTTTTTTTTTTTATCTCCCTCTTCTCAAGTGCCAGACACTCTACCCTGAATATACTGAACACTATACGTTTCATTTCTTTTCTTTTTCACTACTCATTTGTTCTCTGGGATATTTCCTGGTAGCTCTTGGTATTTTTCTATGTGCAAAATTCATTTCAATCCATCCAGTCAAAGCTATCTCTGGCTTAGTTAGCCCTTCCACAGATGTGGATTCTGCAGAATGTTACAGCTGAGAAAGACTGGTCAGTGTTTTTCTTTTTCTTTTGGGGGGGGGGGGGGGAAGAACCCAACACGACCTAAGGGGGTCTTTTACTAAAGATTAGCTCAAGTTATCTGCAGCAAGGCCCACAGGAATAAAATGGGCCCTGATGCAGATAACTCGAGTTAATCTTTAGTAAAAGACCCCCCTGAATTTCTTATGCCTCCAAATCTCCTATCCTGCACCAATCTCCATATATTCAGAGACTGGCAAGGGATTCCTCCCTGTTCCTGTGAAGATACTGTGTTGAAATCCTCTTCAGAAGAGCTCTGCCTAGTCAGCAGCAAGCCTGGAAATGGCTGGGAGTTTATAATATTCACGGGGGGGGGGGGGGGGGGGGGAGCTTCCTTGTTAACATTCTTCACTAAAATTAGAAGTGCACACTACAGCACTGGGAATATGAAACTGAAAGCCTCCATCAGCTAAGGGGCTACCCAAGTCTAAACCAGGAAAATGCACACACACACACTCACACACAAAATTATTTCTGCTCTTCAGTGAGTTCCAGAAAAACAAAAATGTCTTTAAGTATGCAACAATCATGATTTATCACCAAGTACTACCTATCCCAAAATAGTTATCCAAAACAGGTGGCCAAACCCAGTCCGTATAGAATTTCACTGACTGACACCAGAAATTACACCCGTAGCACTCAAAGGCACAGAAGAAAGACATAAGAATAGCCGTACTGGGTCAGACCAATGGTCCATCTAGTCCAGTATCCTGCTTCCAACAGTGGCCAATCCAGGTCACAGGTACCTGGCAGAAACCCAATTAGTAGCAACATTCCATGCTACCAATCCCAGGGCAAGCAGTGGCTTCCCCATGTCTATCTCAAATAACAGACTATGAACTTTTCCTCCAGGAACTTCTCCAAACGCTAACCGTTGTTACCACATCCTCCGGCAGCAAGTTCCAGAGTTTGACTATTTTTTGAGTGAAAAATTATTTCAGCGAAAGCAGAAAGAGCGGCCTCGCTCTTGTGTGCAAAAATAAAAATATAAAGACAGAAGTATAAACAACTTGGTGCCCAGGAAAACCTAATTATTTTGATTAAGATATGTGGAAGTAATATATTCTCATTTTCTGAGGCTCCTGATTTATGACACTGTCGTCTCCTTGTTGGGGGGGGGGGGGTTCTACTAGGGTACTGTTATTCTAGCTGTTTCCCCAGCCTGTTTGCAGCATTGTCTCTTACCACACAGCACCACAGGATCTAGACATGTCACTGCCCATTGGGCAGTAAGTCTGCAACTGTTCTCAATTTATTTTATTTTTCTTACATTTGTACCCCGCACTTTCCCACTCATGGCAGGTTCAATGCGGCTTACATGGGGCAATGGAGGGTTAAGTGACTTGCCCAGAGTCACAAGGAGCTGCCTGTGACTGCAGTGGGAATCGAACCCAGTTCCCCAGGACCAAAGTCCACCACCCTAACCACTAGGCCACTCCTCCACTGTTGCTACTATTTGACATTCTACATGGAATGTTGCTATTCCACTAGCAACATTCCATGTAGTAGTCGGCCCTTGCAGATCACCAATGTGGCCGCGCAGGCTTCTGCTTCTGTGAGTCTAATGTCCTGCACGTACGTGCAGGACGTCAGAGTCACAAGGAGCTGCCTGTGGCTACAGTGGGAATCAAACTCAGTTCCTCAGTTCCCCAGGATCAAAGTCCACCACCCTAACCACTAGGCCACTCCTCCACTGTTGCTACTATTTGAGATTCTACATGGAATGTTGCTATTCCACTAGCAACATTCCATGTAGAAGTCGGCTCTTGCAGATCACTAATGTGGCCGCGCAGGCTTCTGCTTCTGTGAGTCTGACGTCCTGCACGTACGTGCAGGACGTCAGACTCACAGAAACAGAAGCCTGCGCGGCTGCAAGGGCAGGCTTCAACATGGAATGTTGCTAGTGGAATAGCAACATTAACATTCCATGTAGAATGTCAAATAGTAGCAACATTCCATGTAGAATCTGAAATAGGGAAAGGGAACTGGGACTTGATATGCTGCCTTTCTGTGGGGTTTACATAGTATATACAGGTACTTATTTGTACCTGGGGCAATGGAGGGTTAAGTGACTTGCCCAGAGTCACAAGGAGCTGCCTGTGGCTACAGTGGGAATCAAACTCAGTTCCTCAGTTCCCCAGGATCAAAGTCCACCACCCTAACCACTAGGCCACTCCTCCACTGTTGCTACTATTTGACATTCTACATGGAATGTTGCTATTCCACTAGCAACATTCCATGTAGTAGTCGGCCCTTGCAGATCACCAATGTGGCCGCGCAGGCTTCTGCTTCTGTGAGTCTGACGTCCTGCACGTACGTGCAGGACGTCAGACTCACAGAAACAGAAGCCTGCGCGGCTGCAAGGGCAGGCTTCAACATGGAATGTTGCTAGTGGAATAGCAACATTAACATTCCATGTAGAATGTCAAATAGTAGCAACATTCCATGTAGAATCTGAAATAGGGAAAGGGAACTGGGACTTGATATGCTGCCTTTCTGTGGGGTTTACATAGTATATACAGGTACTTATTTGTACCTGGGGCAATGGAGGGTTAAGTGACTTGCCCAGAGTCACAAGGAGCTGCCTGTGGCTACAGTGGGAATCAAACCCAGTTCCCCAGGACCAAAGTCCACCACTCTAACCACTAGGCCACTCAATCTATCAGGGCGTCTAAATTTAAAGGCCATTTCCCCACTTAAATTTATAGCTTAGCGCCATCCACATGGGTGTGTAATTATGTACTGAATGGCTAAGGCGCCTAAAAAATATGTGTGGTAAACATTTCCACCTAAGCGTATTCTATAAGTGGCGCCTAGATTTAGGCGCGGTACATAGAATACGCTTAGTCCATATCCCAGCGCCTAAATCTACGCGTCTCCATTTAAGCCAATGAAAACGTGGCATAATCCTGGTGCGTAGATTTAGGCGCAGAGGGCCATATTTTATAACTATGTATGTAAGTTTTGGAACGCCTAGGAAATGCCCATTTCCCCCCATAATCACATCCCTTTTGGCCTGCGCACATTAGAAGTTAGGTACACTGCATTACAGAATACGCTTAGCGAGTTGTGTGCGTAAGTTCTAATTACTGCCAATTAGTGCTCATTATTACTTGTTAAATGCTGTTATCAATTACCTTAAGTCAATTAAGTTACACACGTTGTTACAGAATACACCTGGATTTCGGCGCGGATCTCTAGGCATGCTCTATAGAATCCTGAGGCTAGCGCTTAATTGTCAGAGGGACCGTTCAGAGGTAAAGGGAATGGGCAAAGGCGGGGCTGACATTTACCTGCTTAACTTACAGAATTACTGGAGTTTGAGCGTATAAATGACACATTTATGCCAGCCAAAGACCTGGCAGCAATCTGTGTGCCTATATTTAGGCATACCAATGCTGACTTACACACAAGCCTCCTTATAGACCGGGCTCACTGACTGTAGGCTTCTTTTACTATTCTTTGTTAAATTCTACAGCGCTGCGTAACCCTAGTAGCGCTCTAGAAATGTTAAGTAGTAGTAGTAGTAGTGCGCTCATGTTTTTTTGCGCGCGCTAAAATTGTGGGCGGCTGGGCGCGCTAAACGTTAGAGACGCCCAAGGCATCGCTAACGTTTAGCGTGCCCACAATTTTAGTGCACGCCAAAAACGTGAGCGCACCTTCGTAAAAGACCCTCTGTGTTATTTGGGTGCCTATGTGGTATCTACTCTATAAAGGAAAGCTGGTGCCTACAGGTTACTTCCTGTTCCGGGACAGAGGAAGCAGGGAGCCAGCGGAGCCGAGAGCCACACGGCTGCTCCCAGCAGCCAAGAATGCACCACGGGGGGGTGTCACTGCGCCGGGGGGGGGGGGGTGCGCATCGGCGATCTGCCCCGGGTGGCAGCCGACCTAGGATCGTCACTGTCTCAAATGCGCCCTCCCTGCTATGCTCCTATTACGGTTTATGGAAAAAAATATATATATCTCTGATATTAATGTATCCCAGGTCCAAGCACACACAACTACAGACGCTTAATTCAACACCACAGCCGGCACAACACCACGGCTCTTTCTATCTCTTCTCTCTGTCCACCAGAAGCCTTATTCTAATTGCCCACCAGCGTTTTCCGTATCAGGGTGAACGCTTTAGCACTCAAGGGTCACCAACTGGTCAGCTTCTCTGGAAAACCCCAATAAATATGCATGAGATAGATTTGCATATATTGGATACAGTGCATGCAAATCTGTCTCATGCATTCATATTCATTAGGGTTAACTGAAAAAAAAAAAAAAAACCTGGCCAGATGGTAGCCCTCACAGACCAAAGAGTTCACCCCTGCTCTACATAGTAATCCAGGGAAAGTGAAAATAATGCATGATGCACGCCCGTAGCCCAATTTCCAGTGACAGGAATAACATTTGTTCCTAACCTCAAATATAGTAATTTATTCCAAAGGTGGAAACATTTAGAAAAAGAAGGGCAACAATCAACATCTTTTTAGGAGCCAGGGCATTTTTTTTGTTTGTTTTTTGCTCCATATATTTTCTTAATATTTGTCCTTTACTGCTTCTTTTCCTTCATTGTTGCCTCTCTGATCTCCCTTTCTCCTCACCTTCCAGTGGGCCCTTCTTCCCCTGCTGCATTCAATGCCTCAGCCTCTCCTTCCATGAAGAGAAGAGAGGACCAGGCTCACATCACTGGGAAGCTCGGGAGGCATTGGGAACTCTAGCTGACTGAGAGGGGGACTGGAAGATTGACGTGCCTAAAAGTGGAACTTCTGGTCATATTGCTGATGACCAGGCTGGTACCTTCTACCGTTTCAAAATCGAGATCAGGAGCCCCCTTAAGACAGACGACCAGTGGCTTTCAGCTTATCCTCCGGCAACTGCTGTGGCTTAATTTCCCCCAGTTCTTTCACCAAGTTACTGAGATTTTCTCCAAACAGTCACTTGCCCCCAAAAGGGCAGTTGAACTAGATGTGACTTTGACAGTGCATCCGCTGCTGAATGCTGCAACCAGAGTTGCCGATGTGCCATGACAACCAAAGACATACTGCAGGCCATAACCCATAATGAGGGGCATTTTCGAAAGAATTTGGACATTTTACAAAGACATCCCAATTCCGAGGCAGGGAGAATGTCATTTTCGAAAAAGATAGATGTCCATCTTTTGTGTTCGAAAATACCATGGACGTCCTTGAATTTGGATGGTTTGCGATTTAGAAGTCTTTGATTTTCTGCCATTTTGGAAACAAAGACGCCCAAGTCTAAAACATCCAAAGTCAACCCATTTGGATGTGGGAGGAGCCAGCATTTTTAGTAGACTGGTCCCCCTGACATGCCAGGACAGCAATTGGGCACCCTAGGGGGCACTGCATTTAACTTCATAAAATGCTCCCAGGTACACAGCTCCCTTACCTTGTGTGCTCAGCCCCCCACACCCCCCCCAAAACCCACCACCCCCAACTGTACACCACTACCATAGCCCTTATGGGTGAAGGGGGCACCTATATGTAGGTACAGTGAGTTTCTCGTGGGTTTTGGAGGGCTCACAGTTTCCTGCACAAGTATAACAGGAAGTGGAAGGATGGGCCTAGGTCCACCTGTCTGAAGTGCACTAAACTACTCCAGGAACCTGCATACTGCTGTCAAGGACCTGAATATGACATCTGAGGCTGGCACAGAGGCTGGTAAGTAATGTTCTTCACCACACGTTTGGGGGGTGGGAGGGGGTTAGTGACTACTGGGGGAGTAAGGGGAAGTCAACCCTGATTCCCTCCAGTAGTCATCTGGTCATTTGGGACTCCTTTTTGTGCCTTATTCGTAACAAAAACAAGTCCAGCTCAAACTGTCCTAGTGCTGGACGTTTTTGCTTTGTTCCATTATGGCTCAAAGATGTCCAAGTCTTAGGAACACCCAAGTCCCACCATGAACACACCTCCGATACGCCCCCCTTGAGATTTGGAAGTCTTTCCAATGGGCTTCCAAGAAAGACGTCCAAAATGCAGTTTTGATTATACCGATTTGGACGTTTCTGTGAGATGGATGTCCAAGTGCCGATTTATGTCACTTTTTGGACGTCCATCTCTTTCGAAAATGAGCCTGAAAGTGTCATAAATAGCATCTGCCAAGTAGGCCAACTCTGTCAACTTGTGTTGCAGACAGCTGATGTCACTTCAGGAATGCTCTAGCCATGAACGAGCTGTACACTGTTGCTTGAAGGCCCAAAAACTCAATTTCAAAGGATTGTTTCAGAAAGCCTTCTAGCTTCCTGTCCTGTAGGTCATCCAACGGTAAGTTGGTCTTCTTAGTCATAGCCATAACAATGGACTCCACTCTGGAAAGCTGCAATTTCTCTTTCTCCTCCGGAACCAAATGGGTAGAGGCAAGCCATGGCTCTTCCTACTCTCAGCCCTGTGTCTAGTGAGACGCATTCTCCTGTAATCAGGTCTTGAATGTCTGGATACATCAGGAAGGCCCAGCACCTCAGGGAAGGCTCAATGGGCTACATCCAGATTTTCAGAATAATGTGTTTCACTAACATTACCAGCTACCTAGACAAATCTGTGCTTAACCTCTGGTATTTGACCCACCTCTAATGCCTCCTTATCCCCCTAAAGCAACAAGCTATAGTCCCATGCTATGAGAGTCTGTACAACCATTTCAATGGCCTGTGGGGCAGTAGGATAAATGGAGAGGAGTGAATGAGGTGAGAAAATGTAGGTAAAAAAAAAGTACATGCTGAACAGGAACAGCAATGATAACATGTCTGTCGGGGAACTGAAGAACTGACCCGGAGACTAATAAAGAAAAAAGTTGCATAGGAAATATTTTCACAATGCAGATGAAAGGGGAGATAAGATAAAAATGTATAAATACCTCCGTGGCTGAAATGCACAGGAGGCAAGTCTCTTTCAACTGAAAGGAAGCTCTGGAATGAGGGGGCATAGGACGAAGGTGAAAGGGGACAGACTCAAAAGAAACCCGAGGAAATACTTCTTCATGGAAAGGGTGGTAGATAAATGGCCTCTCAGTGGAGGTGGCGGAGATGAAGACTGTATCAGAATTCAAGAAAGATTGGGGCAAGTACATAGGATCTCTAAGAGAGAGGAAGGAGATGGCATGGATGGGTAGGCTGGATAGGCCATATGGTCTTTATCTGCCTTCATTTTCGATGTTTCCATGGTGTACGATGGTTGTGATCGGAGACTGCTGTTTGCTTGTTTTGGGGTATTCTATACTGGACTACGTTTGTGAAGTCCTAAATGTATGTTCCTCTTGAGTGAAATTTAAAAAAGTAAAAAAAAAAAAAAGACAAAAATGAATAAAGGTTTACGCAATTGAGTCTTACCCATCCTTCAGAATGTTAACCAGAAAAGAAAGATCACAGTTTTGATAGTTCAGAGGAAAAAAAAACCTTAGCAAATTAACAACAAAACTGTCAAGTAATTAAGGCAAGGCACTTCGCACATGAACTTAAACTGCTAATTAAAAACCTCTCGCTTAATTGACTACATTTGCATATCATTCGACTCACAGCATAATTATAGGAAAAAAATGGTTGGGCCCAAATGTGCCTCCCCTGCCTGTGGTGAAGTTGACAGGTAAATTAAACCAAGACCCCTGAAGGCTTCCTACGGGATGGGGGCACAACTCCAGACCTCAAGAGGCTGCCAAATTTTTATGGAGATCGTAATATGCCCGTTAGCCTGTTTCTAACACCAGATGCAGATGAAATGTGCTACACAAAAGATGATTCTGGGTATTTTTAAAATCAGGATGGCTGGGTTTGGAGGAAAATTAGATACCATCTCAACTCTGTTCTGGGTGGAGGGGTCTGTGGAACAGCTTTTACTGGAAAAGTTGGGGACCTACCGTAGTAGACACAAGGGTCATATTTTGTTATTTCGCAAAATGTGACTGATGGTGCGCAAATGTATTCTCCAATAATGGGTGAAACCAGAGCCTTCACATTATTGGCACTGGAGAAATCACTTAAACTTGTCGATGACTTGGGAGGCCAGGGAGGCGAAGGGCTCACCCAAGTGTAAGAAACAGTTTTTACTGGTTTGGGAGCCTTATGTACAAACCCTTTATCCACAGGGACATGGCCTGATTCCCAACAACCTATAGACCCCAGTATTGTTTAACTTTCCTTTGCTCCTGGTGTCCTGCATTTCTGTTGGGATGGGGAAGGAGGGGGGTGGTGAGAGGAATACTTGATTTTGCGATGCAGGCTCAGAGGGCTAAAAGAGCACAGGCCTTCTGGAGCCATTCAGTGGGTGATCATTTGATTGGGGAATGGAGGGTTTGGGAGACGGGAGGAAGAGGGGGGGAAGGGGTACCTAAGTTTCTCTAGCGTATCGTTGTACAACAAAAAAAAACCCAAAAATGATATTTATGGTTTGATTCCTCTCAATAAAAATTGTTTAAAAGTAAAATAAGGATGGCTTTCTACAGGACTGGATCTGCATGCCCTGGCAGTTCTAAAACGGAAGCATGATATCTGCCTAAAAACCTGGATACCTATTCCACAGAAAGCTGACGGAAGGACATATTCACAGTAGACGAAGGTAGAAAACAATCGACCAACCCAGCCAACCTTCTCCATTATTCCTGGTCACACTGCCAAGGATGCATCGAAACAGCCAGTGGAACATGACTGCCCATACAATAATCACTCCTTACCCAGGACATTTTTTGTCCTTTTCCTCATATATACTTTGCCACCTTTGATACCCCGTTTACTTCACACCACACCCTTGTCCTTCCTCGTCCAATGTCTAATCAAAGATCTGAAGCCATCTAACTGGCTCCTGATACCAAAGTGGTTGATTCCTGAGCACTACATCATCAGTGTGTATTACTGTTATTTTACCTCAAGTCCCATTTTATGTTTGAAGATTGTTATTGAAAAACAGGTAAACCATTGTCCTAGATTACACTGACACAAATTTGGTCACAACAAACCATGAAGTTGAACAGAAATTATTATTATCAAACATTACAGTACAACTGTAGTATATTTCTAAATACTCATTTTAACAGTCACTAACAGACCTACTACTACTACTACTTATCATTTCTATAGCGCTACAAGGCATACGCAGCGCTGTACACCATACACAAAAAAAAGACAGTCCCTGTTCAAAGAGCTTACAATCTAGATAAGGCAGGCAGGCAGAAAGACCTCATTTGGAACCATTTCCCCCATCCTCTAACATGCTCTACCCCTCCCCCTCTTTCCCCGCTACCGAAGGCTGTAAAATTTAATACAGTGTCATTTCCAAACATGTATGCTGAGGATTCTATTACATGTCACGTGTTAGTGAGTTTCCAAATCAGCTCCCAGACTAATTGGAGTTCCAACCCCTTACGTAAGTCTAGATCACCTACTTCTAATTTTTTGTTTTTTGTTACATTTGTACCCCGCGCTTTCCCACTCATGGCAGGCTTACATGGGGCAATGGAGGGTTAAGTGGTTTGCCCAGTCACAAGGAGCTGCCTGTGCCTGAAGTGGGAATCAAACTCAGTTCCCCAGGACCAAAGTCCACCACCCTAACCACTAGGCCACTCCTCCACTGTTGCTACTATTTGAGATTCTACATGGAATATTGCTATTCCACTAGCAACATTCCATGTAGAAGTCGGCCCTTGCGGATCACCAATGTGGCCGTGCAGGACGTCAGACTCACAGAAACAGAAGCCTGCGCAGCCTTCTACATGGAATGTTGCTAGTGGAATAGCAACATTCCATGTAGAATCTCCAATAGTATCTATTTTATTTTTGTTACATTTGTACCCTGCGCTTTCCCACTCATGGCAGGCTCAATGCGGCTTACATGGGGCAATGGAGGGTTAAGTGACTTGCCCAGAGTCACAAGGAGCTGCCTGTGCCTGAAGTGGGAATCGAACTCAGTTCCTCAGTTCCCCAGGACCAAAGTCCACCACCCTAACCACTAAGCCACTCCTCCACTTTTCTGGGGCCACATAATAATAATAACAAAAACAAATTATCAACTGGTTTTCTTTTTCTACAGACAGTTTCTTGTTTTTTTTTTTATTTTTTCCATCTTTCATGGACTTGTTTAATTCACAGATTTGCTAAGTGTTAGCAAGAACAAAGAAATCAGAGCGTGAATGTGAAAGTTTGTGAATTAAATGACTTTTGCCCTTCAATTTACAAGATTATTTCTCCAGTATCCCTGTACAAGTCCATAAAAGACGAACCCCTCCCCCCCCCCCCCAAGAACTGTCTGGGAGAAAAAGAATCTAGTTTATTCTCTGGCCCAGAAAGTTACCTTTGGGGCTGTTCTATTAAGGTTTGCCCATGGTTAGGTGCCAGAATGCTGGACTCTAAGCACAAATAGTTGAACTGTACCTATCTTAATGACGTCCTCCACTTTCTTACCCCCTAGCAACATTCCATGTAGAATTCAGCCCTTGCAGATCACCAATGTGGCCGCGCAGGCTTCTACATGGAATGTTGCTAGTGGAATAGCAACATTCCATGTAGAATCTCCAATAGTAGCAACATTCCATGTAGAATCTTCAATAGTATCTATTTTATTTTTGTTGCATTTGTACCCCGCACTTTCCCACTCATGGCAGGCTCAATGCGGCTTACATGGGGCAATGGAGGGTTAAGTGACTTGCCCAGAGTCACAAGGAGCTGCCTGTGCCTGAAGTGGGAATCGAACTCAGTTCCCCAGGACCAAAGTCCACCACCCTAACCACTAGGCCACTCCTCCACTCCTAACAATGATATCATCTGTGATCTCTGTGACGCAATGGACAGGGCATCTGCTGATTGCCATTTTTAACAGAATATGTTTCGAACTAAAAGCTCCGAACATTTCAGGTCCCTCTTTTTACAATGGGGCCCAATTACTAATTATGAAAATAAATTGCTGCCTGACTCCAGTTATTTCTCTCACATTTTGGACCTACAGGAGAACAATGGCCATGAACCAGCAATAGCAAGCAAGGAACACAGCTTCTAGCCAAAATTAAGTCCTGCTACCAAGCATTACATCATTTTCATTCCATGAATCTACACCAGTGTTTCCCAAATCTGGTCCTGGAGTGCCCTTGCCAGTCAGGTTTTCAGGATATCCATAATGAATATGCATGAAAGAGATTTGCGTATAATGGAGGCAGTGTATGCAACTCAAGTTCATGCATAATCATTGAAGATATCTTGAAAACCTGACTGGCAAGGGATACTCCAGGACTGGACTTGGGAAACACTGCACTACACAACCTCGAATTGCATGGGGTCCCTATCACAGACCCCAAACTGTAGCTGAATGGGCTTGCAATTAGATAATTAGATAGCTCATGCCATGGAACAGAGAGAAATATTTTTTTTATTATTGTTATTTAGATTTGACTCGCATCTTTTTTTCAGTTGTAGCTCAAGGCAAGTTACATTTAGGTACAGTAACTCTTCCTAGAGGGCCCACAATTTTGGTTTTAATGTTACATTTGATTTAATCCATTCTGCAAACGAGATAAACATGCATAAAACATGCTAACGCCAATCAGTTCAGTGCAAGTGAAGTTCCGAATCGGAAGGGGAAAAAAATCCCAACCAAACTAGGGACCCTGTTTACTAAGCTTCGCTAGAGGCGATTTAGCGTTTTTAGTGCACGCTAACTGTGTAGATGCCCATAATATTTCTATGGGTATCTACACGGTTAGCGCACGCTAATTTTTAGCATGCGCTTAAAACACTAGTGTACCTCAGTAAACATGGGCCTGGGGTTTCTCCAGCTCTTTCCCATCTGCGTTAATGCATTGTGGTAATACTACACAACCAGCAAGGGAGGAATAGCCTAATGGTTAAAGCAGTGGACCAAGACCAGGGGAGATGAATTCAAATCCCACTGCTGCTCCTTATAAACTCGGGTAAGTCACTTAACCCTTTACTGTCCCAGGTACAAATTGCGAGCCCTGCAGGGACAGAAAAATATCTAACGTACCTGAATCTAAATTGCTTCAATAGCTTGCAAGCAGTATATAAAGAATTAATTCAATACATAAAATATAGTTGAGGCTGAAGACTTCAACTCACCACTTTTTAAAAACAATATACAGAAATGAATACCTAAAAGAAATGCATCCCCCTCCCCCAATAAAACTTTTTTAATAGTCCATCACAAAGCCAGTATCTGCTGCCTCAGGCTATGGCAGGACAAGGTTTTGTATTTAAAAATGTCTCCTTTTTTTTTTTTTTTTTTTTTTTAGTTCTCTGTGCTTTGCATTTGAAACAGAACATTCCCTTCTACCCCACCACCAATCTCATTCCTACTCCACCCCTTCTCTCTTCCCCCTCCCCCTTTAAATCCTACTGGGAACTCACTTCCTCACCCTTAAACAAGGTGCTCATTCAGCAAAAGGGAAATCGCAGCATGCATGAGGGCCGGATGGATACAGGAGGAGCTTGCAAAAAATAATAATAACAATAATAATAATTAATCGTGGAATGATTTCAGCAAATTAGACAGATAGAAATGTTCTTTCCAATATGTCTGTGCATTTATACACCTATCTATATACTGTATCTGTAACCAAATATCTAAATATTTATCTATAGGTGTGACAAAGGGGCACATTTAACCCCCAGATTCTATATATCACGCCTAGTGTTCCACGCCAAAATCCAAGCGTATTCTATAACGACGCACGTAACTTAATTGGCGTAACAACCTAAGCAGCATTGACAACAGCACTTAACAACCACTACTGAGCACTAATTGGCAAAAATTAGAATTTACGCGCACAACTCACTCAGTGTATTCTTTAACACAGAGCACCTAAATTCTAAAGTGCGCAGTCAAAAAGGGGTGTGATTATGGGCGGGGGAAATGGACGTTTAGTGGGCATTCCAAAATTTTTCGTGCACTGTTATAGAATATGGCCCTCTCCGCCTAAACCTACACCACGCTTTCCTTGGTGTAAATAGGTGCACGTAGTACTAGGCACTAAGATACGAGCTAAGCGTATTCTAAATATCGCACCTAAATCTAGGCACTGCTTATAGAATACGCCTGGGCGGAAATTTGTTCCGTGCGGATTTTTCAGGCACCACATATAGAATCTAGCCCTTAGTGCCAATTCTATAACAGCTTAAGGGTGCACACAGTGGCAAACCTAGGTCAGCTGCCACCTTGGGCAGATCGTCGCTGTGCACCCCCCCCCCCCCAGGTGCAGCAGAGTCCAACCCCCAGGGTGCAGCACAACCGCCCCCCCCCCCCCCCCGCCACAATGACACCCCCTCCCCAGTACATCAATGCCCCCCCCGCGCATCAAGCCCCCCCCCCCAGTGCATTCTTGGCAGCTGGAGGGTGCAGAGAGCAGCTGCGCGCCTGTCGGCTCCACTGGCTCCCTGCTCCCTCTGCCCTGGAACAGGAAGTAACCTGTTCCGGGGCAGAGGGAGCAGGGAACCAGCAGAGCTGACAGGTGCGCGGCTGCTCTCTGCACCCTCCAGCAGCATGCACCCGGGGCGGACCACCCCCACCCCCACCACCCCACCCTTGCTACATCACTATGTGCACATAAACCATCGCAAAATACTAACTCAAAGCTGCTTTGCTGCGTCAACTTGACCTGCACCACTCAACGTGCACAACTGATAATATTCTAAAAGTTCCACTGTCACTTGGCAACACACCCATGACGTGCCCATGCTTTGCCTATGGTAACACCCCCCTTGTCCTTACACACTATGGGCTAGATTCAATATATGGCACTCAAAAACCGGCACTCAATGCTATTCTATAACGGACACTCCAAGATGAGTACCGCCCTGCAATGGCAAAAGGAAGCAAGTGCCTATTTTTACCAAAGCACTTGCTTCCTTTTGCCACTGCAGGTCAAAATAACACCGAGGCCCCGATACACAACACTTCCCGGGGTAGCAATGTGCGATTCTGACCGGTTCTAGCCGGTTTAGCGTGCACGGTAGCCAGCGAGTAATGCACAAAGGGGTTCTGCGAGCTCTTTTACATTCACCGTAGCGGCCAACGTGAATCATATGCTAAAATATTACAATGAGTTAAATAGTACGTAAACGTGCATTCTGAGGGATGCACAGCCATTTCCGAGCGATGCACAGAAAAGCCCGCCTACCTTTAAGGACAGAAATTTTGCAGGAGGTCTGGAGCAGCCGGAGCTTGTCGGAGGAGCAGTCTGCAGTGTTTACATGCATGTGTTGTGTGTGTCCCGCACGTAACAACAAGTTATGGAACCCCCCCCCCCACAAAAAAAAAAGGGGGATGCAGCACGTTGTGAATCACATCCATTGTACCTGCAGTTAAAGTGCGAGATGGCCGAAGTTTTTTGTTTGTTTGTTTTTTTTTGTTACATTTGTACCCCGCGCTTTCCCACTCATGGCAGCCTCAATGCGGCTTACATGGGGCAATGGAGGGTTAAGTGACTTGCCCAGAGTCACACCAATGTGGCCGTGCAGGCTTCTGCTTCTGTGAGTCTGACGTCCTGCGTGCAGGACGTCAGACTCACAGAAACAGAAGCCTGTGCAGCCTTCTACATGGAATGTTGCTAGTGGAATAGCAACATTCCATGTAGAATCTCCAATAGTAGCAACATTCCATGTAGAATCACCAATGGTATCTATTTTATTTTTGTTACATTTGAATCCCGCGCTTTCCCACTCATGGCAGGCTCAATGCGGCTTACATGGGGCAATGGAGGGTTAAGTGACTTGCCCAGAGTCACACTAGCAACATTCCATGTAGAAGTCGGCCCTTGCAGATCACCAATGTGGCCACGCAGGCTTCTGCTTCTGTGAGTCTGACGTCCTGCACATACGTGCAGGATGTCAGCCTCACAGAAACAGAAGCCTGCGCAGCCTACATGGAATGTTGCTAGTGGAATAGCAACATTCCATGTAGAATCTCCAATGGTATCTATTTTATTTTTGTTACATTTGTACCCCGCGCTTTCCCACTCATGGCAGGCTCAATGCGGCTTACGTGGGGCAATGGAGGGTTAAGTGACTTGCCCAGAGTCACACCAATGTGGCCGCGCAGGCTCCTGCTTCTGTGAGTCTGACGTCCTGCGTGCAGGACGTCAGACTCACAGAAACAGAAGCCTGTGCAGCCTTCTACATGGAATGTTGCTAGTGGAATAGCAACATTCCATGTAGAATCTCCAATAGTAGCAACATTCCATGTAGAATCTCCAATGGTATCTATTTTATTTTTGTTACATTTGAATCCCGCGCTTTCCCACTCATGGCAGGCTCAATGCGGCTTACATGGGGCAATGGAGGGTTAAGTGACTTGCCCAGAGTCACACTAGCAACATTCCATGTAGAAGTCGGCCCTTGCAGATCACCAATGTGGCCACGCAGGCTTCTGCTTCTGTGAGTCTGACGTCCTGCACATACGTGCAGGACGTCAGACTCACAGAAACAGAAGCCTGCGCAGCCTACATGGAATGTTGCTAGTGGAATAGCAACATTCCATGTAGAATCTCCAATGGTATCTATTTTATTTTTGTTACATTTGAATCCCGCGCTTTCCCACTCATGGCAGGCTCAATGCGGCTTACATGGGGCAATGGAGGGTTAAGTGACTTGCCCAGAGTCACAAGGAGCTGCCTGTGCCTGAAGTGGGAACCGAACTCAGTTCCCCAGGATCAGAGTCCACCACCCTAACCACTAGGCCACTCCAGTTCAAAAAGTAGATGAGATGTACCGCTCCCATGCACCTCTCCTGCCTGCTGGGGAGTACGGTGGCACAAGATCTCCGGGACTCTCAGGAAAGGCCGGAGTTATTTCCCATAGTGAGCCCAATGGATTTTCCTTTTATTATTTTCTTTTGTTCTTCAGCACTTCTCTGGCTGGTATGGGTCACAGAGTCATTTGTGTTACACTGCGATTTCCATAGTACCGACTTTGGCAAAAAAAAAAAAAAAAAAGGCTACATGCTTAGATGCAGCACGTGCTCCTTCTGAGTCTGCGCAGAGCAGCCACGCTTAGCGATTGGCTGTCCTGCGCATGTGCAGCTTAGCGAGTGGCTGCTGTACGCATGTGCCGGCTCTTTCCCTAACGAGCTGCTCACTGTTTTTGCAATCAGCTGATGTGCTTGCAATTTCCTTTGGGAATCCCTCGCTATTTCCACCTCGGTAACTTTTACCGAGGCGGAATAGCGAGCAGTTCCCTCCAGTGACTTTTGTGCATCAGACTTGACTGCCGATTTCATCGCCCAAATTTGGGTGCAAAGACTTCCGTCTCCTGAAAAAACAGGTGTTAATTCCCGGTGCCCAATTTGGGTGCACATCCCCGATATTCTATAACAGTGCGTGCAAATTTTAGGAACCCCCCCTGACCCTCCCATTGCCACCCGCTGCATGCTATGGGATTTGGGCGCACATTGTTATAGAATAGCACACAAATTAAATTAGCACCCAATCATTGGCACTAACTGGCTCATTAGACAATTTAGTTGGGTGCCTGATTTTGGCCACCAAAATCTTGGGGTATGCAAATTAGGCACAGTGTTACCGAATAGCACCCAGAACTTATGCACGTAACTGCCAATCACTAATATTGTATACATTTGGCACATCTATTGTCATTGATATTTACAGAATGAAGGAGAGGGCCCTGGTTTTTTTTTTTGTATAATGGGAAGGGAAATGAGACTTGATATACCGTATTTCTGAGGTTCTTGCAACTACATTCAAAGCGGTTTACATATATTCAGGTACTTATTTTGTACCAGGAGCAATGGAGGGTTAAGTGACTTGCCCAGAGTCACAAGGAGCTGTAGTGGGAATTGAACCCAGCTCCCCAGGATCAAAGTCTACTGCACTAACCACTGGGCTACTCCTCCACTAGCAACATTCCATGTAGAAGCCTGCCCTTGCAGATCAGCAACGCGGCCGCGCAGGCTTCTGTTTCTGTGAGTCTGACGTCCTGCAAGGGCAAACTTCTACATGGAATGTTGCTAGTGGAACAGCAACATTCCATTTAGAATCTTCAAATAGTAGCAACATTCCAGAATCTCAAATAGTAGCAACAGCAACATTCCACGTAGAATTTAGAATCTCAAATAGGGAAAGGGAAATGGGACTTATACCGCCTTTCTGAGGTTTTTGCAACTATATTCAAAGCGGTTTACTACTACTACTACTACCAGGGGCAATGGAGGGTTAAGTGACTTGCCCAGAGTCACAAGGAGCTGCAGTGGGAATCCAACTCAGTTCCCCAGGATCAAAGTCCACTGCACTAACCACTAGGCTACTCCATAATGGCCATCTTACATGACTTTTTGCACTTATTGATTTTAACCAAAGCCTCTCTTTTGTCTTGTCTGGTTGTCTTGACCAGACTGTAAGTTATACAGGGCAAGGTCTGCTGCATACATTTGGTAGTGCTTTAGAAATTGATATACACACACGCATTGTATAAACATGTATCTTACAGAAGTACTATTGCCAAACTGGGAAAGACCAAAGGTCCATCAAGCCCAGCATCCTGTTTCCAACAGTGGCCAATCCAGGTCACAAATACCTGGCAAGATCCCAAAAAAGTACAAAACATTTTATACTGCATATCCCAGAAATAGTGGATTTTCCCCAAGTCCATTTAATAATGGTCTATGGACTTTTCCTTTAGAAAGCCGTCCAAACCTTTTTTTAAACTCCGCTAAGCTAACCGCCTTCACCACATTCTCTGGCAACGTTTCTCCTATGACTACTCTCCAGCCTTCATGCACTATTTTAACAGCAGGCCTACAGTGCAGGGTGAGGCTAACTTAAGCCTTACTTATTTCTCAGGCCTAAAAGGTCTTGGGTCCACCAGGGACAGAGAAGGTACCTGCATTTGCTGCTGGGATTCTATATATCACGCCTTAAATTTCTGTGTGGAATTTGAAGTGTATTCTATTAACAATGCGCGTAACTTAACTGGTTAATTAGCTAATCATTGCTGTCAACTGGGTGTTAATAACCAATTAGCACTAACTGGCAATAAGATTTACATGCGCAACTCGCTAAGCGTATTCTGTAACGAGGTGCACGTAAATTCCAAGTTGCATAATTGAAAAGGGAGCATGGCCATGGGCGCAGCACGGTCATTTGTAAAATCTATGCACACTGTTATAGAATACACCCGCTCTGCACCTAATTTAAGCGTCGGGATTTACACCAAGTAAAACGTGGCATAAATGGCAGCGACTAAATTTGGTCATGTGGAGAGGCACTTGGCATATTCTATATATCGCGTAGAAATTTAAGCCTATTCTATAAAATATAGGCGTACTTTAGAGAATACGCCTAAGCGTATTTTTTTCCCATGCAGAATTTTCAGGCGTCATATATAGAATCTAGTCAATAATGAGTACAGCGCTGTTTACGTATCGTAAAGCTATAGAAATAATTAGTAGTAGCAGTAGTTTTCATAGACTGCTAATTCCCCACCCCCTACCCCCCCCCCTTTTTTTTTTTTTGTTGGAACAGGAATCATGCTGGGGCATGAATGAAAGGTACCAGCACACCTGCATAATATTCAAATCAATCATTCACTGCTCTCTGGCTTCAGCCTGAAATTCAAGTTCCTTTTGTCATATCTAGGCTTTTGTTTGGGTGGAAGAAAAAAGAGGAGCCCTAATAAACAGCCCAGAGCAAAGAAGTGAAAGAGATGAATGAACTTTGGAGAAAAAAAAAGAAACTTGGCATTTATTGCCTTATGTTAAGTAAAGTCTTCGCAATGTTCCTTATTTCCTTTGGATTTCTGCAATCCCATTTCTTAAGCTTAAAGAATTAAGATGGGGTATTTTTACAAATATTCACTTCGGAGGAATGAACAAAAGAAAAAAACTTTGGTGGTGCACTTTTTTTTTCCGCTATTGTCAGGAAGAGCCTCTACCCTATCCCAATTATCCCGTGAATTGCTCTTACTGGTCCCAGTCTACTACATTAGTCCCTAAACAGGCACAGATTTCTCAAAACTTAATTTATCACAATCTGGAATTAGACTGATAAATCCCACCCGTGAGAACAATCGCTGAATTTGGGACGGAGTTTCTGACCACAGACTGAATCATGGGAGTTTTTTTTAGAGCACCTCTGTTTTATTTCTCCTGTGTGCACAAACCCCCAAATTCTATATATGGTGTCTTAAGTTGTGCACGCTAATTTGGCTGCATGGCCAAATAGCACACACAACTTAATTGATTAACAAGCCAATCAGTGCCAATAATTGGTACTTAACAACCAATTAGTGGCACTAATTGGCTTTAATTAGAATTTACGTGCACAACTTTCTAAGTGTAGGTGCGTATAAATTCTAATGCATGCAGTCAAAAAGAGGGCATGGTCATGAGCGTGGAATGGGTGGGTTGTGAGTGTTTCAAATAATTAATTCGATAATTACACACATTTGTATGCACAAATTTTTAGAATTATATTCTTGTATATTTACGTTGCGTTTTTTAATTTATAAAAATGTATTTCTTTAACTCTTTAGACTCCTGAGGCAGGCCTGTGGCCGAAACACAGTACTGTGTAGAGTCTACAATAAAGTTTACTCCTTTATATACCACCATAGTCTCAGCGTCCTGAAATCATTGGTCCACTTCCCACTTTGTTTCTCTGTGTCAAAAAAACTATGCTCATTATATTGGAATACACCTGATCTGTGCCTAACTTAGGCGCAGGTATTTAGGCCTGGTTTTAGGTGGACTAAATGGATGTCCTTAAATTTTAGTCCCAAGAACGGTACATAGGCATATTCGATAAACTACATGTGGTTTTTCGGCGCCAATTTTTAAAGGCGCCATTTATAGCATTTGGCCCAAAATGTATTAAGTGCAGTCCCTACTATAATGAATCAACACAAAGTCTGCTGGTCCTTTGCATCTCATACACACAATCAAGATTTAGGGCTACATCCCCCAAAATTCACACTTTACTCTAAAGTAATAGAACAAAAGTGAAAAGGAAGGCTGAGGGGAGACATGATAGAGGTATATAAAATAATGAGTGGAGTGGAACAGGTGGATGTGAAGCGTCTGTTCACGCTTTCCAAAAATACTAGGACTAGGGGGCATGCGATGAAACTACAGTGTAGTAAATTTAAAACAAATCGGAGAAACTTTTTCTTCACCCAACGCATAATTAAACTCTGGAATTCATTGCCAGAGAACGTGGTGAAGGCAGTTAGCTTAGCAGAGTTTAAAAAGGGGTTAGACGGTTTCCTAAAGGACAAGTCCATAAACCGCTACTAAATGGACTTGGGAAGAATCCACAATTCCAGGAATAACATGTATAGAATGTTTGTACGTTTGGGAAGCTCGCCAGGTGCCCTTGGCCTGGATTGGCCGCTGTCGTGGACAGGATGCTGGGCTTGATGGACCCTTGGTCTTTTCCCAGTGTGGCATTACTTATATACTTATGAAGAAAATGAAATTACCAAACGTATTTCTTTACTACTTTGGGGTCCTTTTACTAAGCTGCGGTAAGCACTAGCGTGGGACGCACTCAGATATCCCAGGTAGTTTTGGAATTGGCACACGCTTCCATGCACTAAACAATAGATTTTAATTTTTAGTGTGGGGGGGGGCGTGTTTAGAAGCGGAGAGTACATGTGCCTTGCGTTAATTGGTTAGAACGTGGGCGTTGGCTCACGCTGATTTGCGCAGGATTAGCATGAGAGCCCCTGCCGCCTACACAACACAAATGGCCGTGTGCTCATTGGGAAATTAGCGCGTGGCCAATGGAAAAAAAAAAAGAAATTGCAGCCATTTTACAATAGCGCTAAAAGTGGCCTCAGTGTATGGGAAACACACATGCTAAAAATTGCACAGGCCACTTTTTAGCACAGCTTAGTAAAAAGGGCTGCTTTGCACATTTTTAAAGAAAAGTCCACATCAACTGATCTTTCCGTCAAAACGTTGCATACACAACACTTGACCAGTTACAGCAACCAATTAGTCTTTCACAATCTGACCACCCCACAAAAAATCCTAATATTTCCATATAAAATGTTTTTAAAAACTGATGCAGCATCATTTTAACCCTTTAATTATCCTCAGTGGACTTCCTTCCAGAAGGGGTTTGTACTGTGGCAGTAATATAACAAACCACACGTAATTGTGCCTATATGCAGAGGTGAGAAATACATTTAGAAAACTTGGGGATCCTGTTACTAAGCGGAGGTAAGCCCAACGCGAGCTTACCGGTCGCTATAACGGAAGTACTGCCAGGCTACCTCAACACCTCAGTGGTACTTCCCACCCGTACCGTGCTGTCATTTCCAAAAGTAATCGGGCAGAGCCACAAGCTGCTCAGTTACTGCAGGGTTAGCGCAGAAGCCCTTACCGCACCCCAATGGTAAAAGGGGCCCTTGGTTGCCAGTCAAAAAGGTTTAGGAACCAGGAAAATTTGTTTCTGTACTTTTATTTTTTTTTTGCTCTTTTTTGTTGTAATTTTCCTTGTTTTATTTTCCTCTTTTATGGGAGTAAAAAGTGGCCTGTGCTAGTTTTGGCACCTGAAATTGGCACGCACTAGGCCATTTTTTACCACGGTGGGTAAAAGGCCTTTTTTAAAAATGGGAGAGTAAATGGTCATGTGCTAATATTTAAGTCAGCCTGCGACTGCTTTTACTGCCTGGGCCCTTACCGCCACCTATTTAGAAAGCGGAAAGGGCTCACGCACTACTCATGCGGTAATCAGGCAGCGAGCGGCAATGTGGCCATGCTTACCGCCGGTAACGTCCCCTACGATAGAAAATATAAAATTATTTTCTTTGGACTGCCAGCTCTGCTAATTACTTTGGGATGGGGTGGGTTGGTTGGGATTTATTGTAAAAATGACGACCTTGTTGACAGTCTTACTTTGCCTTGTATTGCTTGCTCTTGTTTGTCATGAATAAAACCAACTTAAACATAAAATTAATTTTCTACCACAGGAAACTGTGCACGCCAACTTCAGAACTACTGCCGGGCGCCCGCACTACCCCGGAAGTAGGGTTGATACGACGAGCATTGGCTACGCCGTAGTCCTACTACGGCTTAGTAAGAGGGCCCCTTAGTTCTTTTTTTCTTTTCACTTTTTTTTTTCTTGTTTTTGCTTTGCTGGATTTTGGGCCCCAGTTGCTAAACTGAAAAACCCAAGTGACCTGGTTCTCAGGATCTTTCCAGGTTTCCATGTACGTACAGAGACCTATACGTCACCATCTCAATTCTGCAAAGCAGCGACACCTGGAACTACTTGGCATCCCACATTTATTCTCATGTGGTCATATAAAGATATTCTATCTGGCTCAAGGGATATTCTATTCAATCCCAAACACCTGTGTGTGGTTTTCTGCATGCCCCAGAATTTCAAAGCCAGGGCACCACTACATCCTGCATTCCCACAGTCTTACAGCTATGCATTCAAAGGAGCAAGCTCTCAAAGACAGTATACATATATGAGTGATATTGGATGGATAGTTTTTGGAAGGGAATTGTTCCTTAAGCACATGCTATAATTGGTTTGCGCATGAAGTGACCTAGTGGTTAGGGTGGTGGACTTTGGTCCTGGGGAACTGAGGAACTGAGTTCAATTCCCACTTCAGGCACAGGCAGCTCCTTGTGACTCTGGGCAAGTCACTTAACCCTCCATTGCCCCATGTAAGCCGCATTGAGCCTGCCATGAGTGGGAAAGCGTGGGGTACGAATGTAACAAAAATAAAATAGATACTATTGGAGATTCTACATGGAATGTTGCTACTATTGGAGATTCTACATGGAATGTTAATGTTGCTATTCCACTAGCAACATTCCATGTAGAAGCCTGCCCTTGCAGCTGCGCAGGCTTCTGTTTCTGTGAGTCTGACGTCCTGCACGTACATGCAGGACATCAGACTCGCAGAAGCAGAAGCCTGCGCGGCCACATTGGTGATCTGCAAGGGCCGACTTCTACATGGAATGTTGGAACAGCAACATTCCATGTAGAATCTCAAATAGTAGCAACAGTGGAGGAGTGGCCTAGTGGTTAGGGTGGTGGACTTTGGTCCTGGGGAACTGAGGAACTGAGTTCGATTCCCACTTCAGGCACAGGCAGCTCCTTGTGACTCTGGGCAAGTCACTTAACCCTCCATTGCCCCATGTAAGCCGCATTGAGCCTACCATGAGTGGGAAAGCGCGGGGTACAAATGTAACAAAAAAACAATTACTGTGGGATTAGGGGGGATTGAGTTGGGAGGGTATATGGGGCATTTTATAAGTAGAGAAACGGTGAGGTGTAAATCTTACTTAGGGTCCCTTTTACCAAACAGCAATAAAATGTGGCCTTAGCACACCCTTACGTGGCTCTTTGCTGTGTGCTAAGGCCATTTTTTCTGTTGGGGTAAAATGGCCAAATTTCCTATTTTTTTTTTGTATCACTGACCACACACTAATTTTGTCATTTGTGCGTGAGCCCTTACCCCACCCATTATGTAGGCGGTAAAGCCTCACGCACTAAGCACATGCTATAATTGGTTTGCGCATGGCAATGTATCTGCACTGATTAGCTCAGAATGCATCCACACTTGTTTTTATAAAATACTCTCGCACATCACCTAATGCATGCCTACACTGCAGGCGCGGAAATTTCTGTGCCAATATTTTGCAAGTTTCCATGTAAATGAAAGCATTTTATAATCTACATGTGCAGTTGCATGCTATCGCCCACGCTCTGCCCAAATTCCAGCCATGTACACACCCACCAGCTTGATGCCAAAGCACACATTTTGATATAATCAGTATTCTATCAGACATCACTGAAGTGCATCGGTGACAAGTGAGTGGAAATGATGTTACACAATTACGTCCTTAGTAACCAGTGACAAAATTGGAACAAATAAAGACAAAGACTTGAGAACATACTTCTCATCTTGTTTCAATGTATCACTTTTAGCACTCCCTGAGAATGTTTCATCCTGCAACTGGTGTATTAAAGAGGGCAGGAAATATGAGTCTTGCAGTGTAATGGGTGCATGAAAGCCTCCCTCAAGCAATCTTACAAGTACATCAACTTTCACCTTCCTAGTGCTTAACAATACAATGGATGTGATGATTTTCTTACAAAGAAAAGAATAATCCAGAAAAGAATGTTTGAGGTCACAGGAGCTCTGCCAAAGGAATCAACTTCTACAACATTCTATTATTTACCATCAGGCCAGTCTGACAAAGTCTCACAACTTATTAACACTTTGGACAGGATAGCAAAAAGGTGATAATTTGAACTTCCTTCCCAATGACCCTATGGTGAACCCTAAGGGCCCCTTTTACAAAGCTGCACTAGTGTTCTTAGCGCACGCTAAACGCTAAAGATGCCCATATATTCCTATAGGCGTCTCTAGCGTTTAGCACATGCTAATCATTAGAACACGCTATAAATACTAGCACGCCTTTGTAAAAAAAAAAAACCTAAATGAACAGAGAAGCCAAAGAGAGGCCAAATCTATGCAGACCTATGGTTTTGTTACATCAGCTGGACTACATCACCTTCAGCTGGAAGATTTTCCCTGAGCATAAGAGGTCGCTCTCATGACTAACAAATGTTCCACTCTTTGCCTTGGCTATAAAGACCAAGGGGTCCTTTTACTAAGGTGCGCTGAAAAATGGCCTGCGGCAGTGTAGACGCGTATTTTGGGCGTGCGCGCAGAATTATTTTTTAGTGCACCTACAAAAAAATGCCATTTTTCGTTTTGCCGAAAATGGACGTGCGGCAAAATGAAAATTGCTGCGCGTCCATTTTAGGTCTGAGACCTTACCGCAAGCCACTGACCTAGCGGTAAGGTCTCACGCAGTAACCGGGCGGTAATGGTCTACGCACGTCAAATTCCACTTGATGCGTGTAGCTGCCGCGTATCAGAAAATAAAAAAAATATTTTTTCAGGCGCGCGCCAAAATTGAAATTACCGCAAGGGCCACGCGGTAACTGGGCGGTAACTCTGATTTGGCGCGCGTAGGCGCCTACGCGGCTTAGTAAAAGGGCCCCCAAGTTCATGGTCATCCAAGGGTAAGCAACTGTCTCCCCCTCCCAAAGCATTCTGGGATTCCTAGTACTTGTTTTGTCTGGTTAGCCTACAAGACTACAAAAGTTATTCACAGGATATCAGGTAGCAGAAAAAACCCTGGTTGATGAAACCATCAGAATACACCAGATGAGTGGTGCCCCAGGCAGACATATCATATCTCTACCTAAACTACTGAAAGATAGAATGGCCAGTTTTGTGGCTTTCAGAATATATTTCAGTTTGAGCTTGCTCAATGCTTGCAGTGAAGAAATCATCTGTATCTTACACAACTCTCATTGTAAAAGTAACATTATTAAATCTTGTGTAATGCTTTCAGCACTACATAAAGGTCGACATTTCAGCCCCAGCAGAGCCAAGTATACACAAAATTAATTATTGGGGAGAAAACTGTACTGGGGCTGAACGGGAATCTCAGCTTCCAGAACAGACTCTACAAATATGCGAAAGGAGCCACCCAGCTGTTCCAGCCAGACTTCCTAGCACTTGATATCCTGTCTGCTATTTCAATGCCTTTACTCAACACTTCAGACAGACATTACACAAACCGGCCACTGAAAAGGTTGGGAAACCAAGGAGTAATCCCCGTCAATGACATTATTCTTCAAAACCATACCACAAAATAGGCAGAACTAAGAGTGAAGATGCAAGTCTTTGGAGCATGTCACTGTTACATTTTTAAATTGTGGCTCACAGTCACATCCCATCAAATGGGTGCAGTTCCACACCAGACAGTGCTCAACTCAACCTCTCAAACACCTTTTAAAACAGATGGGGGGGGGGGGGGGGATGGAGAAAAAAAAAAAAAAAAAGGAAAATTCAGCAGTGATAACATTTTCAACTATTGCTGCCTGCAAGTAAACTGCCTCATGAATCACTAGACAAGACAGCCAGGGGCAATGAAGAATCGATCAACTTGCTTTTTTTTTTAATTCCCAAGTTTACTTTACAGAAAATGCAATTACTGCATTATGAAGGTTTTCAGCTGAGAAACCCGCTCTCAGAATGAACAGCAAGCACTGCACTCGGCCCCAGACTGTGCACTGATACAAAATGTTTCCATTACAAGTACACAGACTTGAATGCAAGACAGATTTCTTTTGGATAGAGGGGAGTGGGAAAATTCCAAAGACTGTTCCCCATCCCCTATATGATGATAATCTCTTAAAAATAATACGCCGGGCATTCCTTTAGAACACAAAAACCAATGGTGACAGCTGTCAAATTCAAATTTCTTGGAAGGATGCCACAGACTGGGTGGAGATGCAATTTTTCTCCATATTTTGCAGTATTTTCCAAGGCAATCCAATTCAAAGATAATTACTATCCCAAAATGCAAAAAAAAAAACTCTTCCACAAGGTTTTAATGAAACACTTGTAACAGCTCATAAAGGTCCCTATTTCCTAAGCTGCATTAGCTATTTCATGCGCTAAGTTTGAATGGCATTGTGTTAACTGTTAGCATGAACCAACAACCAAACCAAACTGCTAACATGAAAAAATGTAAGTTTGGCTCAGGAAGGGAGCACAGACTACCCCATGCAAAGGACCTTAGCGTGCATCCTCTGCAAATGTTTCTTATACACTTGTGTCCACCATATTTACCACTTTTTCAATTTATTCAATTTTTTGCCTCAGTAGTGCTCATTTACCAATGATTATTTTGGGCAATTTATTTAGCACTAGATTCTTCATCGGCTTTTATGCAATCATTTTGGTTGTATTTTAATACTTTAGACACTTACCTTTATAGATAGTCAGACTGGGGGCTCAAAACTGTCCGACATGCATGTTTCGCCAGCTAGGCTGTGTCAAGGACTTCCCCCTTTGCCGTTTTCAGCGCCAGCTTCGCTACATTGTTTTTGGGATTACCCCTGCAACTTACCCCAGCCTAGCTGGCGAAACATGCATGTCGGACAGTTTTGAGCCCCCAGTCTGACTATCTATAAAGGTAAGTGTCTAAAGTATTAAAATACAACCAAAATGATTGCATAAAAGCCGATGAAGAATCTAGTGCTAAATAAATTGCCCAAAATAATCATTGGTAAATGAGCACTACTGAGGCAAAAAATTGAATAAATTGAAAAAGTGGTAAATATGGTGGACACAAGTGTATAAGAAATAATTGCATATATCTAGGACCGATTAAGCTTGAAGTATTTATATATCTAGGGCTCCTAGTAAGATAAATAGAAGATAACTGCCCAATATATCAGTAAGTCCTCTGCAAATGTGGCAGGTAATACATTATCCCCCAGATTCTATACAGTGCGACTTGAGTCGCGCGTGGAAATCAGGTTGTATTCTAAATAACGCGCGCCACTTAGTTATTTTAACAAGCCAATCAGCCCCAATAATTGCCACTTAACAAGCAATTATTGACACTAATTGGCTTTAATTAGAATTTACACACACAACTTGCTAAGCATATTCTGTAAAGTGATGCACGTAAATTCTAATGCGTGCAGCTGAAAAGGGGGCGTGGAATGGACAGTTTGTGGGCCTTTCTAAAAATGATGCGCGCTGTTACAGAATATACCTGCTCCGCACATAAATTCCTGCTACTAGATTTATTCGCGCAGACTGGGCCCTAAGCGTATTCTACAAACCCCAAAAGTGCTCGCAACACCCACAATAGTTGCTGCAGAGGTTTTGCATTTAGCGCACCTTACTTAATTATTTCACTCCGTGCAAAACATCCATGTATTTTATTTAGAAAACAGCAGCCATAATATTTTCCAGATGACAGTGTTTTCCTACAGAAGAACCACCAAAGTGCAGATAGCCAAACCTAGAATCTGGCATGAGGAACACCATGAAATTACAGTTTGGGGATGAATAAAACATCAGCTGCTCTGCAATCTGACTGGCTCTCGGTGAAGTAATGGCAAATGATTGGAAGGCAGGTTCATATGCAAATTATATTCCATTATTCGGTGTTTTTCTTTCTTAAAATGGTCAGCTAGGCATCAACTTCATTCTGCAAGCTTTGTTGATAATTCCCAGACTGTAGTTTTGTACCATCCACTTAAATTTACCCCGTGACCATTGCTTTTGCATTCTTATTTGGTGACTTTACTTTGCCGAAGCTGAGGGAAACCTTTCAACCACAAATTGTAAAACCACCCAAGACTAAAACAAAACAAAACAAAAAAAATCTTTCCCACTAACAAACTTATTTTTCCACCAACCAAAGTAAATTTCTGCAATCCAAGAAAGACTAGCAAATGGAACAAAAACCTATAAAGTGATACCTCTTAATTACACTAATTTAATACATTTCTTGACTAGCTTTTGGGTCCCAGGAGGAAATGGTAAGGAAGCAGTACTCTAGGGCACAAGAACCCCCCCCCCCCCCCCCATTTCCTCATGCTGAACTAGTCATACAGAAACCATTTTCAGACATTAAATTCCATTCACACCGCTCACCAGTACAATCACAACTTCTTGCACTTAATTTTACAGGCGGGGGGCCGTTTACAACAGAGTTCTAATTTAATCTATATGGCTTGATTAAAACAAAAAGGAAGGGAAACTTGGGGACAGAAGAGAGACAGAGAATTCCTTAACACCAGAACCTTGCAAAACACAGCCCAGGAAGGATGAAGAGGTTAAATGCCAAGGCAAGCTGGGAAGAAAAAGAACTGTGGGAAAGAATAAAGGGGGTGTGAGAAGAATGAAGACAGATGGAGTTTAAAGAAAATCAGCACAAGCTGAAGGTTACAGCCTGGATAAAGGTGAAAGAGTTAACCTAGCTGCTTTACAAGAGTGGAGCGGAGGAGTAGCCTCTAATGGTTGGTGCAGCAGCCTGAAAACCTGGGGTGCCAGGTTCAATTCCCACTGCAGCTCCTTGTAACTCTGGGCAAGTCACTTAACCCCCCCCCCCCCCCCCCCACATTGCCTCATTTACAAAATAAGTACCTGTATATAATAAGTAAACCTCTTTGATTTCAACCATAGAAAGGAATTATATCTAACCCCCTTACTACTACTACTACTACTTAACATTTCTAGAGCGCTACTAGGGTTACGCAGCGCTGTACAAATTAACAAAGAAGGACGGTCCCTGCTCAGAAGAGCTTACAATCTAAAGGACGAAATGTCAAGTTGGGGTAGTCTAGATTTCCTGAGTAGAGGTGTTGTGATTAGGTGCCGAAAGCGACACTAAAGAGGTGGGCTTTGAGCAATGATTTGAAGATGGGTAGGGAGGGGGCCTGGCGTATGGGCTCAGGGAGTTTGTTCCAAGCATGGGGTGAGGCGAGGCAGAAAGGGCGGAGCCCGGATTTGGCGGTGGTGGAGAAGGGTACTGAAAGGAGGGATTTGTCTTGAGAGCGGAGGTTACGGGTAGGGACGTAAGGGGAGATGAGGGTAGAGAGGTAAGGAGGGGCTGCAGATCGAGTGCATTTGTAGGTTAGTAGGAGAAGCTTGAACTGTATGTGGTATCTAACCCCCTTCCCCTTCTAAGAGAAAAACATTAAACTGAGTCAAAAGTATTGAAGGTATGCCAGACTGTTGTGCCAGACTGCAGGGCTAAGGTCTCCCTTTAAATTCTGTGGCCTTAACTTTATGAGCTGTGCAATACCTGCAGACCCTGCCTCAAAAAAGCAACACACAGACAGAAAACAAAATAAATAAATACAACAGTACATCCAGAGATTCAGCAGCAGCATACCCAGGCAGATACAGGATCATCAGTGCATCCAGACAGACACAAGGGTGGCAGCAGTGCACCCAGACAGACAGACACAAGGGTGGCAGTTGCACCAGACACAAGGCACAAACACAGCAGCAGCCTACCCAGCCACAGATACAGGATCAACAGCGCACCGCCAGGCAGACACAAGGACAGCAGCATCAGCTCAACCATAAGCAGGCACAGACAGCAGCAGTATTAGCAGGGCACCAGACAGAGAGAGGTAAGAGAAGCAGCAGCAGCACAAACAGAGAAACAAGGTCAGACAGGCTCAGCAGTGGCATTAACAGCACACCCAGCCACAGGCACAGACAAATGCAAACTCAGCAGCAGCACACCCAACCACAGGCACAGACAGGCTCAGCAACACGGTAGCAGCACATACAGACAAAGGGCACAGACAGGTTCTGCAGTAATAGCTAAATCAAACCAGCCAGGGGAAGTGAAGTGAAAGGAGATAATGGTCTGCTGGCCACAGACTCCAGCAAATTAAAGCCTCTCCTCAGATCCCATCTGGGGAAAAGTGGTCCAGGTACCTAGCATCAAGAGTGCATCCTTTGCCTCTCCTCTGCCTAATGCAAACAAAGAGAAATATTCATAAAAATGCAAGACAGTGCTATCCGACTGTACTAGAATCCCCCCCACCCCCCAGATTTCCTGGCAGTGGTGAGAGTCCTTTAAATAGCTGAATTTCCACTGTAGCAAAAAAAATACATTACACTATCAAAAATTCCCACTCTGAAAAAAAAAAAAAAAAAAAAACAGAATCCCTAGCAAAATTAAGTCTGCCTCCTTCCCCCATCCGAGTTGATGGGCCACCCCCAAATCTAGCACCTCAGTCCTTGATTAGCAGGGGCCAGACAAGCCATTAAAAACACATCCACCTCCAAGGACGGCAGATAAAGCGCCTCATTACACTTAACGCTGGCAACAATGGCTCCAAGATTCAGTTGTAAGGAACTCCTGGGGAAAAGTGGGAAGGAATCTATTCACCGATAATAAGAAAAAAGGGTTTAAGCAATAATAACTGAATTAATTGGCCTCCCAAGCAGCGCTGAGTAAATGCAGCTTTATTATACGCTGCTAATAATAAGCCCTGTTACAGCCCAGAGGGATGAAAAAAAAAGTTACAACTACTTTTCAAAGAGAGACTGAAAGGTGAAGGGGGTCTTTAAAAAGCCCGAGAATCCTTAGCAATAGGAGAGGGGGGGGGGGGTGAAGCAGCGAAGCAGGCCAGGGCTTTTTCTTTCCTAAAGAAAGGCTTCGGGCTGAATAAAAGCACATCCCGGCCAGCATCCACACAGACACACGACCAACAAAGGGTTAAGCACTTCGGTCCTGCACTTTCTTCAGGGATGAAGGCAGGAGATGCCCCGGTGTCGGTGAACAGCACTTCAATGATGCCTCCACCTGGGATCCATTGACAAGACGGGATAAATGCAACACCCCCATCCCTGGGTAGTCATTTTTAGGATTTCCCGAGTTAGACTATCGTATAAGAGAAACACTGCATGATTTGGGATTTCTTTTCTTTTAAATAAGTTTTCTACCCCCGTCACCCCATTCCTGACCCAGGCACCATTGCCCAGGTGCCCCCCACCCCGTTCTGGTCCAAGCCCCCCAACACTCACCCTGCCTCCACCTGGGATCCATTGACAAGACGGGATAAATGCAAGAGCCCCCCCCCCCCCTTCTGAGCAGTCATTTTTAGGATTTCCCGAGTTAGACCACGTATAAGAGAAACACTACATGATTTGGGATTTATTTGCTTTTGAGCAAGTTTTCTACCCTATTCCTGCACAATACCCCGCCCCGTGCACTCACCCCATTCCTGACCCAGGCATCCTCCCCCCACCCCGTTCCGGTCCAAGCCCCCCAACACTCACCCTGGCAGATTTCCTCTTGTACTTGCTGTTGTAGTCAAACTTGTCCTTCATGTCGTCCAGCAGCTGCTCGAGCCTGCCCTTCTCTTCCTTGGCCGTGTAATCCTGGCCCAGGAGGACGTAGGCTCGCCAGTTGGCCGAGTCGAAGCCCCAGTGGCAAGTCCGGTTCTCCAGGGGCTTGTGCGAGTGCACCACGAACTTGTGCGGCGGGTACATCAGGCGGCAGTCCAGGCACTGGATGCAGGCGGCGCTGGGGCTGGAGTAGAGCTCGGGCACGAAGAGCCCCCGGCCCTCGCCGAAGCACTCGTGGTAGACGGCGAAGCTGCGCTCGCTCAGCTCCAGCGCCAGCGGCTCCTTCCTGGGGCGCCCGGGCGGCAGGGCGCCGCCGTAGAGCAGCGCGTTGCACAAGCGCTCGGCGTCCGTCTTGGTGATCAGGCCGCACGAGGGCGCCGAGAAGGGCAGGATGCCCATGACCTTCAGGATCTCCAGCTGCTCGGCCGTGCAACGCGAGCAGTACACGTGCAACTCGTCGCACACGCCGTTGATCTGCTGCAGGGTGAAGTCGCGCAGCACCGAGTTCAGGATCTGCGGCAGGCACAGGCGCTTCTCGCCGCCCACCACGAAGCACGAGATGGTCTCGCCCTCCAGGATGGTCTCGCAGCGCTCCGTCGAGCGGTCGCACGGGATGAAGAGGGGGCCGGGCAGCGGCAGCGCCGGCTCGGCCGCTTCCTTGGCCCCCGGCTCGGGCTTCTTGTACGGGTCCTGTGCCCAGCGCGCCGAGAAAGCCGCCGGGCCGCCCAGCGAGCTCATGGAGCTCAGGTGGAACTGCTCCAGGGTCTTCTGCAGTCCGGGATGGGGCTGGAAGCCGCTCCTGCCCACCGCCTCCATGGCTTCTGAGAGAGAGAGGAGAGAGAGGTGCCCGCTCCGATGCTGCCGATCTCCTAAGGGCGCCCGGGCAAGTCCAAAGCCCGCGCTCCGCTGCCCATCGCCCCGGCCAAAGCAACCCCCCAAAAAGCAAAGTACAGCAGCCCAGAAGAAGTTGCAGCGCCCGGGGCTTCCTTCAACAGTTCCTTCTAGGACAGAGGACCATCCTCGCTCTTAGGCTTCCGAGGCAGAGTGGCTGCTGCCCGCTGCTCCCTCCCTTCCTCCCTCTTTCCCTCCTCCTCCTCCTCTTCCCTCCCTCTCTCTCTGTTTGTTGCTGTCTGCCTCAGTCATTGAATTCCAGCCAAGAATGTGACCAACTCCCCAGGCTGGCTCTTCCAGGAACCGCCTGCCCTCCCCCTCCCCGCTCGCCTTCTTGCTGCCTCTGCAAAGCCGAGCAGAAAAAAATACTCAGCCCTGTGTGGCAAGAAGAAAATTTCCTGGTTCGTAGTCTAGCAAGGTAGAAAAGAGACCGAGAGGGAGGGCAAAATCTGCTTTTCCCCTATTCTGTCCATTTCTTCCACTCGCCTTTTCTGATTCTGCCTCATTCTTTCCGTTTCACACTTTTTTCTCTCTCTCTGTTTTCCTCTTTCCTTTAATTTGTTAAAGACGTCTGTTTTTGCTAGAGTTGGGCAAAATGCTTAGAGATGAATACACTAGTTCAGCACCATACAACCGGATCCGCTTTTCAGTTCTGGTCTAGATTTTACACCGAATCGCAGCAACTTTCCGTGAGCCCTCAGTAAAATCATTTACAACATGCAGAAGATTGTGGTTAATTGCTGTTTTACTATTTAATCAAGTATAACCTCAGACTGGGTATAGGTAAAAAGCATATATATAATATGCAATATTTTTTTTATCATATATCGTAGCAACAAGATATTTTTTTCTGCACGTCAAATTTCTTGTATACAATTTCTATTTTAATTTTTATTTCTTGGAATTATAAATACACAAGCCACTAACACTTGACACAACAAATAACTTTGACCTAAGAAATAATAATTAATTGAAAAATAAATACAAGAAATGAATATAACTATTACATCTAATCTCTAACTTAAACACAAATATTAGACAAGGAGGCAAGAATTCAGAAATTCAGTTGCTCCTAAGGAAGAGCACTGAAAATCAGGAACAAAAATAGAATATTTCCTAAGATATACAACAGGAAATATGTTCTGAATGGAGGATAAACAGAATTACTTCTACATGTGATAGCGTTACAAATTAGTCAACTAAACAGAAATATTGGAAGGAGTAGAGGACCTGAGGTTGCCTGGATGTTATAACATTTTTCAAATGTTCTGGATCCAGAAAAATTAGCTTTTATCAGAAACTTTTACCATACATTTCCATGAAAACTGAAGGAAAAAAAAAGTCCCTCCCAAGGCCACCAGTTCAGATTTCAATGCTAAAATAGCTTTCCATCGCATCTGAGAAGCTCGGCAAAGGTCAGGAAATATTAACACACTTTGTCCCAGAAACTCAACACCTTCCTGAATACAATTTTACAGGTGTACATACAACGTTGTAGGAATTCAAAATAGATAAAGGAGGGTGGTCTAGCTTTTTCTCTCAGTGCTGAGAGTTTTGCTTGCATTTTGCAAGAGGCCTGATGTTTCTACACTCTGGATCAGTGGTTCTCAAGGGAGACCCTAGTCACCAAGAGGTGGAAGTGTTTGGTATAGACAGCAAGGTTAACTATCTGTGCCTGGAAAGCTAAAAAGAACAAAGGGGCCCTTTTACCAAGCCGCATAAGCATCTATGCGTGCCCAACATGCGCCAAAATGGAGTTACGTCATGGCTACCATGTGGCTCTTGTGGTAATTTCATTTTTGGCGTGCATCCGATACGCACATCCAAAAAAATAATTTTTATTTTCGGCCACCCATATCGGACACACGCCGAGTGGAATTTGGAACATGTAGGTCATTACCGCCCAGTTACGTGAGTCTTTACCACTAGGTCAGCAGCTGGCATTAAGGTCTCAGACCCAAAATGGACACGCGGCAATTTTGATTTTGCCGCATGTCCATTTTCGGCAAAAATTTTAAAAAGGGCATTTTTTACAGGTGCGCTGAGAAATGATTCTGCGCACGCCTGAAACCCACATCTACACTACCGTAGGCCATTTTTCAGCGTACCTTTGTAAAAGTACCCCAAAGTGCAATAAGTACTTAGGGACTGATGCACAACGCTTACCGTACTAGCAACATCCAATTTAGACTGGTTCTAGCCAGTTTAGCATTCACGTTATTCAGCAAGCAATGCACAAAGGGGTTCTGGTCAATCTTCCCGTTCACAGTAGCAGCCAATGATAATCCTATACAAATGTATTACAACGAGATGACTAGTATTAAAATGAGCATTCCAAGCGATACACAGCTGTTTCTGAGCGACGCAGAGAAAGGAGCGCCTAATTTTATGTGTAAATTTTTCTGGGAGGTCTGGAGCTGTTGTAGCATGATGGTGACTTCTCGGCAGAGCAGTCTGTTGTCATATTTTAATAGTATTTGCACGTGTGTGTTAAATATGCCATGTGCGTGTTTTCCGCATGTAAAAGCACTGTGATAAAGTTGTCATGGAACTAAAAAAAAAAGGCCGAAGTACATAGAGGAGGAGTGTCCACGGCACACACTTTTTTTTCTTGGGCACGCGTATAGCATCTATGCTTACTAACTGACTGTTCTACACATGCACTAGGCGCTTTCCCTACCGAGCTGCTTGCTTAAATTGTGTGCAGTTCATTTGCATGAGATTTCCTTTGAGCATCGCTTTCTATTTCAAAATCGGTAATTTCAACCGCAGATCTAAACAGTGATTTTTTGAGCACCGGCCCCTTAGGGGGTAATTCTCTATAGCTCGCCTAAAGTTGTACACCAGGATAGCGTACACTGAGTGCAAATTCTATATTGCCAATTCTCCATGGGCAAGCAGGATGAGTCAGCCACACGCAATGGCGTTCCTAGGGCGGCTGACACCCGGGGCGGATCGCCGATGCGCCCCCCCCCCCAGTGAAATGACACCTCCCCCCGGTGAAACGACACCCCCCCCCCCCCCGGGTGCATTTTTACCTGCTGGAGGGGTGCCGCGCGCCTGTCGGCTTCGTTCATTCCGTGCTCCCTCTGCCCCGGAACAGGAAGTAACCTGTTCCGGGGCAGAGGGAGCACGGAATGAGTGGAGCAGACAGGCGCACGGCACCCCCACCCCCCCAGCGGCGTGCACCCGGGGCGGACCGCACCCACCCACCCCCCAGGAACGCCACTGGCCACAAGCTGGTTATGTCATCCGACAAGCAAGCTCAGAGGGAAAGTTTGCAATGCATCACTAGCTCTCTATATGTTCCTGGATGATCTTTCCCTGCTTTAGGTGTTCCCAGCTGAGTCTCATGGACTCATCTGTAGTGGAGGAGGGAGGATCTGTGTGACTGACTTATCCTGCTGTCCACGGAGAACCCTTGTTACCAGTAAATAACTTCACTTTGTCCATGGACAAGTAGGATGAGTCAGTCACCCAGTGATGAATCTCCAGCTGAGGGGCGAGAAGGGGCCAGATAGTGAGAGTCCTGGCAACAGGAGGTCTCCTTCCACAGCCCACTGCCATGCTGAAGTAGGATGAGGCTGCAGAGCAGAAGAGGCATCAAGTTGTAACTCTTAGAGGAAGCTGTAGCTTTTAGGAACTTTACTGAGGTCCACGTAGTGGACCCAGAACCGAACTGACAAGAAGAACATTTTGGCCATGCAAGTGGAGGTCTCAAACGCATCGAAGGCTGCTCTAATCATATGTTTTCCATATTTCTACATGTCTCGGAGAATGGGAAATATTAGGGTCTTGCTATCCAATGTTTTTTGTTATGTAGATGATATTTGGACTTGACTATAATACAAGAACGTTTAAAAGCAGTATCTGATTGGTTAGGACGTCATGATCTGGTTCTGAATGTACAGAAAATTAATACATGCTGGATTACAGGGCATTGTGAATGCCCTTCTGTCATAACCATGTTGTTTGGGATACCAGTACGACCAGTAGAATGTTGTAGATATCTTGAGGTGTTCATTGCCTCTAAGTTAACATTTGAGGAGCAAGTTTCCAAGGTTTCTAGAGAGGGTTTTGCTATTTTGCTAAGATTTCATTCAGTTAAGTATTTATTTAATTAAACTGCATTTCATACATTACTATCCAGCTTATAATTGAAAAAGAAAAACGCCTATGTTGCGACCCAAATCGGGAGATAGACGTTTATCTCACAAAAACGAATAAAGCGGTATAATCGAAAGCCGAATTTGGACGTTTTCAACTGCACTCCGTCGTGGATGCGGACAAAGTTGATGGGGGCGTGTCAAAGGCGTGGTGAAGGCGGAACTGGGGCGTGGTTATCGGGCGATCAGAGATGGGCGCCTATCGCCGATAATGGAAGAAAAATATGCGTTTTTAGCGAGAATTTAGGGCACTTTTCCTGGACCCTGTTTTTCCACGAATAAGGCCCCAAAAAGTGCCCTAAATGACCAGATGACCACTGGAGGGAATCGGGGATGACCTCCCCTGACTCCCCCAGTGGTCACAAACCCCCTCCCACCACAAAATATGCCGTTTCACAACTTTTTATTTTCACCCTCAAATGTCATACCCACCTCCCTGGCAGCAGTATGCAGGTCACTGGAGTAGTTATTAGGGGGTGCAGTGGACTTCTGGCAAGGTGGACCCAGGCCCATCCCCCCCCCCCCCCACCTGTTACACTTGTGCTGGTAAATGGGAGCCCTCCAAACCGCCCCCCAAACCCACTGTACCCACATGTAGGTGCCCCCTTCACCCCTTAGGGCTATAGTAATGGTGTAGACTTGTGGGCGGTGGGTTTTGAGGGGGATTTGGGGGGCTCAACACCCAAGGGAAGGGTGCTATGCACCTGGGAGCTCGTTTACCTTTTTTTTTGTTTTTGTAAAAGTGCCCCCTAGGGTGCCCGGTTGGTGTCCTGGCATGTGAGGGGGACCAGTGCACTACGACTCCTGGCCCCTCCCACGAACAAATGCCTTGGATTTATTCATTTTTGAGCTGGGCGCTTTCATTTTCCATTATCACTGAAAAACAAAAACGCCCAGCTCACAAATTGTCGAATAAAACATGGACATCTATCTTTTTCGAAAATACGGTTCGGTCCGCCCCTTCACGGACCCGTTCTCAGAGATAAACGCCCATGGAGATAGACGTTTTTGTTCAATTATGCCCCTCTATATGCTTTGTTTATCTCAGGGATAGACTATAGTAATGTTATTTATGCAGATCTATCCAAGATTAATTTGAAGAGATTGCAAATTATCCAAAATGCTACAGTGAGATTATTAGGTAATCATGCATACATTTGATCATGTTACTTCTTTATTTAGGCATTATTATTGGTTGGCTATTAAATATAGAATTAGCTTTAAAATACTTACATTAGCATATAAAAGCTTTTTATGAATTGTAACTTCCTTATTTTGAAGTACTTTAGCAATTCCTCATGCACCTAGTAGGGTTCTTAGATCACTGGGGGGTTTTTGAATAGTGGCGCCTCATATATCTAGTGTAAGATGGGAACGGACATGAGAGAGAAACATATTTGCAAGCAGGGGCTAAACTAAAGAAGTTGACGATTTTGCTTAAGAGTTTGTTTGTTTTTCTGTCAAGTATTTGTTTATGAGGAAGTAGAGGTGAGGATTTACTGATTAGTCTGTAGTTGTTTGAAGATGGATGTTATGGACATGAAAGTTCTTTGTGTGAGTGTTGTAGGTCTTTCCTATTTTAACAATTAGAGTTCTTTTCTTTTTAAATATTTTGTATTTTTATTGTCATGATGTGAAGAAGCCAGGCAGTATATAACATTTTAATAAACATAAAAAAAATGCCTAAAAATACAATTAAAAAAATAATAAAAATGACAAAACTTATCAGAGGAAAAACTTTAAAAAACTTATCAAATAAAAAATGTTTCCGTTTTCTTCGAAACTGAAGATAATTCGACTCTGAGGGGCATAATTGAACGAAAACGCCTATCTCCATGGGCGTTTATCTCCAAGAACGGGTCCGTGAAGGGGTGGACCGAACCGTATTTTGGGAAAAAATAGACGTCCATGTTTTATTCAACAATGTGTGAGCTGGGCGTTTTTGTTTTTCAGCGATAATGGAAAATGAAAGCGCCCAGCTCAAAAACGAATAAATGCAAGGCATTTGTTCATGGGAGGGGCCAGGATTCGTAGTGCACTGGTCCCCCTCACATGCCAGGACATCAACCGGGCACCCTAGGGGGTACTTTTACAAAAACAAAAAAAAAGGTAAAAGAGCTCCCAGGTGCATAGCACCCTTCCCTTGTGTGTTGAGCCCCCCAAATCCCCCTCAAAACCCACTGCCCACAAGTCTACACCATTACTATAGCCCTAAGGGGTGAAGGGGGGCACCTACATGTGGGTACAGTGGGTTTGGGGGGGTTGGACGACTAATAAGCATTAAGCAGCACAATTGTAACAGGTAGGGGGGATGGGCCTGGGTCCACCTGCCTGAAGTCCACTGCACCCCCTAACAACTCCTCCAGTGACCTGCATACTGCTGTCAGGGAGCTGGGTATGACATTTGAGGGTAAAAATAAAAAGTTGAGAAACTTCATTTTTTGTGGTGGGAGGGGGTTAGTGACCACTGGGAGAGTCAGGGGAGGTCATCCCCGATTCCCTCCAGTTGTCATCTGGTCATTTAGGGCACTTTTTGGGGCCTTATTCGTGAAAAAACAGGGTCCAGGAAAAGTGTCCTAAATTCTAGCTAAAAACGCATACTTTTTTCCCATTATCGGTGAAATGCGCCCATCTCTGTTCGGCAGATAACCACGCCCCAGTTCCGCCTTCGCCACACCTCTGATACGCCCCCATCAACTTTGTCTGCATCCGCGACGGAGTGCAGTTGAAAACGTCCAAAAATCAGCTTTCGATTATACCGCTTTATTCGTTTTTGTGAGATAAACATCCATCTCCCGATTTAGGTCGGAAGTTGGGCGTTTTTCTCGTTTGATTATAAGCAGGACAGTTCTTTTTTTTTTTTTTTTTTTTTTTTTAATATCTTTATTATTAGAAGAAAAGACATGTAACATTTGAACATCACATTCCGGCTCAATGAAGCCAACTATTTCCAATATTTACAATATCTAGCAGCCGAGGCTGTAGAGTGGTCCTACCGGATTTTGCTGTTGGGGGATGAGTCTCAGTTGCGAGAACAGGGGTTGCAGCCATCTCAGGTCCGGTTTGTATGTGTAGCGCTGATGCTGGCACGAAAAACGGTATTAGCACACTGGATTTTGGAAGACTCTGTTCTAATACCTTCAGGCAGGTCATTCCATATACAGTAACAATGGCATAATATAAAAATATTGCCCCCCCCCCCCCATTTACAAAGCCAAGCTAGTGGTAATGCCAACACAGTCCAATCAAAGTGAATGGGCTGTGTTGGCATTAGAGCTCCGGCGGGCACTAGAGTGGCTTTATAAACAGGGGGATGAATCTATATGATGCTTATAATACAATCCTCTATCAGTAGGAAATCTTAGTAAAAAAGTGTTATATACCTGAGATGAAGAGAACAATAATTGAGACAAAAGTTTCATTAATAAGTTTACCGGTGAAGAAAAATGTAATGTATGAAAAACAATGCAAGCAGTTTTAAAAATAACTTGAGCTTTTAAAGGGAGACAATGGAGCTTGTGAAGATATCCAGAGATGCTGTCATATTTCCTCATCCAGAAGATTAGTTGAGCTGTATCAGGTAGAGTTTTCTTAACAATCCACAGTTTAGTCTTATATACAACGAGTTGCAATAGGCCAATTGGGACAAAACCAGCCTTTGGACCAACCAAGCAAAATGGTGCTCATGAAAACGTGATCTAATTAAATAGAATTGTCTTAATTGGAAGATAGTTTTCTTCCAAAGATTCACCATCTGAGGTTCAAAAGTAAGAAAAGAATCCAAAATTACACCCAGAACCTTTGAGTTATCATCTGTAGGTCAAGTTTTACCCTGAGGGAGTGTAATACTGGGAGGAATTACAATAGATGGATTCCTGAACAAAATAACGTTGGTTTTGTAAGCTTTTAATTTGAGCATATTATATTAATATTTGCCCAGCCTTTATTATTTTTTCCTTACAATAGCGTATTTTCTCAAAAGAATCCTCCAATTTGACACACACTTGAACCAACATTGATATATCATCGGCATATTAAAATAATGTTTCACTGGTCCCCAGCGAAATTGTTCCCAGAGAACTCATAAACAAATTGAATAACATAGGATGATAAAGGAGAATCTTGGGGTACACCACAAGGCAAACGCCAACTTTGAGAAATGTAGCCATTTTTCCAAACAGAATAATTTAAATTGAGCAGGAAATCCCTAAACCAGCTCAAAACAGATCCCGCCATCCTTATTTCATGTAATCTCTGCAATAGTGGTTAGGGTGGTTAGGGTGGTGGACTTTGGTCCTGGGGAACTGAGGAACTGAGTTCGATTCCCACTTCAGGCACAGGCAGCTCCTTGTGACTCTGGGCAAGTCACTTAACCCTCCATTGCCCCATGTAAGCCGCATTGAGCCTGCCATGAGTGGGAAAGCGCAGGGTACAAATGTAACAAAAATAAAATAGATACTATTGGACATTCTTCATGGAATGTTGCTACTATTGGAGATTCTACATGGAATGTTGCTATTCCACTTGCAACATTCCATGTAGGCTGCGCAGGCTTCTGTTTCTGTGAGTCTGACGTCCTGCACGTACGTGCAGGACGTCAGACTCACAGAAGCAGAAGCCTGCGCGGCCACATTGGTGATCTGCAAGGGCCGACTTCTACATGGAATGCTGCTAGTGGAATAGCAACATTCCATGTAGAATCTCAAACAGTAGCAACAGTGGAGGAGTGGCCTAGTGGTTAGGGTGGTGGACTTTGGTCCTGAGGAACTGAGTTCGATTCCCACTTCAGGCACAGGCAGCTCCTTGTGACTCTGGGCAAGTCACTTAACCCTCCATTGCCCCATGTAAGCCGCATTGAGCCTGCCATGAGTGGGAAAGCGCGGGGTACAAATAAAATAAAAAATGAAAAATCAAACGCAGCTGATATACTGTAGTACAATGATCTGTTTATCCTGGTTTAAAGACCTCCTTATCTCTGAGATCATTGTTAACAACAAGGTTCCAGTGCTATGTTTAGCTCTGAAACCAAATTGTGAATAGTGTAAACATGAAATTTTTTCTATATACTCAGATAATTGCCTGTTTATAAATGGCTTCAAAGGTTTAATGAATAAAGGAATACCCGTAGTTGGACTAAAATTGGAAGGAGAAGATGAACGCCCATAACTCCCCACACCCAGCAGCACAACATAATCAAGGATCGTACTGGACAACCTACTATCATCATTCCCCTCAACCCAATGACGCCTGAATCACATCTACCTCATCTGACCACAACACAACCTTGTATTTGTTACCAATCGTAAAGGCAAATGCCTTTATGGTTACTTGTAAGCCACATTGAGCCTGCAAATAGGTGGGAAAATGTGGGGTATAAATGTAACAAATAAATAAATAAAAAAGGACATGGTTACAGGCGGGGAAATGGGTGTTTCCTGGGGGCTCTGAAATTTACATGTGTAGTTATAGAATAATTGCCTGTTTATAAATGGCTTCAATTTAGTGAATAAAGGAATACCCGTAGTTGGACTAAAATTGGAAGGAGAAGATGAATCGAAACCCTGTGATTTGGGTATAGGAGTAAGCGCTCACGTGACCCATATCAAGTGGTAATATTAGTTTAGTTTATTAAAACGTGATATACTGCCCTTCACAAGCACATTAGAATTTATGCGCACAACTCGCTAAGCGTATTCTGTAACGCAGTGCACCTAATTTCTAGCATGCGCAGGTAAAAATTGCAATGCAATGGAATCTATGCGGGTTGCAAAGAACAACTCACAAAAAAACTCCAAACCACCCAAAACACAGCAGCCAGATTGATATATGGTAAAACACGATTCGTTATCGCTAAACTCCTCCGTGAAAAGCTGCACTGGCTCCCAATCAAAGAACGGATCTCCTTCAAAATCTGCACCTTGGTCCATGTGGAGGGGCATAATCGAACGAAAACGTCTATCTCCATGGGCGTTTATCTCCGAGAACGGGTCCGTGAAGGGGCGGACCGAACCGTATTTTCGAAAAAAAATAGACGTCCATGTTTTATTCGACAATTTGTGAGCTCGGCGTTTTTGTTTTTCAGCGATAATGGAAAATGAAAGCGCCGAGCTCAAAAACGAATAAATCCAAGGCATTTGTTCGTGGGAGGGGCCAGGATTCGTAATGCACTGGTCCCCCTGACATGCCAGGACACCAACCGGGCACCCTAGGGGGCACTTTTACAAAAACAAAAAAAAAAAGGTAAAAGAGCTCCCAGGTGCATAGCACCCTTCCCTTGAGTGTTGATCCCCCCAAATCCCCCTCAAAACCCACTGCCCACAAGTCAACACCATTACTATAGCCATAAGGGGTGAAGGGGGGCACCTACATGTGGGTACAGTGGGTTTGGGGGGGTTGGATGACTAAGCATTAAGCAGCACAATTGTAACAGGTAGGGGGGGATGGGCCTAGGTCCACCTGCCTGAAGTCCACTGCACCCCCTAACAACTGCTCCAGGGACCTGCATACTGCTGCCAGGGAGGTGGGTATGACATTTGAGGGTGAAAATAAAAAGTTGTGAAACATCATTTTTTGTGGTGGGAGGGGGTTAGTGACCACTGGGGGAGTCAGGGGAGGTCATCCCCAATTCCCTCTGGTGGTAATCTGGTCATTTAGGGCACTTTTTGGGGCCTTATTCGTGAAAAAACAGGGTCCAGGAAAAGTGCCCTAAATTCTAGCTACAAACGCATACTTTTTTCCATTATCGGCGAAAGGCACCCATCTCTGTTCGGGTGATAACCATGCCCCAGTCCCACCTTCACCATGCCTCCGACATACCCCCGTCAACTTTGTATGCTTCCGCGATGGAGTGCAGTTGAAAACGTCCAAGTTCGGCTTTCGATTATACCGCGTTATTCGTTTTTGTGAGATAAACGTCCATCTCCCGATTTAGGTCGGAACTTGGGCGTTTTTCTCGTTCGATTATAAGCAGGAAAAGCATCTACGGCATAGTCCCAGGATACATGATAGACCTCATAGATCTACCAACAAGAAACAGATCCAGATCAGCGCGATCATACCTAAACCTACACTAGCCCAACTGCAAAGGGCTAAAATACAAAACAACATTTGCATCTAGCTTCTCCTACATGAGCGCACAACTATGGAATGGACTCCCGCGTACTGTGAGAACAATACATGACCATCTAAACTTCAGGAAATCATTAAAAACTCATCTCTTCAAAAACGCTTATCCCTCCGATCCAACATAACTCCCCACACCCAGCAGCACAACATAATCAAGGATCGTACTGGACAACCTACTATCATCATTCCCCTCAACCCAATGACGCCTGAATCACATCTACCTCATCTGACCACAACACAACCTTGTATTTGTTACCAATCGTAAAGGCAAATGCCTTTATGGTTACTTGTAAGCCACATTGAGCCTGCAAATAGGTGGGAAAATGTGGGGTATAAATGTAACAAATAAATAAATAAAAAAGGACATGGTTACAGGCGGGGAAATGGGTGTTTCCTGGGGGCTCTGAAATTTACACGTGTAGTTATAGAATATGGCTCAGTGAGCGTAAATCTACAGACCAGGATTTACGCCACATTTTAATTGGTATAAATGGAGGTGTGTAGTTTTAGGCGCTGAGATATCAACTAAGCGTATTTTATACACCGAGCCTAAATCTAGGCGCCGCTTATAGAATACACTTAGTCGGCATTGATTTCCGCACTGGTTTTTCAGGCACCATATATATCACCTCCCCCTTTGCACCATATGCTTTATTTTGTCACCAAAAATATAATCACAACTTTATCTTTTTTTTTGCTAAACACCATTTTGCTAAAATGGATCTTAATGGTCACTTCCTGAATGATGTCATTTTGAAAACAGGGATAATCCAATTTTTACAGCATCTTGCAGTAACACCTGTCAATAACATATATACAATAATAATAATATATATATACATAATTGTTAATTTGTTTTGGGTTATTTGGAAAAAATTGGGGGGGGGGGTCTAATTTTTTTCCGAACAAATGTAGAATTACTCACCATGCACTTTCAATTATATAGCTGACCTAAAAAGGACAGTGGGAATGGGAAGAGGGCTAAAGGAAAGTTATAGATGTAAAACATATTTAAAGTAGATTGTAAGGGAATACTTCTTTTACACATCCTTGTCTATCAGTTGTAGTCCAGCAAGTTGAGGCATTGCCTGAGAAAGCCAAGGAGTGTAAGTGAACTGAAGCTCCCTTTCTCTCGGTCCTCTGTTTCTGCAGTGCCCCTATTGCCTTTGTCTCTTCTTCATGGGGGGGGGGGGGGGGGTTGTCTTTCTCATGAGGGAGAGTAAGTAGCTGGATTGACAGCTGCCACCTTCCGCCCCATCTTGACCTCTTCTGCCCTCTCCTTAGAGAAGAACTGAAGTGGAGATGAATCAATTGTTCTCACCAAGCACAAATACATAAATACAGGCACGTCTACAGACATCACAGACACAAACAGGCAAATATGCAAATTACAAAGATGCAGGCAGGCTGGGATATATAGACATATAAGCACATACAGGCACATGTATTAACAGACAAATGCATATACATACATAGGAGCCAGCTCTGTGGGTGCCTGAGCACCCCCAGTATTGAGCCAGCTCCTTCCTTGTGTCCATGGAGGGGTAATTTCTATTGTGTATGTTACCCTCATTCTGAAATGCTGACACCTATGCATTACATAGGTAATTGGGAAGCAAAATTAGTGCCGGGCACACTTATACGGTCTATGCCCTGATCGTGACTGAATAGATAGGGATGGGCTGGAGTGTAAATTTTAAGGGGCTTCGACGTTATCTTCAGAACTTAGTACAAGAACAGTACTGGGCAGACTTCTATGGTCTGTGCCCTGAGAAAGGCAAGGACAAATCAAACTCTGGTATACATATAAAGTATCACATACCATGTAAAATGAGTTTATCTTGTTGGGCAGACTGGATGGGCCATACAGGTCTATATTTGCAATAATTTACTATGTTACTATCCGCCTTATTTTCGAAAGAGAAAGATGCCCATATTTCGACCCAAATCAGGAGATGGGCGTCTTTCTCCCGTGGGCGTCCAAATCAGTATAATCGATAGCCAATTTTGGGCGTCTTCAACTGCAATCTGTCGTGGAAACGGCCAAAGTTGACAGGGGCATGTCGGAGGCGTGGTGAAGGCGGGACTGGGGTGTGTTTATCAGCCGAGGAGAGATGGGCGTCCTCGGCCGATAATCAAAAAAAGAAAGGCGTTTTCAGCGCGAATTTGGGTCACTTTTTTGGACCCTTTTTTTTCCACGAACAAGTCCCAAAAAAGTGCCCTAAATGACCAGATGACCACCGGAGGGAATCGGGGATGACCACCCCTGACTCCCCCAGTGGTCACTAACCCCTTCCCACCCCAAAAAAACAACAACAAAAAATTTTCCCAGCCTGTATGCCAGCCTCAAATGTCATACCGAGCTCCATCACAGCAGTATGCAGGTCCCTGGAGCAGTTGTTAGTGGGTGCAGTGGACTTCAGGCAGGTAGACCCAGGCCCATCCCCCCCCTACCTGTCACACTTGTGGTGGTAAATGGGAGCGCTCCAAACCGCCCCCAAAACCCACTGTACCCACATGTAGGTGCCCCCCTTCAGCCATAAGTGCTATGGTAATGGTATAGAGTTGTGGGCAGTGGGTTTTGGGGGGGATTTGGGGGGCTCAGCACCCAAGGGAAGGGAGCTATGGACTTCAGAGGTAGTTAACTTTTTTTTAATTGTTACAAGTGCCCCCTAGGGTGCCCGGTTGGTGTCCTGGCATGTGAGGGGGACAAGTGCACTACGAATCCTGGCCCCTCCCACGACCCAATGCCTTGGATTTGTTCATTTTTGAGCTGGGCGCCTTCGGTTGCCATTATCGCTGAAAAACGATACCGCCCAGCTCAAATCCACACAAATCCGATGCATTTGGCTGGCACAAACCGTATTATCGGAAAAAGATGGACGCCCATTTTTTTCAAAAATACGGTTCGTCCCACCCCTTCACGTACCCGTTCTCGGAGATAGACACCCATGGAGATGAGCGTTCGCGTTTGATTATGCCCCTCCACGTTACATAGATGACATTGACAAACACAGATACATATATAAATGCACTTCTGGACTGATTTGTTTATTTGGTTGTCATTCAATAAACTATTTTCTTTGATTGATCTGCTTTTTTTGTCCTTTCACATAAGTAAAGATACAGGCGTAAATCTACATGTACAGACGTAACCCATACACATGCATCTCACCTCGGACACATGCGATTCATTTTCCAAATAGAAAAAAAAATAGCTTTAGGGTCACAAGAAGGAAATGAATAAACCTCACAGCCACCCCCACTCCCTCCTGCTTCCATCCTTTGTGGCATTAAAGGTTGACACTGTGACTCATTTCTAGCTTTGGCTGGGGTGGGAAGAGAAAAAAAAAGCTTCAGATTAGGGCCCGATCACCACAATCTTTATTTTCTTGTTGGCTTCAAGGCCTGCTCCTGGAACACAAACTTTAGTATAAACTTCTGAACCACAGGAGGGCAGAAGTGGAGATTTGCTGGGGTCCACCCACAGATTCGGAAAACACAGAACAAGATTTTCTCTTCTGCCACGATTTTCATAACTTACAAAAAATACAAAAACAAATTTCCTGACAATGTATGTAGCCCGTAGCTTTTGCTCCTTAATATCCTCACTGCTTTATTTATATTATATTTGTCCAGCTTCATGCATCAATGAGAGTCAAAATAAAGCCGTGGGCTCCTGTGGCCGCTGCCATTCACACACAACTCCGTCTTCTTCCTGTCTCACAGGCAAAAGAAAAGATCTACAAATGAATCTTACATTCATGCAGCAGCAATCTACCAGCAAACGCATTGTTTTAAACAATTCAGCTGGCAGTTAAAACTAGTTCCTTCTTTTCTTATACTCGCAGAGAAATCAGCGTGTTTAAATTTTGTCTAGCTTCTTACACCAAATTAAAGGGCCCTTTTATCAGCATTCATTTTGGAGAATAAACTTTGTTCATCCTGAATATTTTGGTTGGCTTCCTCCATTTCTTTGTTGGTTTGGTTTGTGTGACTGTGTGGATTTCATCAGTGCCTTTGGGTTTTGTTTTGTGCCCTTTTACTTAACCACATTTCAAGCAGGGCAGAGGCAGACCATTCGGGCAACCAGGCAGTGCCTGAGGACCCAGAGGCTCTAGGGGGCCCAGAGGCTCTGCTCAGATGCCTGGCACACCGCTGGTAATCTAGTGGCCTCAGCGGGGGGGACACACACACACACACACACACACACACACACATGTTCTTTCCTGCCCGGCCTGCTGGGCTGCCGCTATTCCCCCCTCGCCTGCACCACTGTATTTAAAAAATGGCAGCTGAAACTCCCTGCGGAAGTCTCGCAAGACTGTCAAGACCCATGAGACTACCGAGGGAAGTCTTGGCTGCCATTTTGAAAACATGTCAGTGCCGGCAGGCGGGGGAATGGGAAGGAAAGAACGTGCCCCCTGAAGAGGCCACCAGACTACCAGGACTCCTCAGGTAGGACCAGGACAGTGGGGGTGTCAGCTGCAGCAGCAAGGGCGGCAAGGGTGTGTCGGGCAGCGGCCAGGCGGGGGGATGGGAAGGAAAGAACGTGCCCCCTGAAGAGGCCACCAGACTACCAGGACTCCTCAGGTAGGACCAGGACAGTGGGGGTGTCGGCTGCAGCAGCAAGGGTGTGTCGGGCAGCGGCCAGGCGGGGGGCCCAGACCACCCTCAGTCTGTCCCTGCTGCAGGGTAACTGCTAGCACAGAACTGCCTTAAGGGGCTTTGTGGTACTTTTGAAGTTACTACATGGTATACCGCCTGTTGTGCATTTTGTGTTAGGGGGCGTGTCATGAGCGGAGAATGGGAGTGGAAGGCATTTTGTGGTTAGCACGTTGCAAATAATGCATGCTAATTGACACTTTTACAGCTATCACAGGACCACTTACCACTTCCTAAACAGGAGGCGTTAACTGCTTCCATGCTAACTCCAAGCAAAGTACCGCATGGTAGCTGCAAATTTAGGTCTTTTTTTACAAAGCCGCACTAGTGATTCCCTCGCGGCAAATGAGAGGTAGCCCATAGGAATTGAATGGACTTCCTCTCATTTGCCGCACCGGGAATGGGTAGCGTAGCTGTGTAAAAGAGGTGTAATGTCAAATGCTAGAAAATGCCTTCAGTGGTTGCTGCGTTAAATTTGCAGCTACCTCAAGGTAAAGTCCTGAGTTAAGCTTGGTAACTGCAAATTTTGCCACAATTTAATAAAACGGCCCCTACATGGGGTGGCCCACTGCTGTTTATCATTAGAGACCCTCATGCTGGTGTTATATTGGTACAGGTAGCTGATGTAGCAGGGACAGCTGAGGTAGGAGCTGTAAGAGCCCCTTTTACAAAGGTGCGCTAGCGTTTTTAATGCATGCTAAAAATTAGTGAATGCTAAATGCTAAGACACACACTATATTCCTATGGGCATCTTAGCTTTAAGTGCACATGAATTTTTAGTGCACGCTAACATTGCTAGTGCGCCTTTGTAAAAGCCCCCCCTAAATGATTAGTACAAAGCACACATAATTTAAAAACGGTTTTAAAAAAGACATAAAATACATTAAGGCAACCAGGAGATCCAGAAATAAGACTAAAGGGCCCTTTTCACTAAGCTGCACTAAGTCATGGGCTTAGCACATCCTTACAAGGATTTTGCTCACACCCAGTGGTGTACCTAGGGTATTTGACACCCGGGGCCGATCATTTTTTAACACCCCCCTCCAAAATCCAGTATTATACATCCTGAGAATACAAAACACAACAAATGGCATTCAGGACCTACAGAGCAATTCTACCATATCTTAAGCAGTAACTTCTACGAGTCACACAAGAGTGTACCTAGGAAACGGCAGCATCTTAAACACTGCAGTAAGCAGTAGAACATCAAACATCTATTGTAAAACTAAACCAGCCAGAATAGTACAGATCATGGATCCTGCACAGTCAATGCCAACAGAAAATGCCAACCTTCAACCTTAAACATCCCAAACTACTCTCTTCCAATCTCGGATAGCCTAGAACTGCTTGGCGTCACAATTGAACGCAATCTGACACTTGAAAGTCAAGTAAATTCCACTACAAAGAAAATGTTCCACTCAATGTGGAAACTTAAACGTATAAAACATTTCTTCCCACAAGACGTATTTCGCAACCTAATACAATTTATGGTACTAAGCCATTTAGATTACTGCAATGGAATCTATGCAGGTTGCAAAGAACAACTAACAAAGAAACTTCAGACCGCACAGATCACAGCAGCCAGACTGATATTCGGAAAACCAAAATTTGAAAGTGCCAAACCCCTTCGTGAAAAACTGCATTGGCTTCCCACCAAGGAACGCATTGCCTTTAAGGTTTGCACTCTTGTCCACAGGATTATATATGGTGAAGTTGCGGGATACATGTTGGACCTCATAAAATTACCACCCAGAAACAGTACCAGCCTATCCTGAACTTATTTAAATCTGCATTATCCAGACTGCAATGGACTTAGATATAAATCAACTTATGCATCCAGCTTTTCTTACATAAGTACACAACTGTGGAACGCTTTGCCCAAAACCATGAGATCTATCCATAACCATCTTAACTTCAGGAAACTACTGAAAACCAACTGCCCCGATCCAAATTAACTTCCTACTTCATGCGACACAACAAAATATGAACCGTACTAGATTTCTATAACTTCCCTCGTTTTATTTCCTTGTTGCTTTATACTGATGTCTCTTACATGCTTACTACTATACCATGTATTTGTATTATTGAACCGGAGTCTACCTCTACGGAATTGTGTAAGCCACATTGAGCCTGCAACTAAGTGGGATAATGGGGGATATAAATGTGTTAAATAAATAAATAAAACCATGTCTTTTTCACAGACACAGACACACCCTAATCCACTACAGAATAAGTAACCACAAACTGGTTTTAATCATTGTGAACGCTGAGACCTGCTAGTGAGCATTAGCAGTATAGCACATTTTAAATAAAATATAATCTATAAACAATAGAAATATTTAGTCAAAAATTAAGCTGAACCCCCAAGGTGCCAGAGTCTGCATACAATGCAACAACACAGAAACAGAAACAGTGATAGTGATGTATGTCCCCTAGTACTGTGCAAAATATAAAGATAGCAGATGTAAAATTGAAAAAAATAACAAATACCAATCACTACTTTACAAATTAACAAATAGAAATAAAACAAATAAAGAAAATAAGACAATACCATTTTATTGTACTAATACATTTAGTTTTCAGAGGCCAAAACCTCCTTCCTCAGGTCAATACAGTATACTGCTATTACGGTATCCTGTCCTGACCTGAAGAAGGGGGTTTTGGTCTCTGAACGTTAGTCAAAATGTATTAAAATTAGTCCAATAAAAAATTACCTTATTTCCATTGTATGCCCTCTCTCTCTCGCTTCCATCCTGGATCTGCCCTCTTTGTCGCTTCCATTCCATCCTCTGTCTGCCCTTTCTCTCCCTTCCATCCAGGGTCTGCCCTTTCTCTCTCTGCCCAATCCATCCACTATCTGCCCTTTCTCTTTCACCCATCCATGGTCTGCCATCCCACTCTCTCCCTTCCATCCAGGATCTGTCCTCTTTCTCTCTGCCCCTTCCATCTACCATGTGCCCTTTCTCTCCCATCCATCCAGGGTCTGCCTTCCCTCTTTCTCCCTTCCATCCAGGATCTGTCCTCTCTCTCTCTCTCTGCCCCTTCCATCCACCTGTCCTTTCTCTCCCTTCCATCCAGGGTCTTCTCTCTCTCTGTCTCCCTCTCTCCCTCCCTCTCTCTCTCTCTGCCCCTTCCATCCACCTGTCCTTTGTCTCCCTTCCATCCAGGGTCTTCTCTCTCCCTCTCTCTCTCTCTGCCCCTTCCATCCACCATCTGCCCTTTCTCTCCCTTTCATCCAGGGTCTGCCCTCCCCCTCTCCCCCTCTTTGCCCCCTTCCATCCATCGTCTGCCCTCTCTATCTCTGCCCCTTCTTCTGTCCACTGTCTGCCCTCTCTATCCTTTTTACCGGATCCACCCCCCCCCCCTCCCATGCTGCTGCTCCCTCTTCAAGCTATCAGCAGACAAAAAAAATAATAAGCCAAGATTGTGGGGCCTTACCTACTTGTGGCTGCCGACTCTGCTCCAGAGCTGGAAGTGATGTCAAAGGGGCAGGATCAGCAGCCATGGGTAGCTTAGACTCTGCAATCTTCCTGCTTTTGTTTATTTATTTATTTATTTCTGGCATTTATACCCCGCTCTTTCCCACTCAGTAGCAGGTTCAGTGCGGCTTACAAAGTATGGTACAAAGTATCACAAGATAATACAGGGATGGAAACAATGTATCAAAGAGGTCACATAATTACTTAGATTAGGTTCAGTGCGGCATATAAAGTATGGTACAATGTATCACAGAGATGATACAAAGTATGGAACAAAGTGTCGCAGGGACGGCATAATTTCATACAGTGGGATAATTACATAGAGTGGGACAGTAGTAAGAGATGTGTTGAAGGGATTGGAGTGTGGGTGATATAGTGGAGTGGAGTTATGATTGAGAATTAGGACAGGTCGTAGGCTTGTTTGAAGAGGTAAGTCTTCAACAGTTTTGGGTAGGGTAGATGCTCAGTGGTTTTTTGGATGTGTCGAGGTATGGCATTCCAGAGTTGGCTGCCTATTACAGAGAAGTTGGATGCGTAGTAACTTTTGTATTTAAGGCCTTTGCAGTTAGGGAGATGAAGATTGAGATACGTTCTAGAAGTACTGGTCCAGTTTCTGGCTGGAAGATCGATCAGGTTGGACATGTAGCTTGGGGATTCGCCATTGAGGATCTTGTGGATCATTGTGTGGGCTTTGAAGTGTATTCTTTCCTTGATTGGGAGCCAGTGAAGTTTTTCACAAAGTGGTGTTGCGCTACCACTGCAGAAGTGGCGGTGGTGACAGCCTGACAGGGCTGGAGGCAGGCACGGGACCATCCTGCCAGAGGAGAGGCAATGGCGGTGGCAGCCTGGCAGGGGTGGAGCTGAAGGAAGGCACAGAACCAGCAAGAAGAGAGGCAGGGACAACGGCCTGAACAGAGAGACTGGAGCAGCATGAGCAGAGCACCCCCCTTTGATTTGCACCTGAGGCAAACTGCCCCGCCTTTGGTATGCCACTGCTCACACCTTTTTGGTAGTAGCTTAAGGTGAGTTAAATTCAGGTACATTGGGTATTTCTCTGTCCCTGAAAGGCTTATAATCTAAGTTTGTATCTGAGGTAATGGAGGGTTAAATGACTTGCCCAAGATCACAAGGAGCAGCAGTGGGATTTGAACCAGCCACCTCTGGCTGGCAAGACTGGTGCTCTAACCACTAGGCTACTCCTCCTCTCCTTTCTGTAGGCTAAGCCCATTTTCAGTATGGCCACCACAAAGGGTTTGTTGTTATTTGTTGAACGCCATTACGGTAAAATGTAAGCCACATTGAGCCTGCAAATAGGTGGGAAAATGTGGGATACAAATGTAACAAATAAAAAAACATATATATATATAACCATGCACTAATGTTAGCATTAGAGTGCAGCTATTATTCGCCTGAGCCTCTGGCTTACTGGCATTGGAGGAACCAAATGCAGATGCTGGTGAAGCAAAAGGCTTGCTTAAATGAGGCTGGTCTGACATCCTTACCTACAAATCCTCCACCCATAAACTCAAGAGTTTGCTCCTTAACAGCTTATAGGTTACTGGCCTGTAACTGTAGCCCTAGCCTTCTTGTGGTGCGGTGGGGGGGGGGGGGGGGGGTTGGCATTGATAATTGTGTCCTGTGTTAGTGGCTTGGGGTGGTCATAAGAGTCTAGACCCTCTGAGGTTGTTTTTGTTTTTTTATGTGTGGGGGGGGGGGGAATTTGAGGAGTGAGGTATTGGGAGGGAGGGTGAGAGAGGGGGGACTTGGTACTCTTAAAGATTTTGTGTTGATGGGTAGACACACCCTATTGACGGTTTTGATACGTTAATTTTATTTCCAAAACATTGTTCAATAATAACAATAGGGTGATGGGATGGAGGGGGTTGGTTTGTATGTAAAATATTGAACGGCATTTTCATATTCTGTTTGTTCAATAAAAAATTGTTTGAACATAGGGTGCAGCCATTACAAAAATTAACGGGGGAGCACTTACTGCCTCCTATTTATGAGGTGCTAAGAGAGGCAGTTAACTTGGTGGTGATGTCTGTGTACAAGCTAATTAGCACATCCATGCCCATTCTCCACCTGACACCCCCCCCCCCCCCTCCAAAAAATGACCTGTGCATGATAGCAAAACTAATGTGGAGGAGTGGCCTAGTGGTTAGAGCAATCCAGAGGTGGCTGGTTCAAATCCCACTGCTGCTCCTTGTGGTCTTGGGCAAGTCACTTAACCCTCCATTGCCTCAGGTACAAACTTAGATTGTGAGCCCTCCAGGGACAGAGAAATATCCAGAGTAACTCACCTTGACCTACTGCTGGAAAAGGTGTGAGCAAAATCTAAAGAAATAAATAAATTTAAGCACATCCCATGTTAGGCCAACTTTATTGTGTAAGGAGCATAAGCGCCTATCGCTGCTTAGTAAAATGGGCCCAGCAAATATTTGTGGCCTCTCCAGAATACAGACAAATATCTGCTGACTTTTTTTCAAAAATGTTTTTCATTTTACAAATTCATGTCAAAGTTCACCCCCAAATATAGCTCCCTAAAAAGGCCGTCTAGCAAAATCTGCTCAGTAATGGGGTTATGCTTCCAGTTCAAAATGTAATATGCCTATTTCCTTCCCGGAACAACAACAAAAAAAAGTAGCCTATCTGGCCTTCTAGAAGTACTACGGGATCCGTACGTAGACCTCAGGGTTAAGACCTTTTGCACAGTTAACTCGGATACAGCGCTTTTAATAACATCATGAAGACTGAAAGCAGCTGAAAGTCGAACCGTTGCAGTGCTTCCTGTATGGATTGGGTTCTGTTTTGAAAGCAAAGAATGCTGCTTAAGTGAAACAGAAGTGGCAGGATTTCAAGACTGGGAGCTTTTGCAACCTTCTTAACACAATGTTCCTGCAGCTCCAAGGAGGAAGGTGCATGCATGCTATTTGTCTTCCAGGGTTATTAATAATAATAATGAGCTCTCAGGTTTTACGTCCGTTTGCTTCTCTGGGTGTTTGTTAATTACTGTTCTTCCAAATAGAAGGGATGGGCAGGAAGAAGTGTTCTTAATTAGATAACAGAATGATCTTTTGTTTTCGTCTGGCTCCCTCTAGCACATTCTCTGCAAACTGCAGCTCATGTTGAGAGGCCAGAAAGTTTCAGGTGATGTTTTTCCACGTTCTTTTCTCCTAAATAATACGTAAAGATAAAGATCAGTTACTTAGGGGGTCTTTTACTAAATCTTAGCTCGAGTTATCTGCAACAGGCCCCATTTTATTCCTATTGGCCCTGCTGCAGATAACTTGAGTTAAACTTTAGTAAAAGACCCCCTTTGGGAATATAAGCAGGGCTTTTTTTTGAGGGGGTACTTGGGGGGTAATGAGTACCGGCACCTTTTCCATTGTCTGCTAAAATTGACCCATGGACCCCAAGTTTAATGAAAGGCTCTGCACACCAATTCTGTCTTGTCATAGATTCTCTGACTGGTTGCCGGGGACCTGGCTATTTGTGGGATGAATCCCTCAGTGATCACCCCACCCCTGAAGGGTGGCGTAGCATTTGAGTACCGGCACCTTTTTTGCTCGAAAAGATGCACTGAATATAAGTATATATGCTCCTATACTTAACAGCTTCTCCCCGATTCTCAATGTCTTTTATTATTACTATTACTATTTATTACATTTGTACCCCGCGCTTTCCTGCACATGGCAGGCTCAATGCGGCTTACATAGTAACAGTATAAAGAATTACAAAGTTGTAAAAAGAGTAAGCAATATGTAGTAAACACAATATTAAGGAGGTTAACGGATAAGTAAATTGAACATAGGAGGAATTGGGTGCAGAAGGAAATGAGCGTTGGGAGGTAGGCGTAGAAAGATGGAGAGGAATGGATATGGGGTAGCAATAAGGATAATGGGATGGAACTCCGACATTACCTTAGGAAGGAACTTAGGATATGTGTGGAGAACTACTCTATTGTGGTGAAATTTAGCGTAAGGTGGGTCAGATACTACGGTCTGAAGCTCACTGATCCTGCGAGCTGAAGTGACTGCCACCAAAAACACAACTTTCCAGGTCAAATACTTCAGATGAAAAAAAATATATGAACTTATGAATAGCTTATCAAACACCCACAACTTAATAACATCAAATGAACCACCACCAACGGCGGACGAGCTCACACAATACTTTGAGCAAAAGATAAGAAAAATAAGGCCAACCCTTAACACAGCACAATTATCCCTCTCAGACCTCGCACAAGAAGACGAAACCAATGATGATATTACACCTTTCAAGCTAGTTTCTAACACTGCCCGCCACATCTGTCTTAACAGTGCCCGCCACATCTGTCTTAACAGTGTCCCAAATCTGATATTCGCCATGTTCAATGTATTACCAGCAGGTTTAAAGACATTTTTCTCTCTCATGGCAGCCGTGCCCACATCCAGATGCTGAATGAGAGGGATGAGAGCTGATAAATTGGATCCAGTATCCAAACTGTAACTGACTTCAAAACCAGTCACAAATGTAGTCAATAAAAAGATCTTCCACAAGTTATTTCCTGATTATTACTTTTCACTCAGAAAGTTACCTGTGCTCAAATGCATAATGCTGAAATATAACACTATATTGCCCCGATGCTCAGAACTCCCATGGTAAAGCCAACAGCGCAGAACCCATACCGTTAGAACAATGCAGAAAACTAGCACACCGATGCTCAAAGGAAATTGTATTCAAATTATATGTGCACTGTAAAAGTGAAAGCAAGGGAAACATGCTTGGCGCACGTGCAGAAGAGTTTCACGATAAGCTCAGTTCTTGTGTGCATGCGCCAGGCAAACCGAAAAGTGAAGCACACATTAGTGCCTGTTTTCTGCGCCTTTAAATATAAGCTTTTCAACAATTTTTTTTTTTTTTTTTTTACTTGGAAGGCTTATATTTAAACGCAAGAAACAGGCCACCAATGTGTGCTTTCACTTTCAGATTTGCTCTGGCTTTGCACACATTCCTCTCTCACTGCCAGCGTTTAGGGGCTTGCATGGGCTTCCTTCTGCTTTCACATTTTGTTTATTTATTTATGACATTTATATCCTACAGTAGCCCAAGTAGAACTCAGGTTCAGTGTGGCTTACATAACAATTACAAAAGCATGAACATGTTCAAAATATATTAACAGAAAGTAAAATATCTCTCTGTATAAAAGGCAACACCAACGTTCTATGAAGCCTCCAGCCGGAAGTGTGAAGGGGGCGAGATATCCGGTTTCCCTATGAGTGTCTGCCCCGCCCTCTCTGTAACACAGTCAGTGAAGGAAAACAGCAGAGCATGAAATCAAATCGCTGGCTCTGTAACAGTGAAGGACTCAGAGGGGGGAGGGGAGAGAGAGGCCAGAGGGCAGGGACACACACACTCCCACATGCACACAGAAGAAAACATTGCTAGCCCCCGTATCTTTTGCATCAGAAACGGGGCTTTTTTACTATCTCTCTATATAAAAGGCAACACCAACGTTCTATGAAGCCTCCAGCCGGAAGTGTGAAGGGGGCGAGATATCCGGTTTCCCTATGAGTGTCTGCCCCGCCCTCTCTGTAACACAGTCAGTGAAGGAAAACAGCAGAGCATGAAATCAAATCGCTGGCTCTGTAACAGTGAAGGACTCAGAGGGGGGAGGGGAGAGAGAGGCCAGAGGGCAGGGACACACACACTCCCACATGCACACAGAAGAAAACATTGCTAGCCCCCGTTTCATTTGCATCAGAAACGGGGCTTTTTTACTATCTCTCTATATAAAAGGCAACACCAACGTTCTATGAAGCCTCCAGCCGGAAGTGTGAAGGGGGCGAGATATCCGGTTTCCCTATGAGTGTCTGCCCCGCCCTCTCTGTAACACAGTCAGTGAAGGAAAACAGCAGAGCAGGAAATCAAATCGCTGGCTCTGTAACAGTGAAGGACTCAGAGGGGGGAGGGGAGAGAGAGGCCAGAGGGCAGGGACACACACACTCCCACATGCACACAGAAGAAAACATTGCCAGCCCCCGTTTCATTTGCATCAGAAACGGGGCTTTTTTACTATCTCTCTATATAAAAGGCAACACCAACGTTCTATGAAGCCTCCAGCCGGAAGTGTGAAGGGGGCGAGATATCCGGTTTCCCTATGAGTGTCTGCCCCGCCCTCTCTGTAACACAGTCAGTGAAGGAAAACAGCAGAGCATGAAATCAAATCGCTGGCTCTGTAACAGTGAAGGACTCAGAGGGGGGAGGGGAGAGAGAGGCCAGAGGGCAGGGACACACACACTCCCACATGCACACAGAAGAAAACATTGCTAGCCCCCGTTTCATTTGCATCAGAAACGGGGCTTTTTTACTATCTCTCTATATAAAAGGCAACACCAACGTTCTATGAAGCCTCCAGCCGGAAGTGTGAAGGGGGCGAGATATCCGGTTTCCCTATGAGTGTCTGCCCCGCCCTCTCTGTAACACAGTCAGTGAAGGAAAACAGCCGAGCATGAAATCAAATCGCTGGCTCTGTAACAGTGAAGGACTCAGAGGGGGGAGGGGAGAGAGAGGCCAGAGGGCAGGGACACACACACTCCCACATGCACACAGAAGAAAACATTGCTAGCCCCCGTTTCATTTGCATCAGAAACGGGGCTTTTTTACTATCTCTCTATATAAAAGGCAACACCAACGTTCTATGAAGCCTCCAGCCGGAAGTGTGAAGGGGGCGAGATATCCGGTTTCCCTATGAGTGTCTGCCCCGCCCTCTCTGTAACACAGTCAGTGAAGGAAAACAGCAGAGCATGAAATCAAATCGCTGGCTCTGTAACAGTGAAGGACTCAGAGGGGGGAGGGGAGAGAGAGGCCAGAGGGCAGGGACACACACACTCCCACATGCACACAGAAGAAAACATTGCTAGCCCCCGTTTCATTTGCATCAGAAACGGGGCTTTTTTACTATCTCTCTATATAAAAGGCAACACCAACGGTCTATGAAGCCTCCAGCCGGAAGTGTGAAGGGGGCGAGATATCCGGTTTCCCTATGAGTGTCTGCCCCGCCCTCTCTGTAACACAGTCAGTGAAGGAAAACAGCAGAGCATGAAATCAAATCGCTGGCTCTGTAACAGTGAAGGACTCAGAGGGGGGAGGGGAGAGAGAGGCCAGAGGGCAGGGACACACACACTCCCACATGCACACAGAAGAAAACATTGCTAGCCCCCGTTTCATTTGCATCAGAAACGGGGCTTTTTTACTATCTCTCTATATAAAAGGCAACACCAACATTCTATGAAGCCTCCAGCCGGAAGTGTGAAGGGGGCGAGATATCCGGTTTCCCTATGAGAGTCTGCCCCGCCCTCTCTGTAACACAGTCAGTGAAGGAAAACAGCAGAGCACGAAATCAAATCGCTGGCTCTGTAACAGTGAAGGACTCAGAGGGGGGAGGGGAGAGAGAGGCCAGAGGGCAGGGACACACACACTCCCACATGCACACAGAAGAAAACATTGCTAGCCCCCGTTTCTTTTGCATCAGAAACGGGGCTTTTTTTACTATCTCTCTATATAAAAGGCAACACCAACGTTCTATGAAGCCTCCAGCCGGAAGTGTGAAGGGGGCGAGATATCCGGTTTCCCTATGAGTGTCTGCCCCGCCCTCTCTGTAACACAGTCAGTGAAGGAAAACAGCAGAGCATGAAATCAAATCGCTGGCTCTGTAACAGTGAAGGACTCAGAGGGGGGAGGGGAGAGAGAGGCCAGAGGGCAGGGACACACACACTCCCACATGCACACAGAAGAAAACATTGCTAGCCCCCGTTTCATTTGCATCAGAAACGGGGCTTTTTTACTATCTCTCTATATAAAAGGCAACACCAACGTTCTATGAAGCCTCCAGCCGGAAGTGTGAAGGGGGCGAGATATCCGGTTTCCCTATGAGTGTCTGCCCCGCCCTCTCTGTAACACAGTCAGTGAAGGAAAACAGCAGAGCACGAAATCAAATCGCTGGCTCTGTAACAGTGAAGGACTCAGAGGGGGGAGGGGAGAGAGGCCAGAGGGCAGGGACACACACACTCCCACATGCACACAGAAGAAAACATTGCTAGCCCCCTTTTCATTTGCATCAGAAACGGGGCTTTTTTACTATCTCTCTATATAAAAGGCAACACCAACGTTCTATGAAGCCTCCAGCCGGAAGTGTGAAGGGGGCGAGATATCCGGTTTCCCTATGAGTGTCTGCCCCGCCCTCTCTGTAACACAGTCAGTGAAGGAAAACAGCAGAGCAGGAAATCAAATCGCTGGCTCTGTAACAGTGAAGGACTCAGAGGGGGGAGGGGAGAGAGAGGCCAGAGGGCAGGGACACACACACTCCCACATGCACACAGAAGAAAACATTGCTAGCCCCCGTTTCATTTGCATCAGAAACGGGGCTTTTTTACTATCTCTCTATATAAAAGGCAACACCAACGTTCTATGAAGCCTCCAGCCGGAAGTGTGAAGGGGGCGAGATATCCGGTTTCCCTATGAGTGTCTGCCCCGCCCTCTCTGTAACACAGTCAGTGAAGGAAAACAGCAGAGCATGAAATCAAATCGCTGGCTCTGTAACAGTGAAGGACTCAGAGCGGGGAGGGGAGAGAGAGGCCAGAGGGCAGGGACACACACACTCCCACATGCACACAGAAGAAAACATTGCTAGCCCCCGTTTCATTTGCATCAGAAACGGGGCTTTTTTACTATCTCTCTATATAAAAGGCAACACCAACGTTCTATGAAGCCTCCAGCCGGAAGTGTGAAGGGGGCGAGATATCCGGTTTCCCTATGAGTGTCTGCCCCGCCCTCTCTGTAACACAGTCAGTGAAGGAAAACAGCAGAGCATGAAATCAAATCGCTGGCTCTGTAACAGTGAAGGACTCAGAGGGGGGAGGGGAGAGAGAGGCCAGAGGGCAGGGACACACACACTCCCACATGCACACAGAAGAAAACATTGCTAGCCCCCGTTTCATTTGCATCAGAAACGGGGCTTTTTTACTATCTCTCTATATAAAAGGCAACACCAACGTTCTATGAAGCCTCCAGCCGGAAGTGTGAAGGGGGCGAGATATCCGGTTTCCCTATGAGTGTCTGCCCCGCCCTCTCTGTAACACAGTCAGTGAAGGAAAACAGCAGAGCAGGAAATCAAATCGCTGGCTCTGTAACAGTGAAGGACTCAGAGGGGGGAGGGGAGAGAGAGGCCAGAGGGCAGGGACACACACACTCCCACATGCACACAGAAGAAAACATTGCTAGCCCCCTTTTCATTTGCATCAGAAACGGGGCTTTTTTTACTAGTATCATATAATGTTAGACCGGTAAAACTTGAGTTAGGAACAAATGTAAATTAAATATTTAGGGCCCTGTTTACTAAGGTGCACTAGCGGCTTAGTTATTTAAGCTAGATATTTGAAATATGAAGAAAATAAGGTAAAGGGCTAGAATTAACTGGGATAGACAAGAGTAGTGGGAGATGGGATGAGATCAAAATGAATGCCATGAGTTTATTTGAAAAGAGTGCTTATTTTCTTAAAGGCTAGACTGAAGAAGTGAGTTTTCTATAGACTTCAGAATAACAAATAATCATGGGTGCATTTGATGGTTTTAGGTAAGGAGTTCCAAAATGTAGTGCCTTGATATGAAAAGTTAACAGTATGGATTGTTTTGTAGGTTACTTTCTTACAATTCAGGAAATGTAGGATATGATATTCTCTAGATTATTTAGAGGCATTAAGTGAGGGTAATTCAATGAGTTGTTTATGTATATTGGGCCCAAACCATACAATATTTTGTGAGTGAAGGTACATAGCTTGAATGATATTCTAGTTTTGATTGGCAGACAATGCAAATTGTATAGAAGGGGGGTTGCTTTGGTGAAGGGTGGTAGTCTGAATATGAGACATTTGTAGTATTTTGAGGAGATTCCCTTTGTCTTCCATAAATAGAATTGCAGTAATCAAATTTTGTTAGGACTAGGGATTGAACTAGGGTACAGAAGACTGATTTTGCAAAGAATGGTATTAGTCTCCTCGATTTCCATACTTAATTGAAGACACTTAAAAACACTTTGGAAATTTGGTTACCTAGAGTGAGGAATTGGTCAATTGCGACTCATAAGATTTTCATAGTTGAGTCAAGGGGATATGTGACGTTCTCAATGGTAAACGATTTAAGAGTTATAGCGTGACGAGGATTAGTAACTATTAAGAATTTAGTTTTATTGGTGTTGAGTTTTAATTTGAAATTGGATGTCCAAGATTCCATTAGAGAGATACCTAATCTGATGATCTGAGTAATTTAATTTATTTCTTTAGTGAATAGAATATAGATGGTAACATCATCTGTATAAATTAATGTTGGGGGACCACGTTTGTCTAGTAAATTGCCTAATGGAATCAACATCAAAATTAAATGTAAAAAACAGGCTGTAAAAAAAGAATCGTGAGAAATCCTCTCTTCAAACACCTTAACGCCTGCTCCGAGCTGGCTTTAGGTTTTCAGCAGTAAGGGCGGCTTTGTTTTGTGTGCTGTTCTCTGAGCTTCGGGAGGGAATAGGAAATGACCTTATTAACGTCTGTTTGACCACATTTGCATCCTATTTGCGCTAATCTTTGACATGCACATTGTCTCCAACGCTAGAGCCCTTTGAGCACTCTGCTCTCACTAATGCCAGTGCTAATTGCCTATAGCACCGGCATTACGTTTTGAGCATTGGCCCCTCAGTGACTGGGGACGTGCATTTCAGTACCACACACCACTGATCCATAAGAGAGCAGCTGTGGGGCTCAGCTGCCCCTCTTCCCCCATGTTCTGTGCAGGTCTTACAGCGTACTGCTAGGGGAGGAGCCTAATGCGTGCCACCTTTCACCAGATTTTATTTGCCGTTTATGATGTATTGTTTGTTGGTTTGTAGCTTCCAGGAGAGGAGTTGTTTTAGTCCAGTAGTTGGAAGTGGTTTTACTGCACCACTGGGTTGTTAAATGCTAGTCCCTGACACAGCCCTTTAGGAAGGGCGAAACGCGGCCGTGTCGTGCTTCTTTTAAATAATGTGGTGAATACATTATTTTTCTCAACATTCCCTTTGGCGATTCGCATCTTTTTTTTCGATTCCATGCTGGGTCTTGAGAATCGCCTACCTATTTGTCTTTCTTGTGTGTTAAGCCAATTTTTGTGAGGCCATGAAAAACCCTTTTTTTAAAATTTATAGTCATACACAAGTGTTTTAATTAGCATGCGGCCATTTAACAAAAGTAACACGGGAGCATTGCATTAACCCGTTAGTATAGCCTAATGTGTACCTGCTAACTGGTTGCCACTTCCATGCCCACTAACCACTCATTCTCCGCCACTGTTCTCTCTAAACTGAGCGGGAGTGTTGCTGCCAGTGAGTGGTTGTGTTTCAATATAGTGTTTTCAATTGCTAGGTATAGGCAGGTACCCTTGAGTTCTGCAGAGCTTGCTTGTCCTTCACTATTGAAAATTTGATAGTGAAACAGCACCCCCTACTGTCAGGAGGCCACCCACTCAGCTTAGAGGGAACAGTGTAATTTCTGCCCCCTAAAAATATTTAAAACAACAATAAATTTAATGCGTGCCATACGCGCAAATGCCACAAGTAATGCAGGACACTTTAGCGCAGCCTGCATTAGGCCATCTCTGCTGTGTTAGGTGCATATTTGAACCTAACGCAGCTTAGTAAAAGGGCTCCTAAATTGGCACAACACTAAGGGTCCCTTTTACTAAGCCGCGTAAGCGTCTATGCGCGCCAACGCGTTGCAAAATGGAGTTACTGCACAGCTACTCTTGTGGTAATTTCACTTTTGCCACACGTCCAATATGCGTGTCTGAAAAATAATTTTTATTTTCTGCCGCGCATATCGGAGGCGCGCCAAGTGGCATTTGGCACACGTAGGTCATTACCGCACAGTTACCATGTGAGACTTTACCGCCAGGTCAATGGCTGACAGTAAGGTCTCAGACCCAAAATGGACACGCGGCATCCATTTTCGGCAAAAAAATTTAAAAAGGCCTTCTTTACAGGTGCGCTGAAAAATTATTCTGCGTGCACCCAAAACTCGTGCCTACACTACTGGTGACCAATTTTCAGTGCACCTTAGTAATAGGACCTAAAGATTTCCAAATAAGGGTGATTTAGTTTTGCTTCTGGTTGCTTATTGCATGTTCAGATAGGATATAAAAAAGGATTGAATTAGTACAAATTTGAGCCTTGTGAACTGTAGTTCAGTATCAGTTCCTATCTGCTGACCAGAACACTTTTCATCCACCCTTATAATTCAGTTATCTTTACAAAATAAGACAGAAAAGTAGGTCTAAAGTGAAAATACATTTCACATTCAGTCCCTCAGGCTTGCGCCAGAAAAGTCTGGATATTCTGCCTGCAGCTCTTATGAAGTTTCCTTAGGAATGATAAAATATTGAACGGAAAGCAGGGCTTTTATTGGGAGGGGAAGGGGAAGGTAGGGGCTGGGAGAGAAGCACAGTTTGTTGTTTTTTAAAAAGAGAAAATAGTTGGGATGCTGATTTGTGGATTGAAGCTAAGATTACAAAAGTGGATCACGAATCCTTCATCACCATTGATCCTGTTACAGTTTTAATTCTTGTTTAATTCTGTTTAGGCTGTTGATTGTCCAACCTAATCAAAAGTCCAGCTCCTGGCGCTTTCAGAGAAAGACAAAATGTCAAACCGCTTTGATTGTAACCACAGAAAGGCAGTATATCTAGGGTTACCATATGTCCAGATTTACCCGGACATGTCCTCTTTTTGAGGACATGTCTAGGGCAACCGGGCGGGTTTTGCCAATCTGCCCATTTGTCCAGATTTCTGGACAAACAGGCAGATTGCTAGCCTCCCCTCCCCTTACCATACTACTGCCCTGGTGGTCTAGTGACCTCTTCGGGGCAGGAAAGAGCTCCCTCTTTCCTGCCCGGAGCGCTGCCCTGCATGCATCCTTCCGGTTCGTGATCTCAGCGCCGATTCAAAATGGCCACCAAGAATTGAAGTCTCGTGAAGTCACTTCAACTCTCAGCAGCCATTTTGAATCGGCACTGAGATCACAAACAGGAAGGATGCATGCAGGGCAGTGCTTGGGGCAGGAAAGAGGGGGCTATTTCCTGCCCCTAGGCGGAAGAGGTCACTAGACCACCAGGGCAGTAGTAACTAAGGGGAGGGGAGGTTAGCAATCTGCCTGTTTGTCCAGAAATCCGGACAAACGGGCAGATTGGCAAAACCCGCCCGGTTGCCCTGGACATGTCCTCAAAAAGAGGACATGTCCGGGTAAATCTGGACATATGGTAACCCTAGATATACTGCCTTTCTGTGGTTACAATCAAAGCGGTTTACTTATTATATACAGGTACTTATTTTGTACCTGGAGCAGTGAAGTGTTAAGTGACATGCCCAGTACTGACAGCCACAGCACCAACTACATACATACACTAGCCTAGTGGTTCTCAACCCAGTCTTTGGGACACACCCAGCCAGTCCTGGTTTTCAGGATATCCACAAGGAATATGCATGAAATCAATTTTGCATGCACTGCTTCTTTTATATGTAAATCTATCTCAATTTAACCTGCTCCAAAAGGACCACCTCCAAGTTTGAGAACGCAAATTAGTCTCCAATGTCTCTTCAGTCCTCAAGACCTGCTAACAACTGCCCAAAAAGGATTCATGACTCTTTTTTTGTTAATTGCTTTCCTCTAAATCTTCACACCAGCCCATCCTCATTCTGAGGCACTGGAGCCACCTTGTCTGCACAGCAGAGATGAATCCAGCTCCCTTTTTGACCTCATGACCTTTTCCAGGTAAGGTAGGAGGATTGCACTGGGCAATTTAGACTCACCTAAGCTTACAGCCAGATGTTAGCTGCCCAGTTCTGTGCAAGTTTGTATGGCATTCACCTCAGCTCAGAGGAAGACCACTATTTATTCCTGTAACACTATCAGATGTAGGCAACTTCCACAAATCCTGCCTCGCACAGTGACTGCATATTTCCAGCTATACACATCCATGCTGGACTGTATTTCACTTGCTGGAATGTATTCTAAGTTTTATTGTTTCTGGCAGGCGGCCCTTAGAGTGAGCTCATTCATTAGACAAGGAATGTGAGCTTTCTCTTCAGGGTAAATTGTGTCCTTCTTAATTATTACCATTCACAGAGATGCCCTGTTCCCATTAATGGGTGGCGCTAGGAAGAGTGATGCAATGGGGCATTGAGCTAGGATATTCAAGGCTGCTTAACTATTAGGTAAGACTAGGCAGTCGCCTATGACAGCAGCTTTAAGGGGAGAGGGCATAACAACACAATAAGTTCTGACACCACTCTTGCCATCAGTTCTCTTACCTTCAAGGGGGAGTAATTTTCAAATAGCTCTTTTTTCCCAAGTAAATAGCTTTTGGAAATTGCCATTGTTATGTATATATTTGTGGTGAAGTAAAGACATATTTAAAAATATTATGTCCAATTAAGCATTTTTGACGGGATAGTACTGGGAAGGGTGGTGCTGAGATAATCGTGACTTTATAGTTTCATTATCACGGAATGGGGGCCTAGAGGTCTTACATTAATTGAGGCGGGCAAGCGTGAAGGTTCACCAAGAGTACCCAATACCCCTTGCACCAACCTTGAGGATACCTTCATGAGGACAAGATGGAGTTCTTTGTTTTACTTGCGCAGGTGAAGATGTGGGGGGTGGGAGGGAGGCGGAGTGAGAGAGATCCTCTCATCTTCCTCCTCGCCAGCTACTTCAGTCTGAACCAGCGCTCTCCTGAATGCCAACAGTTCATGTAGGTTAGATCTTTAGGTCCAAGAACAGCTCAGCCTATTCCTTGGATATGGAGCTACATGTTCATTTTAGGTTTAAACGTTTTTTATGTGGGACGAAAAGAACACCAGACAGCAATCGCCTATACAATAAAACTATGTAAGGTCAACAATCAGATACAACGCAATAAAGTAACAAGAACAGAACATTAAACAAATCACCATTAAGCAGTAGGCAAGAGGAGCTTGCAACCCCAATTTAGTTACCCTCCCACTACCACTCATCCATGTTTCCTGAACTTTGAAGACATGCCACTGATGGCCTGTGTCTGCACTCTTACTACTCCAGGCCTTACATTCGGTTGAGTGTTACCACAAACCTGATCCTACTACCCACCCCCACCCAACATGGCCACATTCTCAACAAGAAGCACATCATGAAATCTATTCAAGACTTGGGGGAAATTGTACGTGTTCACTTTAATATAGGGTAGGTTATTCAGGGCCTCATCCATGTTTCTTATAACAAACTTTATTGAGCTATCATCTGCACTGTAAGCCACAGAGGGACATGGTGATACATATATTCTCTGTAAGAAAGGAGGGAAGAGAGATACGATACAAAAATTCAAAGCTAAGTCTCAATAAGGTACTCAAAGGAATTATTTTCCATAGAATAGTAAACCCAAGGATGATGAGTCATCTGAGCCTCCTCTCTCTTCAGCCTCTTAAGAAGGAATGCAAGGAAGTACTTTTTCGCTGAGAGGGTGGTGAACCCTTGGAACTGACTTCCAGTGGATGTTACAAGAGTCAAAACAGTGGCAGAATTCAAACATGCATGGGTTAGACCCAAAGGAATAGAACATTAGTGGTAGGGGGAGGGAGGAGAGCAGTAACTGATCAGGATCTATGGCATCAGAGTGCACTGGAACAGATGCCTAGGGGAGACTGGGTGACCTAGAGGGCCATAATCGAACGAAAACGCCTATCTCCATGGGCGTTTATCTCCGAGAACGGGTCCGTGAAGGGGCGGAGCCAACCGTATTTTCGAAAAAAATAGACGCCCATATGTTATTCGCTACTTTGTGAGCTGGGCGTTTTTGTTATTCAGTGATAATGGAAAATGAAAGCGCCCAGCTCAAAAACGAATACATCCAAGGCATTTGTTCGTGGGAGGGGCCATGATTCGTAGTGCACTAGTCACCCTCACATGCCAGAACACCAACCGGGCACCCTAGGGGGCACTTTTACAAAACAAAACAAAAAGGTAAAAGAGCTCCCAGGTGCATAGCACCCTTCCCTTGTGTGTTGAGCCTCCCAAATCCCCCTCAAAACCCACTGCCCACAAGTCTACACCATTACTATAGCCCTAAGGGGTGAAGGGGGGGCACCTACATGTGGGTACAGTGGGTTTGGGGGGGTTGGACGACTAACGCATTAAGCAGCACAATTGTAACAGGTAGGGGGGGATGGGCCTGGGTCCACCTGCCTGAAGTCCACTGCACCCCCTAATAAGTGCTCCAGTAACCTGCATACTGCTGCCAGGGAGGTGGGTATGACATTTGAGGGTGAAAATAAAAAGTTGTGAAACGTCATATTTTGTGCTGGGAGGGGGTTTGTGACCACTGGGGAAGTCAGGGGAGGTCATCCCCGATTCCCTCCAGTGGTCATCTGGTCATTTAGGGCACTTTTTGGGGCCTTATTCGTGGAAAAACAGGGTCCAGGAAAAGTGCCCTAAATTCTCGCTAAAATCGCATATTTTTCTTCCATTATCGGCGAAAGGGCGCCCATCTCTGTTCGCCCGATAACCACGCCCCAGTTCCGCCTTCGACACGCCTTCGACACGCCCCCGTCAACTTTGTCCGCATCCGCGACGGAGTGCAGTTGAAAGCGTCCCAAATTCGGCTTTTGATTATACCGCGTTATTCGTTTTTGTGAGATAAACGCCCATCTCCCGATTTAGGTCGGAACTTGGGCGTTTTTCTCGTTCGATTATAAGCTGGCTAGTCATCTTTATATGCTAGGTGTGCTAGCATGCTCAATTTCACTAAAAGGAGCGTGCAGGACATGAGGGGAAGACTACTACTACTTACAATTTCTATAGCACTACAAGGCATACGCAGCGCTGTACACCATACACAAAAAGACAGTCCCTGCTAATCAGAGCAGGGCAGGCAATGCGGCGGCGCCAGAGACCGGCGCTGGACAATGCTTCAGCTGGTGGGGTTTGGAGACCCCTGCCAGCCAAGGTATTTGCTGCGACAGTGGCGAGGCAGCGGGGGGAAGCTGCAAGGCTGGGGGCGAGGAAGAAGCAGTGGGGCGGCAAAACAAAATGTGCCCCCCCCTCACGAAGTCTGGTTGCACCCCTGGGCTAGGGAGTACTTCAGATGACTTGTCAGAAATCCAGGACTGGTCTAAAATATCCACTGTGGAAGTGGGTCGCTTGACGGCTCAATCAGTCAGAACAGACTTAAATATTTGTCTAATTTTTCAGAACTTCAGTGAGCTGGCCCCAGTCTCCACATTCACACGAAACAATTGAACGCTAATTGGGACTGTTTCCTCTAAATCATGTAGACCTCCTTGTCTTTGAGCTTCCACCCTCTACTTTAGTGGTCCAAGAAGGATTGAGTTAGTTTTCCTTTATAATGATTTCTCCATCATTGAATTGTGCCATATTGCTGTATCAAGTGGTTGGCTTGTATTATAATTTGAAATTTGCATTAAAAAAAAGGCCCAGGAGATGTTGAGCAAAACAAGTGTGAAAAGAATGCAAAGCGAAGCTCAAACAATTCTTTCCAACTCCTCTTTGTGTGTATGTAAGCTAAAAGCCCACCTTTTTGATGCTGCTTTTAACTCCTAACCCTTATTCACTTTGTTCAGAACCCTTATTTTATCATCCTCACTTTAATATTCCGTTATCTCTTGTTTGCTCTGTCTGTCTGTCCTAATTAGATTGTAAGTTCTGTCGAGCTGGGACTGTCTCTTCATGTTCAAGTGTACAACGCTGCGTACGTCTAGTAGCGCTTTAGAAATGATAAGTAGTAGTAGACTTTAGGATTCCAGAATGTTGCTACTCTTTGGGATTCCGCACAGAATCTTGCTACTGTTTGGGATTCTGGAATCTTGCTACCCTTTGTCTTTATCCCTTATTTGTCCTGTTTGTCTGTCCTAATTAGATTGTAAGCTCTGTCGAGCTGGGACTGTCTCTTCATGTTCAAGTGTACAACGCTGCGTACGTCTAGTAGCGCTTTAAAAATGATAAGTAGTAGTAGTAATGTGTCTAATGTATTGGGGCAGTTGGGGAGAACAGTTTTTGTGGGTGGAGGCATTTCTAGAGGGAGTATTTTTCAGTGTGGGGGCATTTTTGTGGGAGAACAACAAGGGGTAGTTGATGGCAGTTGGCCTGTTGATAGAGCAGTTGCAGGGGTAGTTTTTGGGGGTGGTGGGACAGGTGCGGGGGTGTAGCTTCTAGGGGTGGGGCAGTTACAGGGAGTAGATTTAAAGACTGAAGCAGTTTGCAGAGTGACAATGTAGTTGTGGGGGGGTAGTTTTGTGGGAGGGGTTTTGGGAGAGTAGAGAACAGGAAGAGATAGTTTGAAGGGGCAACTCTTTAACTCCTGTGTTTCACTAAGTTTCTATGGTACAGAAGCTGAAATTAGAAAATGACATGGGAACAAAATTTGTCTCCATCCCTGCAGGTTCTGTCTCCGTCCCCGCCCCTCCCCCTTGGACTCTGTCCCCGTCCCTGCCCCATACCCATGGGATCTGTCCCCGTCCCCATCCCCATGGTTACTGCGGGTCCCCATCTCCGTGTACGTGTCAATCTCTAGCTGAAGCTTCCCCTAATGAAGTGCACTAGGTAATTTTTGCATGGAAGGAGGGCGGCTTATTTTCCTGGAGCCCTTGGTCCATTTTGACCTTTTTTTCTTTTTTTTTTTTTTATTCAATTTGTATTTTTATCAGTTTTTCCCATAAGACAAATTGTATCCTATTCTGTTACATTTGTGGACTGTTATTTTGCCTCCAGACAGACAGATGGACAGACATTTCTTCCATGACCAAATGGTTTGCATTTGGTCGTTTCTGAGATGGACGTCCTTGGTTTCCATTATCGCCGAAAATCAGAAGCGACCAAGTCTAGGGATGACCATCTCTAAGGACGACCAAATTTCAGGATTTGGGCGCCCCTGACCGTATTATCGAAATGAAAGATGGATGTCCATCTTGTTTTGAAAATACAGGTTTCCCCACCCCTGGATGGGGACGTTTTGCGAGGACGTCCAAATCGAAATGAGGACGTCTCATTTGATTATGCCCCTCCACGTGTCTCAATACCTTCAAGCAGCTGGAAAGTTATTTCTGCCACTGGCTTGGCTGGGCTCACAAACTGCATGAAGTCTATTTCATGTAGGGGATCTTTCAGTAAGGCGCACTAGTGTTTTTTAGGCCATGCAAAAAATCAGCTGGCGCTAAACACTGAGACACCCTAATACCCCCTTAATGAGGAATAGTGAAGAAAGGGCACACTCCCTATAATGAAACATTGTCGTCGTTCCCCCCCACCCCCCCCCCAAACACATACACATTTTTTCTTTCTGAGTAATGCACCTTTACATGTCTACCAAACAGTACATCATTGACTCTTTAATGATTCAGCCTGTACTGTCCTTGAGGGAGATTTTGGAGCTGATGGTGAAAGCTGAAAAAATATGGACATTTTTTATTCACATAAAAAATCATATTTACCATTTGCTCAATTGTTTACAAAAATATGCAAAACTTTCTAAGCCTTTCTCTCTCTTTTTTTTTTTTAATCTCCTTGTAATATCTTGCTATTCTTGCAAGTGATGTGCAAACCTCTGGACCAGGCAGGTGTTGGCATCTGCATGCAGAGCCTGTGGGAAATTGAAATCCCAGCTGAGTGGAGTTCGGCTCCGTGGCTTCTGGAATTCCACGTACACATCATCTGCTAAATATCTGTATCATTTCATAAAACATCAGAAAAATATATATTAATCTGAATGAGCTCCAAGAATGCCTGGTGGGAATCTTGTATGCTTGCCTTTGCGGAAACAAAGCACTCTGTCGTTTGTAATGACGCAGTAACGTCAACTTCTCTGTTTTGTTTGCAGCAGCAGAAATCATATTTATCAGTCCTGTGTGTTTTTTTTAATCGATTCACAAGAACCATAACTTTTTTCCCCTCCTGGTTTTAAACTGGAACATATGTTTCTCTCTTTCTCTGTGTGTTCTGAGAGAATTCCTGGAACTGGTCTCCTATTACTTTTGCTATTTTTACCCACCCTAGTCCTTCCTGTATCCATGGAGATTCATCATAACATTGGATCACAGGCTAGAATGACATAACCTTCCTTTACACTCTCCTACTGCACAAACACTCACTGGCCATTTGGGATATTTCTCTGATCAACATTCCCTCTTTCTCTTTCTCTTCAAGTGAATTCATGTTCCAACTGAGCCCCCACCTTGTGCAATTCGTGGGAGCTCGAGGCACTGATCCCTCCTCCCATGTATCACATCTTGATCATAAAAACAGAAACATGAAGGTCAATGAAAATCTAAAACAAAAATCAGTAGATTCTAATGCACCAAAATACCACATTACATATCGGTAGTATTCATTTCTGGTCCTCGAGGGCTACGCATGGGTTGGGTTTCCAGCCTATCCCTAATGAATATGCATGAGATAATTTTACATACAGTGGAAGTAGTATGCCTGCAGATCTATCTCATGCATATTCATTAGGAATATCCTGAAATTTTGTAGTCCTCAAGGACTGTCAGCAAATATCCCTGTTATATTCTCTTAAAGAGACATAATTTCACATTAAAGGAGTAGCCTAGTGGTTAGTGCAATGGACTTTGATCCTGGGGAACTGAGTTCGATTCCCACTGCAGCTCCTTGTGACTCTGGGCAAGTCACTTAACCCTCCATTGCCCCTGGTACAAAATAAGTACCTGAATATCTGTAAACCGCTTTGAATGTAGTTGCAAAATACCATAGAAAGGTGGTATATCAAGTCCCATTTCCCTTTCCCTTATGACATCACAATATCAGAAGTGAGCCAAGTATTGGGCAATCAAGCCATTGTGACATCACTGATGAGGTTGGCTCTTATTGGTGGAATGAGTGGAGGAGTAGCCTAGTGGTTAGTGCAGTGGACCTTGATCCTGGGGAACTGAATTCAATTCCCACTGCAGCTCCTTGTGACTCTGGGCAAGTCAGTTAACCCTCCATTGCCCCTGGTACAAAATAAGTACCTGAATATATGTAAACCGCTTTGAATGTAGTTGCAAAAAAACCTCATAAAGGCGGTATATCAAATCCCATTTCCCTTCCCTATTTGCGGGCACTGCAGTGGACTTCACAAATTGCTCCCAGGTGCATAGCTCCCTTATCTTCGGTGCTGAGCCCCCCCCCAAACTCCATCCCCCAAAACCCACTCCCCACAACTGTACAACACTACCATAGCCCTAAGGGGTGAAGGGGGGCACCTACATGTGGGTACAGTGGGTTTCGGGTGGGCTTTGAAGGACTCCCATTTACCACCACAAGTGTAACAGGTAGGGGGGGGTGGGCCTGGGTCCGCCTGGCTGAAGTGCACTGCACCCACTAAAACTGCTCCGCGGACCTACATACTGCTGTCAGGGAGCTGGGTATGACGTTAGAGGCTGGCAAAAAAAAATTTTAAGTTTTTTTTAGGGTGGGAGGGGGTTGGTGACCACTGGGGGGAGTAAGGGGAGGTCATCCCTGATTCCCTCCAGTCGTCATCTGGTCAGTTCAGGCACCTTTTTGAGGCTTGGTCATGAAAAAAAATGGACCAAGTAAAGTCGGCCAAGTGCTCGTCAGGGATGCGCTTCTTTTTTCCATTATCGGTCGAGCACGCCCCAGTCCTGCCTTCACTACACCTCCGACATACCCCCGGGAAGTTTGGTCGTCCCCGTAACGGAAAGCAGTTGAGGGTGCTCAAATTGGCTTTCGATTATGCTGATTTGGGCGACCCTGAGAGAAGGGCGCCCATCTCCCGATTTGTGTCGGAAGATGGGCGCCCTTCTCTTTCGAAAATAAGCCTGATAGGAAACTAAAGAAAATTCAAAAGTTAGGGCTGTGCACACCTAGCTCCTGTTGTTGTGAAAACACTTCAGACCAGCCCCTTCGGCAGAATTTGATTTGACAAGGCTCTCTGCATGAAAGAATGCTCCTTATAAGTCATCTGAAAACTTGAACAGATCCATCTAAACAAAGGCAACAGAGACAGCACGGCATGGCACCACCAGGACCAGGCTGAAGACACCCAGAGCAGCCTCGCTTTTGAGCCTATTACTGTCCCATGTGGAGCTTCTGCCTGAGACTCAAGATGGTGCCAGGAATGTGTGTAATATTTAATTTGGAAGGCAGCTGTGACAGCTGCAGGCTGGGAATTAGCTACCAGTCTGAGCTGCTTTCAGTACGGAGAAGGGGAAGATAAAGAGCGGAAGAGGCATAGTCTGAAAGTGAAAACATGTCACCATGAAAACAGCAGAGGAATAGTGAAAACAAGTGGCAAGGCCAGTACCAAACTGAATGGTAAAAGGCAATGGGCCCGATATTCAGCCGGCAGCGATCAGCACTTTGCTGATCGTCACCGATTTTATCCCTGGAAATTCAGTGCCCAGACATGTATGGAATGACATTCCTTTACAGATCAGAATCATTCCATCTTATGTTTTATTTCATAAAGCTTTGAAGATATACTTATTTTCTACATTTTTGTAAACTTAATATATGATTTTAAGATTAAACATTTTTTTTTAATTTTATTTGAAATTGTATTATTTTGTTATAATTATGATTGTATCACTCAACTAATGTTGTTGACTTCTTATCTTGTAATCCGCTTTGACTTCTTGTGGAATTAGGTGGAATATAAATCTCAGAACAGAATATAATTTTCGGGTATACAAAGCCGGCAAAATCATAGTCAGTTAAGGGTCCCTTTTACCAAGCTGTGGTACAAGGGGCCCTGCGGTGCATTGGCACGTGGATTTGCTGCACGGCAAGGCCCCTTTTACCACAGCGGGTTAAAAAAAAATAGGAAAATGGCACCGAAAAAATGGCCTGCGCTGGTGTAGATGCATGTATTGGATGTGCGCAGGTCCATTTTTCAGTGCGCCTGCAAAAAAAAAGGCCTTTTTTTGGGCCAAAAATGGACGTGCAGCAAAATAAAAATCAGCACGTGGCCTTTTGGGCATGAGACCTTACCGCCACCCACTGACTTAGCGGTAAGGTCTCGCGCGTTAACCGGGTGGTAATCGTCAGCACATGTACACTGGGGATTACTGCCCGGTTAGCACCACACAATAGAAAATAGAAATTATTTTCTGCCGTGCATTTTGGACATAGTAACATAGTAGATGACGGCAGAAAAAGACCTGCACGGTCCATCCAGTCTGCCCAACAAGATAACTCATATTTGCTGTTTTGTTTATACCCTACTTTGATTTGTACCTGTGCTCTTCAGGGCACAGACCGTATAAGTCTGCCCAGCACTATCCCCGCCTCCCAACCACCAGCCCCTCCTCCCAACCACTGGCTCTGGCACAGACCGTATAAGTCTGCCCAGCACTATCCTCACCTCCCAACCACCAGCCCTGCCTCCCAACCACCGGCTCTAGCACAGACCGTACAAGTCTGTCCAGCACTATCCCCGCCTCCCAACCACCAGTCCCGCCTCCCACCACCAGCTCTGGCACAGACTGTATAAGTCTGTCCAGCATTATCCCTGCCTCCCAACCACCAGTCCCGCTTCCCACCACCGGCTCTGGCACAGACCGTATAAGTCTGCCCAGCACTATCCCCGCCTCCCAACCACCAGCCCCGCCTCCAGATCTTGACTAAGCTCCTGAGGATCCATTCCTTCGGCACAGGATTCCTTTATGCTTATCCCACGCGCATCAAAATGAGATTTACTGCCTGGGGCAAGCAGTAGCTGGGTGATAGTTCTAATTTGATGTGCATTGTAGGCGCATAGGCTGATACGCGCCTTTGTAAAAAGGCTCCATATTCTGTTCAGGTTTATACTGATCAAAAGTCTTTACCATCCGAAATTCACTGGTAGGTATAAATAGGTCTACATTCAATGAATCACCTTTCCAACTGAACTAGCTGGCATCCTAATTGGCAAGCTTGACAGAGGGATCAAAGATTGGAGCCACAGGGGCTTGGGCCCCTGTAGATTTGGCCCTGGAGCCCCCTGCGGACGAACCTCTCGACCCCTCCTCCTGCCGCCAATCCTCCCCTACCACTGCCATTGTCACCGTCGCCTACCTTTGCTGGTGGGGGACCCCAGCCCCCGCCAGCTGAGGTCCTCTTCTTCCAGCGCAAGGCTTCATTCTGTCTCTGTGAGTCTGGGTCCCCCGTCAGCAAACATAGGCGATGGCGGCGGCGGGGGAGGGTTGGCAGCGGGAGGGGGGTCGAGAGGGTCATGGGCAGGGGGGGATCAAAATTGTTGGTGGTGGTGGTGGCGGCACCATGGGGGGGGGGGCTAAAATGTGCCCCCTCACCTCGGGCTCTGGACCCCCCTCCCGCCAAAGTCTGGCTACGCCCCTGATATATAGTGCATTTTTTCTAGCAAAAAAGGTGCCGGTACTCAAATGCTTCAGGGGTGGGGTGGTCACTGAGGGACTCATCGCACAATAGCCAGGCCCTCTGCAACCAGTCACAGAATCTATGACAAGGCAGAATTGGTGTGTAGAGCCTGAGCTCTTTCATGAAAACTTGGGGTCCATGGGTCAATTTTAGCAGACAATGCAAAAGGTGCCGGTACTCAGTACCCCCAAGTACCCCCTTAAAAAAGCCATATATATATATATATATATATATATATATATATATATATATATATATAAGAAAAAGAGAGAGACTATGCACACAGATGCACAGAGCATATGCAGTGGTGGTGCAAGCCGTGTCCCCTACACTTACAACAAAATTCAAAACCACTAGCTTATAGAAATAGCAGCTATATACAGCATTGTATATATACAATATGAGAAAGACCTTTCTCTACGGAGCTTACAGTCTGGACAGCAATTGAGTCATACTGCCTTCTTCAAGAACATTTCACCTCTCCATTTCAGGGGACATGGCCTATCCTCTGCTTGTCAATGTGCAGCTTTCGTGTATGTTAAAAAAGCAGAGACAACTCCAAGTCTGCTTTCTGAAGGACGGCATTGTACTCTCTTTTCTTCTGAACAATGCCTACAAAATGAGATGATCTGCTTCCTTGAAGAAACAAGGCGAACAAATTATCACACTTAGAACAATGAGCTCCAGTGTTGAGAATTTTGTCTTCTTTTTTCTCCCCCCACCCTCGTTAGACAGTTTAACTGCATAAATCTGGCAACTCAGTAAACCAAATCAAGAGTTTTTATGTGTTAGGATCTCTCTTTTATGTCTGCCAAGGATACATTGAGCTCATCAGGAACATTCAAAAACCAGAAGATATGCAACGATAGGTTGATTGACCCTTTGGAGTCATGTGACACAGTGAATGATTGATTCTGTTGTCATTTTCTCTTCAGAGACTTGGGTGCAGTGATCTGTGATATAATAATGGATCCATGTGCCCTAATACATCTGTGTACCCTGATAATGAATCATTAGATTCTAATACATCAGTGTGCCTCAGGGAAGGCCCAAGGATATCAACTACCCTAGGCAAACCATTAGCCATGATCCTTCAACTGACCCTGCCCATAGTCCAGCATTTCTCCTTCCTATCCCTAGCCCCACCCACCATGGTCGCCACTACCTCCCCTTCCCCATTGCAGGTCCAGTGTCCAGCATCTCTTTCCTTTCCTCATATTTCAGGTGTCCAGCATGTAACTCCTAATACCCCACCTCCCCCAGGCTTCCAGCATCTTTTTCCTTTCTCCTCTGCCCCAACAAAGTGTTCAACACCTCCCCCTTCTTCTGCTCCCCCTGCCATTGCTGTTGATTCTGCTACTCCCATCACAGAAATTAGCTGTGAACCTATCTGCAACAATATCCTTTTCAACATCCATGCATATGTGCTTAAGGCCTGAAGCTGATAGACAGGGCTGCTAAGGGGGGGAGCGGGGGCAAAATTCCCCAGGCCCGGCCTCCTTGCTCCTGTGTGTCCCAGCTGGGTTAGCATGGTAACATGCTGCTAACCCGGCCGGTACACACATGAGGAGACCAATGTAGGCTGAAGTCTTCTGACCACCATTCCATAGGTCCTTCTTCCTGCCTTGTCTGGGTCTCTCCTCCTCCTGATGTCAGGTACTTCCTGTTTCCACTGTGACTGGGAGCGAGAGGGGATGCGGTAGGAAACGAAGGATCTGCAGTAGCAGGGGAGGGCATGGGGCAGTTGCAGCCCGAGTGGGGGATGGGGTGTGGCAGCCTTGGCAGCCCTGCTGATAGCAGTTTCAAAGGGATGCTTTCGCTGACTGTGCCAGTGCTGTGTTGTTATGTTCCAAAGCCTGTTGTCCTAGGTGGATGCATAGGCCACGTCATGGCTGGGCTGGCCCTGGCATACCTTAAAAATAAAATTCTGCACCCTCATAAATCAGAGTTTCACAGTAATGGATTACAACAATCTAACAGATCAGTGAACCCTAACAATGGATCAATGTGCTGCTATAATTGCTCAGTGTACACTAAGGGGCAACTCCAGTTAGGTACACTGAAGCTGTGTGCTGGTATGGAATGCTAGTGTAAACCTGAATAGGTGTACCAAAATTTTGGCATGACCACCTATGGCAGGTGTAAACGGGTGCACATAAGTGCATTATCCAAAGCACATAACTATTTGGGACATTAGGGGCTCAGAAAGGGGAGGAGATAGGGGAAGGGGAACAGAGCAGAAGATGGATGGGAATCTGGAGGAGGGACAGAAGAGAAGATGGGTGTGATGGGGGAAGGGGGATACAGACGAAGATTGCTGGGATTTGTGGGGGAAGGGAAACAGAGCAGAAGATGGATGAGACTCAGGGGCAAGGGGAAGACACTAGAAGATGTATGGTACTTGGGCGTTGGGAGCAGAGCAGTGAATTAAAGGTGGGACAGACTGAGTGGGAATTTGGAGGGAACAGTGAGAACTTGACAATTGATAGGTATGAGTGGGGGTGCGTTAGATGGGTTGGGAGTTTGAGTGATGGTGTGAAATGGGGATAAGAGAAAGGGGATGAAGTAGAGGGCAAGGTTGAGCCATGCTTTGAATGATCTGGAGGAGCAGAAACAGGATAAAAGCCATTTAAAAGAGATGGTGGTGCTGTGGAAGGGTATAAGAGAGAAGTGACATGTCTCTGAAAGGGTTGAGTAAGGATGGAAATTGGATTAAAAGATGGTGAAAGAGAGGCAAGGGAGGTAGGGGAGACAGGGAGAAGAGCTGGGGCTGGTGAGGGGATGAGAAGCAGTGGAGGATGGTAGATGAAGGGTGAGTACAGAGGATGGAAATGGGGGGACTAGGGAGTAGGTGAAAGATAGAGGGGGATAAAAGACTTGGGAAGGAGAGAGACAAAAAGGTTCAATGGGAGGGAGATGGGAAAAGTCAGTAGATGAGAGGTCACAAGAAAGGTAAGAGAGACAGGGATGGAGCTGGGGCTGGTGAGGGGAGGAGAAACAGTGGAGGATTGTAGGTGAAGGGTGAGTACAGAGGATGGAAATGGGGGACTAGGGAATGGGTGAAAGATAGAGGGGGATAAGAGACTTGGGAAAGAGAGAGACAAAAAGGGGCAATGGGAGGGAGATGGGAAAAGCCAGTAGGTAGGTCACAAGAAGGACTAGAGGGTGAGAGAAAGGAAGAAAGAGAGGTAAAATTGCATGAGTGGCTATAGAGGCACAGAAAGGTGTGGGGGGGGGGGGAACAAAAAAAAAGATCTGTGCTAGACAGATGTAGAGATTCAAAGGAAGACAAAAGGAGAGAGAATACATGTAAAGGTGAACTTGGAAAAGAATGTAGAAACAGACTGACACAAGAAGAGTGGAACTGGGACCAACCCAATTAGAAAAATAAAGTGTCCAGATAACAAAGGTAGAAAAGAAAACAAATTATTGTAAACTTTGAAGGCTTGAAATGTGTCAGGTTTTTGAACATATACTTTTTTTTTTTTTTTGCATTTTGCAAAATGCAGGAGAAAATTGTTTCTCTTTTTTTTTTCTTCCCAGTCTAGCATTTGGGGGTTTCTATTTCAGTTTTTGTTTGCATGTTTGTTTCTAATTTGTGGTTCCTTATTGTATATTAAGTGAAGGTCTTTCAGTATCCCAAGTGTATGATTGAGACGAGGGATTCTGCTGGTGTGTAGGTCTTTGTAGGGATCTGTAACAGACTGCTTTGTTCTGTTTCCCCTATAGAAGCCGCCTGGAAATTCTAGGACCCAGTGTAATATTTACAATGTTTCCTTTTCACAGGTAGAGAGGTTCTCGCACTGAATCTTAGGAATTAAAACTGTTTTGAAATAGTATTTGCTATATAGATGTTGGATATATATTTTTTTGCATGGTTGTTGTTACTTCACAAAGTGTCTGGTAGTGGAAAGTGAGTGTGTGGGTCCCATGCCGTAGTTGTAATATTTATATATTTCGTATAGTGAATAGTAAGGGGAAATGATGACCTAGCTTCATCGCTGGGTCAATATGTGGAGAATATTACAGAACCGAGAGTTGCAGAGCTGATCCATTCTATACAGACTCCAGACTTCACTCTCAAGTAGAAGAATGAATTGAATTATAGTTTTACTGGGTGGCTGAAACTGAGCAAGAGTTTCTTTATATATAAACTACTGTTGGAATAGTATCTTTTTATAACAAATGTGGTGAGGAGAGGACTGCAATGTGAGTGTGATATGTGGAAATGCAACTTCAGTTTGCCCCCTCTATTGCCTCCTTAAATATTTCTGTTTGGAGATGCTACTGCGTTCGGAATTTCTACGCAGCATAGGGTTTTGGGGTTTGTTTGTTTTTTTTAGCTCTGCTTTGGCAGCTTACTGTATGTCCTTTCTCCTGCTCAGATCCCCACAGGTTTCCATAACTTTTGCTTTCTCCTTTCCAACTGCAGAAACTCTCAAATAACGGTGCAGCCACTGGGGAGGAAATGAGACATAGCAGAAAATGAATTAGTGAACAAAGCAACGGCAAATGTTTCACACTTGCTCCCTCCTCTGTTTTACCATGGGAAGAAGACTCAGCCTAGTGGAAAAAATAAAGTCATAGACCACATTGTGTGGGAATGTTCAGATTGTGTGTGTGTCGGGGGGGGGGGGGGGGGGCGGGGGCTGATGAAAATTAAAAATTAAAATTGGATATCCAGTTTAGGATTGGAACTGTCTCTTATATGAGATTTTATCATGAAGAGAAAACAGCAAACCAAACTGTACTCTGCAAGGGGCCCTGGCACGCGGGAAATATGGCCCCTGTCCCTAGCACAGGGCCCTTTTTCCCGCAGCTTGGTAAAAGGACTCCTAGGCTTTTTGTGAACTAATATAAAACCCTTCAAGAGTAATTAAAGACCTATGGAGAACATATTGCATTTTAATGACACCAGCTTCCAAATCTCACACAAGGGGGCCTACCCAGAAAAAGGCAGCATCATAAATGTTGACGCAGGCCCTACAACACCCATCCACCTACTGAGAAAACAGAACAAGTTGTATTACTGCTATAGAAATCCATGCTAACTGAATGTATGGTCTCAGTCACACATTCAGAACATAGGCAGACCTTCACCAAGTATAGAATAAGTAAATAAAAACTAAAAATATAAATATTTTATTTATTAGGATTTATTTACCACTTTTTTAATGATTCACTCAAGGTGGTATATGTAGACAAAAAGTAAACTGAAACCCAAAGAAGCCAGACTCTACTTGTAGTGCTACAGCAGAGGAAAAGAAAAAGATGCATTTCCCCCAAATTGTGCAAAACATAGCACAAATAAATTCCCAAAATGGACATATTCCATATTAAGTTGAAAATAAAATTATATTTTTCTGTCTTCGTTGCTGTTTGTAATTGTGTTAGTCTCAGTCTCTGGTAAGGGTTCTCAGGCATTCTCATATGCTGGATTGTGTAAGGGGTTTCAAGCACTTTCAGTCTCTGGACTGTATAATGGGTTTTCGGTCACTCTTAGCCTCTGTGTTGTATAAGGGGTCTTAGGCACTATTGCCTCTGCATTTTGTAAGGGGTCTCGGGCATTCTCTCAGATGCTAGATTGTATAAGAGGTTTCAAGCATTCTCAGCCTCTGGGTAGTGTAAGGTGTTTTGAGCATTCTTAGCCCTGGACTGTTTAAGGGGTCTTGAGCACTTTCAGCATCTGTCTTATATAAGGATTCTCAGGCTCCATTGAGTAAGTGTCTCGAACGCTATTAGCCACTGGATTGCGTAAGGAGTTTCAAACACTCTCAGTCACTGAATTTGGTAAGAGGTCTCACGCACTCTTAACCCTGGACTGTGTAATGGGTCTCGGGCACACTTAGCCACTGGATTTTGTAAGGGATCTCTAATACTCTCAGCCCAAGATTGTGTAACAGAAATACCAAGTCACACGCATTTGGTGTGTGATACATGCATCGAGCTCCTGACTTCAGCTCATAAGCCAAAGCTTCCTCCTCTCATATATTGAGAGGAGGAGGCTTTGGTGTGCAGTCGGGCAGCATTAATCCCCAATTGCTGTTTCTTGTGCTGGATCCGTGGTTAAAATGTTGGCTGCGAACTCTCGCAAGACTATCGCAAGAGGTCAAAGTCGCCATTTTAAACCATGGAGCCGGCACAAGCAGCAGCAACTGGGGATCACTGCTGCCCGATAGTATGCTAGACCACCAGGGCAAGGAGTGAGAGGTGAGGTGCTGCATCGGGGGCATAGGAGCCAACGTTTCAAAATTATTGGGGGTGCTAAGCCCAGTGGAAATATCCCCTCCCTGGACACATTCTACTACTACTACTTAACATTTCTAAAGCGCTACTAGGGTTACGCAGCGCTGTACAATTTAACATGGAAGGACAGTCCCTGCTCAAGGAGCTTACAATCTAAAAGACAGGTGTACAATCTAAAGACAAGTGTACAATCTAAAAGACAGGTGTACAATCTAGAGACAAGTGTACAATCTAAAGACAAGTGTAGAGTCAATCTGATAGGGCATACTATATTTCTCGAAAGGTTAGGTGCCGAAAGCAGCATTGAAGAGGTGAGTTTTAAGCAGAGATTTGAAGATGGGTAGGGAGGGGGCTTGACGTAGGGGTTGAGGAAGATTGTTCCAGGCATAGGGTGAGGCAAGGCAGAATGAGCGGAGCCTGGAGTTGGCAGTGGTGGAGAAGGGTACTGAATATTCTCTATATTGGGGGTGCTCAAGCATCCACAGCGTCGGCTCCTATGATCGTGGGGGAGGGGTGAGTGAGAGATGCTGTATTAGGGGGGCAGGAATGAGAGGTGCTGAATTGGGGGGGCAAGGAGGGAGAGAGGTGCTGCAGTGGGGGGGGGGGGGGGAGAGGTGCTGGATAGATAGGGAAGAGAGATCCAGTCAGGGGGTGAGGAAGAAAGAGAAGTGGAGAGAGAAAGAGGAGCTGCTCTTTGTGTGTGGGGGGGTGAAGGTTAAGGAAAGAGAGAGGTGCCAGGACCTATGGGGAAAGAAGAAAGAGGGGAGGTGCTGGTCCTGCAAAGGGGAGACAGAACAGAAGTGAGGGAAGAGAGAGGAAGAGTTGCTGGAACCCTGAGGGGCAGAGGGAGGAAAGAGAGAGGGAGAGATGCTGGCACTTGGGGGGGGGGGGGGGAGGAATAGGGACATAGAAATGGGAGACACTGAACATGGCAGGAAGACAGGGGTGATACTGGGTCAGATAGGTAGACAAGCAGAGAGAAGATGGATGGTGGACATGGAGAGAAAATGGACAAGGAGACTCTGGCACAGTGCTTTTTTTGTGCTGGTACGATGTACCGGCACCTTTTTTCTGAGGTCCCGCTCCCGCGCTCCGTTCATGATTCTCATCGCTCCCCTACACTGCCCTCCATGCCAGCAATTCTCTCCCCCCTGCCCTGCCCAGCATGTCCCCTCTCTCCCCTGTCCTCCCCTGTCCTCCCCTCTCCAAGTCGCAGCGAAGCGAACGGGTCCGGAAGTGAAGGCAGCAATGCTCACTGGTTCGCAGGCAGCCAGGTTCGTCTCTTGCATCGCTTTCGTCTCAGCGCATCCCGCCTTCAAGGGCGGGACGCGCTGAGAGGGAAGCAACGCGAGAGGAGACGAGCCTGCCTGTGAACCAGTGAGCATTGCTGCCTTCACTTCCGGACCTGTTCGCTTCGCTGCGACTTGGAGAGGGGAGGACAGGGGAGGACAGGGGAGAGAGGGGACATGCTGGGCAGGGCAGGGGAGAGAGAATTGCTGGCATGGAGGGCAGTGTAGGGGAGCGAGGAGAATCGCAGGACATGGAGGGGAGGGCAGGGGGGAGAGCAGACATGCTGGACATGGGTAGGGGAGGGCAGGGGAGAAAGGAGAATTGCTGGGTATGGATGAGGGGAGGGCAGGGGGAGAGGAGACATGCTGGACATGGGTAGGGGAGGGCAGGGGAGAAAGGAGAATTGCTGGGCATGGATGATGGGAGGGCAGGGGAGGGAGGCGACATGCTGGGCATGGAGGGCAGGGAAAGGGAGAGAGAATCACTGGACATGGAGGGGAAGGCAGGGTCATGGGTGGATGGAGGAGAGGTCAAGGAGAGAGAAGAAATGCTGGACATGGATGGAGGGAAGGGAAGAGTGAGTGAGGAAGGAGATGAGATGAGGGAAAAGGAGGAGAAAAACTGCACATGGATGAAGAAAATAGGCAGAAGCTGGATCCACTGGACAGTCAAGTCTCCGGAGTAGGACCCAGCTTTTACTAACGGATGTAGGGCAAGAAATAAAGAAGAAAGGCGGAAAGTAAAGAAATAAATGGAAAGGAAGCCCTGGAAATGGAGTTAAGAGGACAGATAGCAGCAGAATCGGATACTGGGCCAGCATGATCAGAAAAACAGTCACCAGACAACAAAGGTAGAAAAAAAATCATGTTATTTTCATTTTAGTGTCTGGAATATGTCCAATTTGAGAATTTACATCTGCTGTTACAGGTCCAGTATCCCACTGGGGATACTGGACCTGTAACAGCTTACAGAAATGATTTATAATGAATAAAAATCACATTATTTTTTTTCTCCTATACTAGTATAATATTTTCAATGATGTCTGTGGCTAATGTGGGTATGGCTATAATAGGGGTGGAGCCATATGTGGTGACCCTGCCCACGAGTTCCGGCACCTTTTTTTCTACAAAAAAAGCACTGCTCTGGCAAGACAGTTAAGAGATGAAAGAAGAAAGCAGAAACCAGAGACTAGGACCAACACAATAAGAAAAATAAAATGATCAGACAAAAAAGGTAGAAAAAGAATTGTATTTTCTATTTATTGATTGGAATATGTCAGTTTTTGGAATGCGCATCTGCCAGTTGTAGACAGGGGCGTAGCTACGTGGGGCCATGGGGGTATGGGCTCCCACAGATTAAGCCCTGGCCCCCTCTACATTTGACCCCCCCCAGCCGCTGACCCCCCCCCACGCCACCGCCGCATCAGGTACCTTGTTTGCTGGCGGGGGTCCCCAACCTCCGCCAGCTGAAGAGTCTTCTTCAGCGCCGGTCGACCCCGGTGCCTTCATTGTGTGATAATCTGTTTCTGACGCCTTACGTCCTGGCGGCGGGGGGAGGCAGCTAAACAGTGCCCCCCCACCTCGGGCTTTGGCCCCCCCTCCTGCTGAGGTCTGGCTACGCCCCTGGTTGTAGACATGGCTGGGGCCTGTGAGAAAAGCTGCACTCATTGGCCTTCAATCTCCAGCATTGTGATGGGCCACCCTTGGCCGTGTCAGGTGTAATGGGGTCTTGGGCATAGTCAGCCGCTGGATTGCGTAAGGCTATGTTTTCCAAGTGCAGTCCTGGAGCACCCCTTGGCAATCAGGTTTTCAGGATATCCACAATGAATGTGCATGAACTTGATTTGCATACACTGCCTCCATTCTATGCAAATCTCTTCATGCATATTCATTGTGGATATCCTGAAAACCTGACTGGCAAGGCGAAGGGATTTACCATCCACATTCTAAGCCCCAGGGTTGTGTAAGGGATATTGGGCATTCCCAGCTGCAAGATTGAGTTATCTCAAGTACTCTCGGCCTTCAGGTTGTGTAAGGGTCTCGGGCATTGTCAGCCCTTAATAATATATCGAGTCTGGGCACTTTCCTCCCTGGGTTGTGTAAGAGAGGGGCATTCTCAGTTTCTCTGGATTGTGTACTTTCAGCCTTTCAGTTGCGTAAAGGTTGTCAGCTCTAATGGGTCTCGGAACACTCTCAGAACTGAAGCGGGGACTTTTAGCCTGCTTTGTGCTAAGGTGGCGTTGTTTTTCCTTAAAACTGATGTTGGGCTTCTTATTGCTCCTTTTGTTAGACTGTGCACTGAAGTGCAGGACAGGGAAAGGGCGAAAAGTAAAGCAGACAAACCGCCAGAGAGTGGAATTGAGAAGAACGCCCCGCACATCTGAGTATTTTGGTCCCTCTCCTGCACCGTCCCTGATGGATGGGAGGAGTCAGTGTTCGGGGAACCTTTCCGCGAGGGAAGGGGCGGGGCTCCAGCAGCCCGACCATCATGGCCGAAGACAGAGGCGGAAAACTGAGGCTGAAGAGACCGAAAGCAGCTCCGGAGCCTCGGTGAGTCTCGTGCGCATTACATCAGAAACGTGGACGGGTGTCCTGCATCTCTCTGTAGTCGGGTCAGGCACGGAGACTCCCCGAGGGGTGCACTCGATTGTGAGTGGACTTCAGCCCAGCCAGATCGAGTATCATGTTGAGTCCGTGACTGCAATTCGGGGAGATAAAGTGACTCCCTAAAGGTCACGGAGAGCAGAGAATGTCAGCTGGGGGAAAGTCACCGGTGCATTTTGCTCACGTCCAGTTCAGTCAAGCATTTCAAAATGAGTGGAGATGGATGTTGGATCCGCCGGATCAGACCCATTGGGAGGTGCCAAAAACAACATAGTAGATGACGGCAGAAAAAGACCTGCACGGTCCATCCAGTCTGCCCAACAAGATAACTCATATGGGCTGCTTTTTGTGTATACCCTACCTTGATTTGTATCTGTCTTTTTCAGGGCACAGACCCTATAAGTCTGCCCAACACTAGCTCCGCCTCCCCCTGAGGATTCTTCTCTAGAAGCTGAGTTTGCTTAATATTGGGGGAGCTCAGCAGCACCCACTGGCACCCACAGAGCTGGCTCCACTCTCACAGCATCTGTTAAAAAACACCTAGGTACTTTTCTGAACATAGGTAATCCCAGATGCCTTTCCTTCCTTCCTAGCTACATGGACCATAGTTAGGCCTTGCTTTGTGCATCACACACATTGTATATAGGGTGTCCTCCGATTTCCCCAATCCTGAGCAGCTCTTTTGATTCCTTTCCTTCCTAATGATTCGACTATATGAAACATTTTGGTGTCTACACTGCCTATTTCATGAAGGTTGATGTAGCACAGAATATTTTCGTTAATAGGTCCTGACAACCATACTACATCAAAGTACCATAAGTGGGCACTTTTACCTGCAGGGAAATTGGCAGTTTTAAAATAACCAAGCAATTACCACCAAGCACCCTTCTGGTAAAAAGTGTGGAGACTTGATCTGAAGCATGTCCAGATATTGAAATTTGCCCTGAACAAGCTATAGTGAAATACTGCCTAACATTTTGCATAAAAATGAATGGCGGCTTGTATTGTATTGTATTGACTATTAATTTACAGTGGTGTTGCGTGTTTTTGATTGTTTTTCCCACATCATTTGCATTGTTGTAGGCATTAATTTTGTGCAACAGGCATGAGACGCTGTTGTGTCAACCAAACTTATAATTGGTGTGAGATACCCTTCACTATTCTGTGACAGAGTTCTGATGATAGGGCAGTTCTGTCCAAAACTGCACAGGGCAAGAGGTGCTTTGGGTGCTCTCATTCAGATTTGTGTGCTCACAGGCTATCTCAAAAGAACAGCATGGTTCTCCATGGCATGGTGCCCTGGGTGGTTACCATGTTTGTCCAACCTTTGAAATTGTCCTGGATCTTTGGGGTTAAAATCACCATTAGAAAAATTATACCATGTATATAGAATGGAGAGACTGTTGGTCAGTGGAAGCCTTTGTTTCCTTGATTCTGTGCTCAATTGATAGCTGACTTGTCTCCTCTCTGTCTGGATACCCCCCCCCCTTTTTTTTCTTCATTCTTATTTCTTTTATCTTTATTGGGGGGGGGGATGTTTAAAAACAGGAAGTTCTTTTACAGTGATAGGCTATGTAGGCATTGCTTTTCTTGATTTATATATGTTCCATCATTGTTTTTGTTTTTTGTGAATTGAGCACCTTTTGCTAAGTTCAGTAAAATTTTGTGTTGAAAAAATATTAAATAAAATGACCATTAGAATTCTTCACAATGGGTGCCCCAGTAATTTTACTCTTTCATTTTATCTATATATAAATTATGGGATTTGAGTAAGTAAATTTTAGCTGACCCATTATAATAACATTTTGTGTCACAGTTTATTATCTTGCCTTTTCCTTTGCAGCCCATCAGGCCACAGCTGCTCCTGGTTTGAAGAAAAGGAACAGAATGATTCTGCTGAACTTTGGAAGCTGGTGCTGCAGGCAGCATGTCCGAAAGGGATCCAGTGGGACACAATGCCCCCTTTACCAGAATCCTACAAGAAGGTGATTGTAGAGTGCAAAGTGGACTACACCTTGCTTCAGTCAGCAGCATTGGATCTGAATTGCCTAAACCAGATCCAACCTCTGGCTGCAGCAGGCAGAAAGGTTTCAACCCAGCTACGGAGAAAAGTGGCTGCTGTTTAGAACTTCTGGTAAACAGCTGACCTACTGAAATTATAGTCCAGAATTCTGAAACAAAGTTGCTACTGTTTACTTTGCATACAAATTTTTATTTTTCTGCATCACTCCATTTTGAGTCATTTTTCATTTCTAATTTTGTTGGTTTTATGCAAAAAGAATTTTCCTGAGATACTCAAGCTGGTGAAATGGAAAGCTAAACAGTTTCGCAACATGGCAGCACAAGAGATGTGTGAAAGAAAAGGACAGAGTATGGTCTAGCACAGGGCTTCTCAACCCAGTCCCTGGGGCTCACCAAGTCCCATCAGGTTTTCAGGATATCCACAATGAATATGTATGATATAGATTAAGCATGCACTTCCTCCTTGGTATGCAAATCTCATGCATATTCATTGTGAATATCCAGGATTGGGTTAAGAAGGCCTGGAGGCATATTTTCAAAGCACTTTGGGAGGCTAAGTTCCATAGGTTTCTATGGAACTTTGGGAGGCTAAGTGCTTTGAAAATATGCCTCCTGGTCTATTGGGTGGTGTGATGCTTCTCTCGCAACTCCTTGTGACCTTGGGTAGATTATTTTATTCTCCTTCAGTTGTAAACTCTGGAGAAGGAGTTTGTACATAATCTGCTGTAAGATACTATCAAGATTCAGAAATAAGTATATTTGCTAGCCCTATCAGTCTGCTTCTGAGTGGTTCTGTTTTTGGTGTGCCTGTCTTTCTGCACTCTTGAACCACGTGCATAAAGGAACTGAAATCTTCAGAGAGTAACCGTAGATAACACAGTAATGACAAGAATTATCTTTTAATTTAAAATGTTTTCTCCGAGAACAAGCAGGAGGATACAAGTCCTCATGACATGAGTGGTGTCATTGATGGAGCCCATGTGGGAAAATTGCTACAGCTTCTGTAGTCTTTGGAAATTGTTCTTTGTAGTATATGATCACCAATAAAAAAAAAAATGTTTAAAGTGAAAACCAACTGCATTAGGGTACACTGTCATGCAATTGATGCTTATCACGGACGTGTAGACTTCTCAGTCCAGCCTGTAGTTGTATGATTTATGAGGGGCTTGCTTGTATTAAAGCCTCCCTTAGGGGCTCTTTTACTAAGGTGAGCCGAAAAATAGGCTGCGTTAGTGTAGGTGCGTGTTTTGGGCGCGTGCAGATCCATTTTTCAGCGTGGCTGTAAAAAAAGACCTTTTAAAATTTTTGCTGAAAATGGACGTGCGGCAAAATAAAATTGGCGCGCATCCATTTGGGGGTCTGAGGCCTTACCACCAGCCATTGACCTAGCGGTAAGGTCTCATGCGGTAACCGTGTGGTAATTATCTACACGTGTAGAATGACGATTACCACTCAGTTTTTGCTGCGCGCCAGAAAATTAAAAATTATTTTCTGGTGTGCGTAGCAGATGCATGTAAAAAATGAAATTACTGCAAGAGCCACATAGTAGCCAGGCGGTAACTCAAAATTGACTCGCATTGGGCGCATGTAGGCGCTTACACGGCTTAGTTAAAAGGATCCCTTACTGTCATGGGACCTCAGCATAGTACTATAATCCAACTGTTGAAAGCTCTCTTTCAGCCACTTGGTACCTGTGAACTGAAGGAAGTACCTGACCTGAAAGATCTTAGTTTTGGTTGCAGTAACTTCAGTTCAGAGAATAAGTGAGCTCCAGGCCTTACTAACTGATCTGCCTTACACTAAGTTCTTCAGCAACAGGGTGGTTCTGTGCACTCATCCTAAGTTCCTTCCTAAGCGGAGTTCCACCTTACTCAATCTATTCTACCAATATTTTTGTCCCGGGTCTCATGCCCACAAAGGTGAAAGTGCACTGCACACATTGGATTACAAGAGGGCTATGGTCTTCTGTTTGGAGTGGACTAAATCCCCTAAAAAGTGAACCCAACTCTTTGTTTCTTTCGACCCTAATAGGATGGGTGTTGCCATCAACAAATGCACACTGTCTAATTGGCTAGCACATTGTGTTCCCTTTGCTTTGCCCAGGCGGGTTTAACTCTTGATGGTCATGTCACAGTATGTCAGAGCTACTGCTCCGTTGGTAGATCACTTGATATCCTCTTCCATGGAGGATATTTACAAGGCTGCAACATTCAGAACCCACTTGATTCCTGACTTGACAGTAGGTTTGGCCCACTTTAGGATCCAATTCCATCTCTTTTCTGTTTCAGGCTTCCTTCCAAAAAGAAAGAAGAAGAAAAAAAAATATGCAAAAGGATAGTTGCCACCAAAAGACATGTTGGCATCTGAATGCAACTTCTTAAAGCGGAGTTGCATTTAAATTGAAAAAGGACCTTTTTAAGATAAGTTGCGTTGTATAGCTTATGCTGCAATCAAAGTGGTATTGCAAATGTGCGGTATTATTTGCAAAATAAAAAATATAAAAAGCAAGAAAACGTTATTAAAGAAGAATAAAAGATCATTTTTATCATAGAGTCTGAGGTCCTTTTTCCTCTGATAAAAGCAAATTGTGTTGAGTAATTGCTGAATTAAAAGCAGTGCAATATTGGAAGTTCTTTTATATATACAGTTGACGCTATCACGATCAAAAGAACTTAGAGAGTATAGCCATTTTTGAGTGTGCACAGAGTACACCTGCCACAGATAAGTAACTCGGTTAAATTCCTTCTATGCACCACTGATTTGTGTTTTTTTTTTTATATATATCATAGTGTGCAGGAAATGAAAAGCATCCAAGAAAAACAGAAACATTTAATGTTGGAACTAAATGATTTGAATGGACTGCCTTTCCTTCTTTTGCTGAGGTTGACCAAGTGCGTTCGAAGTACTCAATCTTGTGTAGGCCACTACATGGACAAACCACAAATTTGATGGAAAAAGGGGACATAACTCTTTTGAGAAAGAAGTCTTTGGCATGCAGTACATCTCTGTCAGTAGTAGAAAGGGAGTCTGGTACCTCTAGTGAAACCTCAAGGACTCAACCAAATGCAGAGGTTGCTACTAAAACAAGGGACCCAGAAAACCCATCTAAGCAGCTTAAATTGCAGTGTCCAGCAAAAACTGTACCAAGTGAGCAAGGACGATGGGCCTCAGTTAACATTTCAAGTTCTCTGCCAGCATCTTCTCAAAATGGTAAACGGAGTTTGGCTGTGGGATGCCTCTCCAAATGGAATCCAGTGCAAGAGAAAGCTGAGTGGAAAACGAGAGAGAGACTACAGGCTGTGCCTCACGAGCAGGAAACTGTAACCAAAGAGACAGCAGGTTCAGTAGGAGATACCTCTAAAGGTGGTGATCTAAAAAAGGGATCGGAGGTCGGTTCGTTACTCCAGACTTGCCCAATGTGTTTGGTCCAGTTCACAGAGAGGTAAGCATCGGCTTCCCCTTCTTCCCCCAAATTACATTAGAATAAGAGAAATCAAATGGTGTGTAAAGTATTTTATAGTAACACGGGGTAATTTGTTATAGAATACTAGAGCAGGCCACCACTGGCATGTCAAAAATGTGATGCGTCATCAGTTGTGGCTGCCGTAGACGTGACGTAATTGTTGGTTCGTTATTGCAGCAAAGGTGCGTTTAATAGGATTCTGTAAGGTACATATGTCAGTTGGCCCATGCTCTGCCCATTGGCATGCCTCCTAGCACTTAAATGCCAAATCAGATACATTCTCCTTTCTAAAATGGCACTTGGCGCATACTTATGCCTAATTGCCAATTTTTCTCAGCAGTGACGCATGTAAGTGGTGAATAACTGAGTCACCAATTTAGAAAAACTTCATAGTGACATGTTTTTTTCCATTGTTCTAGAGGCCTTTCAAAATCTTTTCCTTTGTCATTTTGTGAGACTTCTAAAGGAGGAACACTGTAGATTTTTTAAACAGAACATGATCCAGGATCACTGATCAGAATTGGCAGTTTTTGTTTTCTTTTTTAAAATTTGTGTTATTTATTTAACAGTATAATGTAGGATAATAGCAGGACCCTCTTGGAGTGACATTCTTGGAGTTCTGTGAAAAGATCTATATTCCTGCTTGAATATCCCTCTCTAGCTTTGTGCATGGAGCAGCACTTTCAGCTCCGAATAGAACCCCATTCCTGCCAAAGTGTAGCCAGATGTCAAATTTTGGATGGGTTTACAGAAAAAAAAAAAAAGGCTCTGCCCCCCCCCCCACAACTCAGCTGAGCTACAGGGATCCCCAAGCTCCGCTAGCTAAAGATCTACAAATGTGCCCAGAACTCCCTGCTGCCAAGCTCAGCAGTTGGTGGCAGGTTGCCTGTGTGGCTCAAGAATACTGTTGCCAATTGCTGAGCTTGTCATTAGGGGGTTCTGAGCACTTTTGGAGGAGATTGCTGACAGAACTGGGGAATCCCATGCCAGCTATCGCATGGATGCACTGTTGCTGGGTGGGCTCCTGCCCTGCCACCGATTCCTGCTCAGATACCCTGAAGCTTTGTACATGGAATCACTTTTCTATAATGACCTCCTTGCAGCTCTGTGAATGGAGTCGCATTCTTGCTCTGATATTTCTGCAGCTTCATACATAAGCATTGCCACACTGGGACAGACCAAAGGTCCATCAAGCCCAGCATCCTGTTTCCAACAGTGGCCAATCCAGGCCACAAATACCTGGCAAGATCCTCTGCAGCTATAAGCATTGAGCTGCCTTTGTGATCTGGCATCAGAAGTGCACAAACTATTACAGTGCTGTTGGAATTAGTTATCATGCTAAGAAATATTTAAGAGAAAAGGACTGATTTTAAAATGGATGCTGTTTCCATAGTTACAGCTTCTCAGGGACAGGGATTACAGGGTTAATTTACAATACCATTAGCAAAAACCCTCCTCCTTCCCCAAAGTCAGGAGTTACCTTTGAAAATGCAGTTCCCCAGGTTGAGGGCTGTGGTCCTGAGTTGCTCAATTGGTGGTGTAGTGCTGGATTAGTGCTTTAGTTTGTGTCCTCCAGGGAACAGAAGATCAAAAAGATGCATCCCTTACTCTTAATTGGCTTTCATGTCTGTGCCCATTGTGTTAAAGAATCAGCTTGTTTGTGATTCACACTAGCACTGAAATTTATGCCTTGTCTGTCAACAATTAGACACAGCTTCCTAGTGCCTGACAAAGAAAGGAACAAGCAAAGTACCAGAAGAAACATATCATATGAGACTTATACTAAATTTGTCTGAATGGAACTATGTCGAACCTTGGAATTCCGCCATTAGCCATGTCACGTGGTTATATGTCCAGGTGCAGGACTCCAGTCCCATTCAGTTTAGTTCAGGGTTGCTGTAATAGTTTTGGCTTGTTTAAATAAAGCGTTCTTTCTGAAAATAAAAGTACTCAAGGCAGCACACCTTTTTTTTCCAAAGGTAAACAAAGACCGCCTTGGGTTAGGTTTTCTATTGAAAGTTAAATACCAGTACTAAAGAATCCTGTTTTGTGTCTTTGTAGGTTTACTCAGCTGGATGTGGACTGTCATCTTGCCCAGTGCTTGTCAGAAAGTGCAGAGGACATTGTATGGTAAATTCCTGAAGCTCTGAGGACAAGAAGCGAATTGTGAAAATGAGGAAATTATAAAATGAAGAAACTTTCACTACTGCTTCTGCATTTCATAGCTTAATGTTAATAATTTGGAAGATACTCTACCCAGTAAATGCCAGACAGAGGACTCCAGTTATTAACAAACTCAAACAGCAAATAGTTCTCAAATACTATGCACAGGGCCGTGCCTAGGGTCTCCAGCGCCCCCACTGCAGTTGGCGCCTCTGGGCCCCCCCCCCCCCCCCCCCCCCCCGTTGGCATCGCGTCGCCCCCCCCCCCCCCGAAAACGATCGCTACACTGCCCGCCCTCTTCTCCCCAGATCCTTTTCCTTTTTTTTTTTTTGTTTAAATTTACCTCTGTCCGGCGGCAGCGAGAAGGAGGCGGTGCTCCCCCGCCCCGAAGTGTCTACTAGTCTTCTTCCCTTCGCTGTGTCCCGCCTTCTTCTGACGTCATTTCTGATGTCAGAAGAAGGCGGAACACAGCGAAGGGAAGACTAGTAGACACGTCGGGGCGGGGGAGCGCTGCCTCCTTCTCACTGACGCTACACCGCCAGACAGAGGTAAATTTAAACAAAAAAAAAAAAAAGGAAAATGATCTGGGGAGAAGAGGGCGAGGTAAACATGGTGCGGCGGGGCGCCCCCCAGAGGATGGCGCCCTCATGCCATGCTTACCTCGCTTACCGTGTTGGCACGGCCCTGACTATGCAGAGAAGTGGTAAAAAAAAAGCCAAGAATTTTGATCCATAATCCCTGAAGAGTAAAGCGAAACGCTGGCCACCGTTGGTCTGAAAATAAAGAGAAGGCTACTCTATCATGACAACAGAGCAGCAAAGTGACTGTTTTCTTAGGGGATATTAAGTTATTTGAAAAATCTGAAACTGAAAAATAGAAAAAGGATGGGAATAGGTGGTTTTTAATGCCGATGATGAAGAGTGTCAGCTCCGAGGGCCATTGAGCCCCGGAGCTCTTTGAGGATTTTTCCTTCAATTTTTCCCCTTAGTTTGCCACTTACATATATTGAGCCTGCTAATGAGTGGGAAAGTGCGAGGTATAAATGTTACAAAATAAATGTTAAATGTTTTGAAAGCTGCCAATAACGTTTTTTTTGAGTGAATTCCTTCTGGGCCTATGGATTTGATTTGATGTCAGTTTTATTAGTGCTAGCTGCGGTTTCTATTCAAAGAATCTCCCATTGATTAGGTCTGTAACAACTGAAGAGAAATATGGTACACAGGGAGGATAATATTCAAAGCAATTGCCACAGATAACAGAATACTTCATATAAGTTAAATAGCCTTTTACTTTCCTTATATGCATGTATTTGCATTGCATCTGTACTATAACTTGCAAGGAGCACAGGTATTTCCGAGGGCAGCATTGCAGAGACGGTTGCACCGCCATACTTTTGTATTTTCCACCAAAATCTTAATGAGATAGATTGTGATTATCCCAAAAACCTGACTGGCTGGGGAGCCCCCGGGACAGGTTTGGAAACCACTGCATTAGTCCCTAGAACGGCAGGACACTTCTCATTATCGCACGGTATTTGTTATACTTGTCTCTTCTCCCCAACTTTCACCCATACCATATCTCAGTGCCCGCCCCACTGCTTCAAACAGCTCCCGTCCACTCTCCCACACTGTCAACCTACTCATCTCTTACACATACAGTACCATCTTTGATCTAATTTCTCTAGTCCTCATTCTTTTTCCCTCATCTGTCGTCCATCATTTCCTGCTTTAATTCATTCTTTTCTCCCTTATTGCATTCTTCTGCCACTCTAGTCTTATTTTTCCGTCTTCTTTACTTGACTTGTTCATCAACGTTCTCCTGAGCAGTGGTAGTAGCATGAGCTATGGGATTTTTTTAACAGGTGCAGCCCATCTCCTCTCTCTCTTGGTGCATTTCCTGTTTAAAAGAGGCAGGCCATAGGAAAAGAGAGCACTGCACCTCTCAGAGCTCCTGCGGCATGTTCTTCTGCTTCCTGTAGTTTTTGAGTAGCGCTGTTCTTGTATCCCAAGAAGTAAAGCTGAGCAACAGCCCCGAGCCTGCACCCTCATGTTAACTCTGCCTCTCAGTAAGCACCAGTGGATCATCTACAGCAGTGGGGTTTTTTTGGGGGGTTACATTTGTACCCTGCGCTTTCCCACTCATGGCAGGCTCAATGCGGCAGGCAATGGAGGGTTAAGTGACTTGCCCAAGGAGCTGCCTGTGCCGGGAATCAAACTCAGTTCCCCAGGACCAAAGTCCACCACCCTAACCACTAGGCCACTCCTCCACTGTTGCTACTATTTGAGATTCTAAATGGAATGTTGCTATTCCACTAGCAACATTCCATGTATAAGTCGGCCCTTGCAGATCACCAATGTGGCCGCGCAGGCTTCTGCTTCTGTGAGTCTGATGTCCTGCACGTACGTGCAGGACGTCAGACTCACAGAAACAGAAGCCTGCGCAGCCTTCTAAATGGAATGTTGCTAGTGGAATAGCAACATTCCATGTAGAATCTCCAATAGTAGCAACATTCCATGTAGAATCTCCAATAGTATCTATTTTATTTTTGTTACATTTGTACCCTGCGCTTTCCCACTCATGGCAGGCTCAATGCGGCAGGCAATGGAGGGTTAAGTGACCTGCCCAGAGTAACAAGGAGCTGCCTGTGCCGGGAATCAAACTCAGTTCCTCAGTTCCCCAGGACCAAAGTCCACCACCCTAACCACTAGGCCACTCCTCCAAACCTGATCCTGGAGGCACCCAGCCAATCAGGTTTTCAGGCTATCCACAATAAATATTAATGAGATAGATTTGCATATAGTGGAGGCAGTACATGTAAATCGCCATCATGAATATCCTGAAACCCTGCTTGGCTGGGTGCCTCCAGGATCAGGTTTGGGAACCACTGGTCTATAGCAAATGTGAAGCAGTGCTGTGCTCCATGCTTATAGCAAGTAAGAGCAGCTATTGCCTGAAAATAAAAGCATCCTTGTACTTTGCAACTGTGCCTCTCGGCCCCATCTATATGGTAGAAGAGAGAACTCTTATTTTTACAATTTTATTTAAAAATACATTACTAGTATGACAGTGGACTTGAATTTGTGTTTGATATTATAGCTGTTCCTCTCTGTAATGTTATCTGATGCAAATCTCCATGACCAGATGGTATTCACCCCCTCCCCCACATAAGCTCAAACATTAAAATCACTAATGACCTGTTAATAGTAATCTGTATTTAAAATGGCCATGAGGATAGCTAGGTGGTTAATGTAATGCCAACATTAAAAAAAAAAGGCTTTAGTGATCATCTAGGAAACTATAGACCAGTCAGCTTGATACAGTGCCAGGCAAAACGGTTGAAGGTATACTAGAAAAAAGTACTGACCAGCCTTGCCTTATCAATTTATTAGATTTTTTTTTTTTTTGAAGGTGTAATTAAGCAATGATCTATGAGCTGGTTAATTTAATATAGCACGTTGTGTCTGATAACGGCCCACCCCCATGCTTCAGGGCCAGAAAACCCCTGTTCATTTTGTACTGGCTGTGTTTTTTATTATGCTATTCTTAGAAATAAAGGCAAAGTCAGACTAAGTTAGAAAGAAAGGTATCTTTATTACTCACCAGCAACAGCACAAGAAATACTGTTGGCTCTGGGCAGTAGTAGTTTTACAGAACAGAGTAACAATAGCAAGGAAGGTTTTGTTCTTCACTGTCATCCAAAGGTCACAGAGCAGAAAGAATGAATCTTAGCTGTAAAGAATTAGTTTCTATCAGGGAGGGAGGGGGGAATCCCCCCCACCCCCAGAAATAGGCTGTGACAAGGATATGAAACTCTCCTGCCATCCGGACTATTTCAGAGTCTCTTTAGATAAGCAGTTACTTATATACCCTTCCCATCACAAAGGACCACCTCAAATATCACCCAATCAGCAATCCTGCAAGTACATAGGAGTCCTGTGATAGGGCCTTAGTGTCTTTGCCACACCTCCGCTCATTAACAAACAGTTGGGATGTCATGACAACAGGGGGGGGGGGGGGTCTGGTCAGTTTGTTTGTAACAAGGCAGTTGGTTGGGATGTCATGGCAATGGTCTTTGTCAGTTGGTCGTCAGCCAGAAATTCCTATCTTGTAACTATCAGTGGAAACGCACAGAAATAAGCAGACCCAAAAGGCCAGAAAATTCCAGAACAATTTAGTCTTAAATCTAATTCTGAATTCTTCCAATAATCACCCACCCTCCAGAATGTGCAGTAAGCAGCATTGCTGTTCTCCACACTTACCAGGTCTCAGTTCTTACCTCTTCTCAAGCTCATGGTGCTAGGCCAGCATAGGGCGTACACAGCTCCTCGCCAGTCTAACCGTAACTTTGAGATAAGAAGAGAGATCTAGTCATTGCAGAGGTGAGCAGTGCTGGTTACCCTGTTGTCAGCAAATTTTAGTTATTAGTGCAGGGTAACTTTTACAGCCTTCTGTGGCCAGGATTTCTGCTGGAGCGTGACAGCGAGGACACACAGGCAGGAGGCTATGCTGCTGCACCTGTCAGAGGTAGCTCTAGTGACTGCTGGAGGGAAGGCAACAGTTCTGGCTCCTGCTTTTTTTTTTTTTTTGCATATTCCTAAAGATCAGGCACCAGCTTAGCATTGCAATGGGTCTGGTAGAGGAGGCCACCAAGTCCCTGTTTCTGGAGAGCAATGTCCTATTCCTGTTTTTTTTTTTTTTTTTTTTTTTGGGGGGGGGGGGGGGGGTTTAACAGGAGACTGAGCCCACAATACTTAAATGCACCTCCCACACACCTCCTGTGGGCATGTCAGGAATATTCCAATCGCTTTACTGACCAGTGCTGAACACTAACAGCATGCATATAATCTGTATGCTGTTAATGGTGGGCATTGGTCACTGTTTCTTTTGGTGCGAGAGCTGATATTTTCCGATGCTGTAGTGAACATCACTGGAGTTCGATGCATCGGCCCCTGAATTAGCAGTCTACCACCCAAGAAACAGATCTTGGAGTCACTGTCAATTTTCAGCATAGTAGGCCAAGGCTGCTAAAATTGCAAACAGAGCATTAGGGATTAATCAAGGGATGAAGAACAAAACAGAATCACATTATGCCTCTGTATAAATCCCTAGTGCAACCATACCTCGCATATTATGTGCAGTTTGGGCCCCCCAAATCTCAAGAGAACTACACAAGGTTCAAAGGATGATAGAAAGGCCAAACAGGTTAGGGTGTTTCAGCTTGGAAAAGACAACAGGGGGGATAGAGAGATTTATAAAATTATGATGAAAATAGAGAATGATTGTTTAACATTTCCAACAACACTTAAACAAGAGGACATAACTAATGATAAGCAGATTAAAAACAAATTGGAAAAAGATTTTTCTTCATGCAGTACATAATTGAACTGTGAAGTCAGTTACCAGAGGATGTGGTGGGATTCAAAATCAGTTTGCACAAGCTCCCAAAGGAAAAATCCATAAACAATTATTTTGCCAGGTAGAGCACTATTGCTCATACCTGGAAATGAGCTATGAGAAATAGTTTTACCTTTTGGGATCTGCAGGTACCCCAAACTGGCCACTGTCAGAGACGGGAGGCTGGGCTTAGTCAACCTTGGTCTGACACAGCATGGCTCTAATGTGTTGTTCTTCCTTGAACCATTAAATCCTCTTGCTTGACACTGTCAGTGGTACCACTTCCCTACAATACTGATGTGGTCTAGCTGGAAGGGGATATGCCTGAGGTCTATAAAATCCCGAGTGCTGTAGAACAGGTAAAATTGAATCAGTTTTTCACTCTTTCAAAAAGTAGAAAGACTAGGGGACACTCAATGAAATTACATGGAAATCCTTTTAAAACAAATAAGATGAAATACTTTTTTCATGCAAGGAATAGTTAAGCTCTGGAACTCACTGCTGGAGGATGTGGTAACAGTGGTTAACATATCTGGGTTTAAAAAAAAAAGTTTGAACAAGTTCCTGGAGGAAAAGTGCATAGTCCACTATTGAGTCAAGACATGGGGGAAGCCCCTGCTTGTCCTGGGGTTGGTAGCATGGAATCTTGCTATTATTTGGGTTTCTCAGACTAGATAACAGGAAAGAAAGCTACTCCACAGTAATAAGATAAAGCAAAAAAAAAAAACAGGAGTACGACCAATGTGGTAATGCGACAAAAACTAATCATGTGACACCACTTTAAACATTCAAAAAAACCTCAATTTCTAAAATATTAATTTTTTCAATTTATTCAAGAGTCCTTTTACTAAGCTGCGGGAAAAAGTGTCCTACGGTAACGGCAGGGGCTGTTTTTCCCACGCACTAGGGCCCTTTTTACTGCAGCGGGTAAAACGCACCCCCCCCCCCCCCCACCAAAAATGGCCATGCGGTAAGATAACACCACATAGGCATGTGGCGGGGAGTACTTACTGCCACCCACTTAGGTAGCGGTAACTAGGCAGTGCATAACAATGGCCAGTTACCGCTGGGTTAGCGCTGCACTATAAAAACCCATTTTTTTTCTGGAGTGCCAGAAATGGTGTGCGCAATCAAGCCGGCACTACCGCCAGCGGCTGCGTTGGGCCAGCGATAGTTCCAGGATAGCGTGTAAAAGGGCCCCTCAATCCAATCATTTTAAAATTTTGTAGAATTTCATAATTTATTTTTGAAAAAGAGGCATCAGACAGCCAATAAGGCAAGCTAATGGACCTCTTCTAGCACACAACTATTTCAAGTCCAAGCTTATTCAGCAGTCATCAATCATTTGCTCAATATTCCCAAATTTCTCTTTTGTGTTTTTTTTTCAAACAACAAAGAAACAGGCAATTAGGACAAATGCCTTCAAGTCTCCAACTCCATTAAATGTGCACAGCACTGGACTCTCATGATTAGAAAGCTAAGGAGTTGCTGCTTTTCCTTTTGGTTCTGTTATTAGAGACACAAGAGAAATTTGGGAATATTGAGGCAAGTGATTGATGACTGCTTAATAAGCTTGGACTTGAAATAGCTGTGCCAAAATAAACTGACAAAGTTAAAATTTTAGAAATTATGAGGGTTTTTTTTTGAATGTTTAAAGTATATCACATGATTCATTTTGGCGTCTTGGTTGCCATGGTGGTAGTACTCCCTTTTTTGTTTTTTGCTTTATGCTGTTTGGGTTTCTGCTAGGTACTTGTGACCTGGATTGGTCACTGCTGGATATTGGGCTAGATAGACTGTCTGATCGAGTGTGGGTATTCTTATGTCAAAAGAGATGGTCTAATTGAGCTTGGAAGTTTTGTGCTTATAAAATTAGCTAATGATAAATCAGACTGTCTGCATTTCATATCTTAGGGCCTTTGCAGTTTCAAAGCTAAAATTCCTTGGACACGGAAGGGTTTGTAATAACGCAGAGTACACGCCCAAGCATAAAGGAAGTTCTCAATACAAACAAGGAATTGGCCTGCAGCACTTTAGATAAGCTACAATCTCTAAATATACACTTTTGGGAATCTGGCCAAAAAGGCATTACAAGGGGGTAATGCAGAAGCCTAGTTTACCCCTTCATAACAGACCTCACATCCCACTTCATGCTTCAACAAGGCATCTTCCCTAATGAAAAAGGCAGCATCCTACTCACCCCAATACCAAAAGATACCACGAAAAAACCCCAAATGATATCACCAACTACCGCCCAGTAGCATCTATCCCACTGGTAGTCAAACTAATGGAAGGATTGGTAACCAAACAACTTAATGAGTACATAAACAAATTCACAATACTACACGACTCACAATCAGGATTTCGCCCCCTACACAGCACTGAAAAAGTATAACTCACTCTCCTAACAAAATTCAAGCAGGAAATAGCAATAGGTAAAAGCATTCTTCTCCTCCAATTTGACATGTCCAGTGCGTTTGACATGGTCAACCATAATATACTACTAAGACTCATAGATTACTTTGGAATTGGTGGATACACTCTCAAATGGATCAAGGGATTCCTAACCACCAGAACATATCAAGTGAAATCAAGTACAAACATATCATCACCTTGGAAACCAGACTGCAGAGTACCGCAAGGATCACCATTATCACTGATCCTTTTCAACCTCATGATGACCCCACTAGCCAAGGCCTTAACCCATTCATCTACACTGATGACGTTACAATATACATCCCATACAAACACGATATGGCAGAAATCACCAATGAAATCAAGCTCAGCTTAAACATCATGAACTCATGGGCAAATGCATTCCAACTAAAACTTAACATGGAAAAAACACATTGCCTTATCATCTCATCCCAACACAACCCATACAAACCCACAAACATTAACACCCCAGGTTGCACCCTCCCAATATCAGACAGCCTGAAAGAGTAACAATCAACTGGAACCTCACACTAGAGAATCAAGCGAAATCCACAATAAAGAAAATGTTTTACTCAATGTGGAAAACTCAAATGTGTGAAACCATTCTTCCCGAGGGAAATATTTCGCAACCTGATACAATCAATGGTACTAAGCCATGCAGACTATTGCAATGGAATTTATGCGGGCTGCAAAGAACAAATCAAAAAGAAACTTCAGACTGTCCAAAACACAGCAGCCAGGCTTATTTTTGGAAAAACGCATTTCGAAAGCGCCAAACCCCTCCGAGAAAAACTGCACTGGCTCACAAAGAGCGTATTGCATTCAAAATCTGTACAATAGTCCATAAAATTATATACGGCGAAGCCCCAGGATACATGACAGACCTCATAGACCTGCCAACCAGAAACACTACAAGATAGGGTATGATACATACCTGTAGCAGTTGTTCTCCGAGGACAGCAGGCTGATTGTTCTCACGACTGGGTTGACGTCCGCGGCAGCCCCCACCAACCGGAAGAAGCTTCGCGGGACGGTCGGCACGCAGGCCACGCCCACCGCGCATGCGCGGCCGCCTTCCCGCCCGTGCGCGACCGCTCCCGCCAGTTGAATGACAAGCAATAAAATATGAAACACACAACTCCAAAGGGGAGGAGGGAGGGTAGGTGAGAACAATCAGCCTGCTGTCCTCGGAGAACAACTGCTACAGGTATGTATCATACCCTTTCTCCGAGGACAAGCAGGCTGCTTGTTCTCACGACTGGGGTATCCCTAGCTCTCAGGCTCACTCAAAACAATAACCCAGGTCAATTGAACCTCGCAACGGCGAGGATACAACAGAAATTGACCTACGAAGAACAACTAACTGAGAGTGCAGCCTGACCAGAATAAATTCGGGTCCTGGAGGGTGGAGTTGGATTTACACCCCAAACAGATTCTGCAGCACCGACTGCCCGAACCGACTGTCGCGTCGGGTATCCTGCTGGAGGCAGTAATGTGATGTGAATGTGTGGACAGATGACCACGTCGCAGCCTTGCAAATCTCTTCAATAGTGGCTGACTTCAAGTGGGCCACTGACGCTGCCATGGCTCTGACACTATGAGCCGTGACATGACCCTCAAGAGCCAGCCCAGCCTGGGCGTAAGTGAAGGAAATGCAATCTGCTAGCCAATTGGAGATGGTGCGTTTCCCGACAGCGACCCCTAGCCTGTTAGGGTCGAAAGAAATAAACAATTGGGCGGACTGTCTGTTGGGCTGCGTCCGCTCCAAGTAGAAGGCCAATGCTCTCTTGCAGTCCAATGTGTGCAACTGACGTTCAGCAGGGCGGGTATGCGGCCTGGGGAAGAATGTTGGCAAGACAATTGACTGGTTAAGATGGAACTCCGACACCACCTTCGGCAGGAACTTTGGGTGGGTGCGGAGCACTACTCTGTTGTGATGAAATTTAGTATATGGAGCATGAGCTACTAGGGCTTGAAGCTCACTGACCCTACGAGCTGAAGTAACTGCCACCAAGAAAATGACCTTCCAGGTCAAGTACTTCAGATGGCAGGTATTCAGTGGCTCAAAAGGAGGTTTCATCAGCTGGGTGAGGACGACGTTGAGATCCCATGACACAGTAGGAGGCTTGATAGGGGGCTTTGACAAAAGCAAGCCTCTCATGAATCGAACGACTAAAGGCTCTCCAGAGATGGCTTTACCTTCCACACGATAATGGTAAGCACTAATCGCACTAAGGTGATTCCTTACTGAGTTGGTCTTGAGGCCAGACTCTGATAAGTGCAGAAGGTACTCAAGCAGGTTCTGTGCAGGGCAAGAACGAGGTTCTAGGGCCTTGCTCTCACACCAAACGACAAACCTCCTCCACTTGAAAAAGTAACTCTTTTTAGTGGAATCCTTCCTAGAGGCAAGCAAGACCCGGGAGACACCCTCAGACAGACCCAACGCAGCGAAGTCTACGCCCTCAACATCCAGGCCGTGAGAGCCAGGGATTGAAGGTTGGGGTGCAGCAACGCTCCGTCGTTCTGCGAAATGAGAGTCGGAAAACACTCCAATCTCCACGGTTCTTCGGAGGACAACTCCAGAAGAAGAGGGAACCAGATCTGACGGGGCCAAAAGGGCGCTATCAGAATCATGGTGCCGCGGTCTTGCTTGAGCTTCAGTAAGGTCTTCCCCACCAAAGGTATGGGAGGATAAGCATACAGGAGGCCGGTCCCCCAATGAAGGAGAAAGGCATCTGACGCTAGCCTGCCGTGTGTCTGAAGTCTGGAACAGAACAGAGGCAGCTTGTGGTTGGTCTGAGAGGCGAAAAGATCCACCGAGGGGGTGCCCCACTCTCGGAAGATCTTGCGTACCACTCTGGAATGGAGCGACCACTCGTGCGGTTGCATGACTCTGCTCAGTCTGTCGGCCAGACTGTTGTTTACGCCTGCCAGGTACGTGGCTTGGAGAAGCATGCCGAACCGACACGCCCAACGCCACATACCGACGGCTTCCTGACACAGGGGGCGAGATCCGGTGCCCCCCTGCTTGTTGACGTAATACATTGCAACCTGATTGTCTGTCCGAATTTGGATAATTTGGCAGGACAGCCGATCTCTGAAAGCCTTCAGTGCGTTCCAGATCGCTCGGAGCTCCAGGAGGTTGATCTGCAGATCCTTTTCCTGGAGGGACCACAGACCCTGGGTGTGAAGCCCATCGACATGGGCTCCCCACCCCAGGCGAGATGCATCCGTTGTCAGCACTTTCGTGGGCTGCGGAATTTGGAATGGACGTCCCAGGGTCAAATTGGTCCGTATGGTCCACCAGAGCAGTGAAGTGCGGCAACTGGTGGAGAGGCGGATGACATCCTCTAGATTCCCGGTGGCTTGGAACCACTGGGAAGCTAGGGTCCATTGAGCAGACCTCATGTGAAGACGAGCCATGGGAGTCACATGAACTGTGGAGGCCATATGACCCAGAAGTCTCAACATCTGCCGAGCTGTGATCTGCTGAGACGCTCTGGTCTGCGAAGCCAGGGCCAAGAGATTGGTGGCCCTCGCTTCGGGAAGGTAGGCCTGAGCCGTCTGGGAATTCAGCAGCGCTCCTATGAATTCCAGAGACTGAGTTGGCTGGAGATGGGACTTTGGGTAATTTATCACAAACCCCAGCAGCTCCAGAAGTTGAATAGTGCACTGCATGGACCGGAGGGCTCCTGCCTCCGAGGTGTTCTTGACCAGCCAATCGTCGAGATATGGGAACACGTGCACTCCCAGCTTGCGTAGGTAGGCCGCTACCACCACGAGGCACTTTGTAAACACTCGTGGGGCAGAGGCGAGCCCAAAGGGCAGCACACAATACTGAAAGTGCCGTGCGCCCAGGCGGAATCTGAGATACTGTCTGTGAGCTGGCAGTATCGGGATGTGAGTGTATGCGTCCTTTAAATCCAGGGAACATAGCCAATCGTTTTTCTGAATCATTGGCAGAAGGGTGCCCAAGGAAAGCATCCTGAACTTTTCTTTGACCAGGAATTTGTTCAGGCCTCTCAGGTCTAGGATGGGACGCATCCCCCCTGTTTTCTTTTCCACAAGGAAGTACCTGGAATAGAATCCCTGCCCTTCCTGCCCGGGTGGTACGGGCTCGACCGCATTGGCGCTGAGAAGGGCGGAGAGTTCCTCTGCAAGTACCTGCTTGTGATGGGAGCTGAAAGACTGAGCTCCCGGAGGACAATTTGGAGGCAGGGAGGCCAAATTCAGGGCGTATCCGTACCGCACTATTTGGAGAACCCACTGGTCGGAGGTTATGAGAGGCCACCTTTGGTGAAAGAATTTTAACCTCCCTCCGACCGGCAGGTCGTCCGGTACGGACACTTGTAGGGCGGCTATGTTCCCATGGATCCAGTCAAAAGCCCGTCCCCGGCTTTTGCTGTGGAGGCGCAGGGGGCTGCTTAGGCGCACGCTGTTGACGGGAACGAGCGCGCTGGGGCTGTCCCTGTGCCTGACGAGGCCTTCGGGCCGGCTGGTTGTACCTACGCTTCGCAAAAGAGTAGGGTGCAGCCTGCCGAGCCCGGGAAAACGCCCGCCCACGGGGGCGGGTGCTGAAGGCGCCCGGTGGGAGAGCTTGTCGAGAGCGGTTTCCCGCTGATGCAGTTGGTCAACCATCTGCTCGACCTTCTCGCCAAAAATATTATCCCCCCGGCAAGGGACGTCAGCCAGTCTCTGCTGGGTGCGGTTGTCCAGGTCAGAGGCACGCAGCCATGAGAGCCTGCGCATCACTATACCTTGGGCCGCAGCACGAGATGCCACGTCACAGGTGTCAAAAATCCCCCTGGACAGGAACTTTCTGCACGCCTTCAGCTGCCTGACCACCTCCTGATAAGGCCTGGACTGCTCCGGCGGGAGCTTATCGACCAGGTCCGCCAGCTGTTGCACATTGGTCCGCATGTGGATGCTCATATAGAGCAGGTAAGATTGGATGCGGGTCACGAGCATGGAGGATTGGTAGGCCTTCCTCCCAAATGAGTCCAGAGTGCGAGACTCCCGCCCCGGGGGCGCCGAGGCGGTATCCCTCGAACTCCGTGCCCTCTTGAGAGCAGAATCCACGACCGCTGAGTCATGGGGCAACTGGGGCCGCATGAGCTCTGGGTCAGAGTGGATCCTGTACTGGGACTCTGCTTTCTTGGGAATGGTGGGGTTAGTTAGTGGTCGCACCCAGTTCCGAAGCAGCGTCTCCTTCAGGACATTGTGCAGCGGTACCGTGGAGGACTCTCTAGGTGGTGATGGATAGTCGAGGACCTCGAGCATCTCGGCCCTCGGCTCTTCCACAGAGACCACGGGAAAGGGAATGCTTATAGACATATCCCGCACAAAGGAGGCAAAGGAGAGACTCTCAGGAGGTGAGAGCTTCCTCTCCGGTGACGGCGTGGGGTCCGAGGGAAGGCCCGTAGACTCCTCTGAGGAGAAATATCTCGGGTCCTCCTCTTCCCCCCACGAGTCCTCATCCTCGGTATCGGACATTAGCTCATGTAGCTGAGTCCGGTACCGGGCCCGGCTCGACGTCGAGGCACCCAGGTCTCGGTGTCGTCGAGCGGTGGACTCCCGCGCCGGCGGGGACGGAGCTCCCTCCGTCGACGGGGACTCCACCTGCGTGGCGGTCGAGACCGGCACCGCAAGCGGCGGCGGTGTCGACAGCCCCGGCGCCGGGCTAGAGCTCGCCGGCGCCACAGTCATCGGCGCCGGGGGCGCAAGCACCCCCGACGCCGGCACAGCCTGGCGCATCAGCCCTTCCAGGATCCCCGGAAGGATGGCTCTGAGGCACTCGTCCAGGCCCGCTGCCGGGAAAGGCGGTGGGGCCGGTAAGGGTGTCGGTGCCAGAAGCTGCTGGGGGCCAGGAGACGGCACCGAGGTGCCGGAACCCCGACGCGTCGGTACCTCCACCACCGACGGAGATCTCTCCTCTCTGCGATGACGCTTCGGCGTCGACTCCTCTTCAGGGTGCACCGAGGGCTCCCGGTGACGGCGCTTCTTATCTTTTTTCCGGTGCACGTCACCGGCGCCGGAGAGCATGGAGGAGGAGGAGGTCGATCCCCCTCGGTCTCGAGGTACCGGGTCCGACAGGGTTCGGTCCCGTGGCTCACGAGTTGAGGGAGTGACCGGGGCCGACTGCCCACGCGGCCTCTCAACCCCGCTCTCACCGGCGGACCGGCGGGCCGACGGTACCTGTTCTCCTGGGGTCGCTGCCATCGGTGCCGATGTCTCGGGCATCGATACCGGTACCGAAGAACCGGCCTTCGATACCGATGCCGTCGAGGTCGACGTCGAGGGGCCGGCGCAAGTTCCAAAAAGACGGTCCCGCAGAACTTGCCTCGCAACCTGAGTCCGTTTCCGGAGACCGAGACACAAAGCGCACGACTTGAGATTGTGCTCCGGCCCGAGGCACTGGAGGCACCAAGCGTGGGTGTCGGTCTGCGAGATCGGCCGGCCGCAGCGACCACACTTTTTAAATCCACTCGGGACCTTCAAGGACATCGACGGAAAAATCGCGTCGGCGAAGTCAAAGTCGGCAATGGTGGCTAAAATCACACCACGAAAAAATCAACCGACCGAGCGGCCACTAGGCCGCAACGTGGCGTCCCCGCTAGAAAGCGAGGGAAAAAGGGGAGCGCGTGCTCCACACGCGCAAAAAAAATTTTCTTTTTTTTTTTTTTTTTTTCTATAAAACAATACAAACAAAAACCGAGGAAACCGAACGGGATCCAAGCGACGATCCGCGTAAACGCGGTCGAAAATCCGGCGGCTGAACAGAGAGAGAGGCAAACGCACCACTCTCTCAGTCGCGGAAAAAAAGTAACTGGCGGGAGCGGTCGCGCACGGGCGGGAAGGCGGCCGCGCATGCGCGGTGGGCGTGGCCTGCGTGCCGACCGTCCCGCGAAGCTTCTTCCGGTTGGTGGGGGCTGCCGCGGACGTCAACCCAGTCGTGAGAACAAGCAGCCTGCTTGTCCTCGGAGAACAGCATGATCATACCTAAATCTCCACTACCCAAGCACCAAAGGACTCAAATACAAATCAACTTACGCATCCAGCTTTTCATATCTAAGCGCACAACTTTGGAACACACTGCCAAAAGCAGTAAAAACTATGCTCGACCACCTAAATTTCCAAAAACTACTAAAAACAAACCTGTTCAGAAAGGCATATCCCACCGACCCAACATAAAAACCTGAGACACCTGCGACACAACGAAACCAAAGACCGAAATGGGCATTTTTAACTCTTCTTCCTTCTCTAAGTTGCCCCACTGTATTTACCATACATGAACCTTAACCTACCACAATATCACCTTGTATTTGTTCATACCGGAACTGGCATACGCCGTAATGGTACTATGTAAGCCACACTGAGCCTGCAAATAGGTGGGAAAATGTGGGATACAAATGTAATATATAAATAAGTCCTGGCAGAAGATACAGACAGCTAATAAAGGTAGCTGGGGTGCTGAGTCATGTTGTTCTGTGTCCCTTGGTTCAATTGTGAGTATTAATTTGCACACGACTAAAGATCGTCAACCCAAGTGTTGGGTGAGCCTACATGGAGAAGCATGGTCCAAGCCTGATGCTATGTTCAGTAAGAGCGGGATCTATTTTGATTGACAGATCATCATGATGAATGCATTAGAAGAAAATCGATTTAAGTCTGGTATGTATAAAATGAGTATTGTGTCAGATTGATAAAAGCTCTGTATCTGTCATGCCAAAAGGAAACAAGAGTTCTTTATTAAACAAATTGCAACGTGGCATCTTTATGGATAGACATTCCCATGTGTGACAGGAAAGAAAATAGTGTTGGGAGTACACTACCATACACCTGGCCAGACAGATAAGTGTTATCAGAAATTAGGGAAGCCATCAAATTTGCAACATAAGGGTTGCTGAATTGTTGGCATATTGGGATTGAGCCATTATTTAATCGAGCAGTGGCGTGCAGTTGGGCGTCCTTCCCCTGATGAAGCTTGACCTGGCGAAAAGGGACCGTTGGGGAGGCCCTCAGTTTAAGCTGCAACAAAGCTAAGTAGCCTTGCTCTATGTTTTGGCTGTTTCTTTTGTATTACACTATATTCATATATTTATATTTGTGTGAACACCGTGGAAGGAGGTTGGTAGGGACCTATGATTAAAACATGGTGGCACCATATGCAATCTTATTAAGATCAAGATTAAGTTGCCACCAGTCTGAGGTCCTTTCCTCCATTTATGATCAATTCATTTTCTGCAATTTTATGATTTGATCCGCTATTGTTTGTTGGAAGATTATTAAAGTGAGCGGAGCTCTTTTTCAACATAATAATGGGCAATTCCAATTTTAAAAAATGCAGCCCATCAGATTCAACTGTGACTGCTCTGATTCCTGCCAAAATATCAAAAAAATAGTGAAGAAGAAAGACCTCACAACCTCAGCTCACCACAGTCAATTTCATGCAGCAGCACGCATGACCAGGGCCCATTCAATCATAGGTCAAAGGGGAAAACAAACTCCACTATTACGTTCAAACATAGACATCCAAACACATCTCACATCAAACAGAAGTCACAAAAAAATCAGATAGAAGATGTTTTTAAAAATATTCCTTTGACACTGAGACGGATGTTCCTAAATTATTTCACAAGATAAGTTTGTTGGGGCACATGGGAAGCTAACGCTCTTTCACCAAAGATTCTTTTGGTGGCTCCTGTCTGCTGTGATTTCACTGTGTGGCTGTGGTGCTTTCTGTCTAGATAGTCTACAGTGTAGGAGGTGCTAAGTAGACCCACGTTAACTGCACAAGTGCTGACTGCTGCATGGTAAATGCTGTAGGCTACCTGCAGTTTGCTCTCCATTCCCACTCTCCACGTCATTGCAACCCTCAAACACAAAATTCTCTTAACATGCAAATGAGCATGCACCATTGAAAAGAATGCAAAATCATGCACCACGCTTGTGCGATAGCAGCTACTGTATACTAATTCATGTGTTAAATGCCTATAGTGAAAGGGTCCCCTAAAAAAATAATAAAGCTCTGGCAGTTTCACAAAAAAAAAAAAAATCCAACAGAAAACACTCTCCAAACTATGAAAGAAAGATCCACTTATTGTGATGTGAAATCAACTCATTCCTTGGGATTTAATATAATCAAGATTATTTTTGAAAATGAAAACAGGCTAATCGGCTTTCATTAAAGTTTTTAATTGATGTGCAAGAATATAAATGATCTTAGCTGTTATGGATTAGTTGTTACCATCAGCTACACAATTAAAACTGATCAGCAAAGATCTCAACTAATTATACAAAACTACAAGAACATATTTACTGTTTACAATCATCAAATTAGATTTTTCATTTACTATTTGTTAAAACAACTGTATATCATTACCAGCTCCATCTGTAATATATTATGATTCTTTTCAAGTCACACACTTAAATTACATCCTTCAGTTTCTTTACATTTATAAAAACAAGTACTTGATATAAAAAAATGTCTTCTTCATTGTGAACAGAACATTTGTCACACACTTATCCATGAGCAACCAAACTTGGAACCAGCAAATTATTTGGCAAAACAGCAACCTTGTAATGTTTTAAATTAATTGTACAAAATCAAGTATTTTTTTTAATATTATGCAACAAATATACAAGTGGGTTTTTTTTCATCCACCCTCGCCCCAAAAGGATAATTGCACATCATACAAGTTTGAGAGCATGAGGAAAGGATCCGTTTTCTACCTGTGCCTCTTCCCCCCACCCCCACCAATACCCATTAGAGTTCTGTGTGCTATTCCACTTACCATATAATCCAACTCCAGTTGAGCTGAAAACCAACAGCAATTTGTAAAACCTTGAGTCGCAGATGATGTTCTAGGTGTGTTAAATAACCGCTGAATGGAAGGACGCTCATCTAAAGTTTGAAGGTGAAAAAGTAAATGATGCTTTCAACAGATACGGAGTGCAAAGCCCATTCTAGCTATTTCAGGCACACAAAGTTATTCTGAGCTGCTTAAAAACACATCCTGACGATTATAAAAAGTTAAAGCCCAAGTGAAAACATGCAGTTGGGATACGACTGGAATCTCTTCGTGTGCAGTTATGGGATGTGCATACATTTTCGACTCACAGAGTATGTGATGTTTGCTATTTTGAGCAGATTTTGGCAGGTCTTATCCAAGCAGCTCATGAACTGGATGATTATCCTATAGTGGTCATGTTCAGCACCTAATGAGCTGCTGTACCCTGAGAAACCTATACATTAATGTAGAGAACACAAGAAAAAAAAAAAAAAGCGCTTAACAGCTCCTCTGCATTAAAATCAGCGAGGCGTTACGGCACACAGTTTCTTATCTTTTTACAGTATAAGCCACAAAAAAAGTAGAGAAAGGAGATGGTGAATCCACAAGTCTTCTGTAGCAGAGGCTCACAAACTTTACAAGCATTTTGTTTTAAAGGTTTTATATAGCAATATACACTGATGCATTTTGTTCCTCAAATGGAAAAAGCAATGGTTTCTCTCACAAACAGACAAAATATTGTCTTTGTGAATTGTTTGATGCAAGATCCCTACTATATTACAAATGTATGGAAGGGAGTCCCCGTGTTAGGATGTGCATTAGGAATTTTCTTCCTAGCCTTGCATACCTCCTGACACTCTTTGTTACCATAGTCCTTCCATACTCAAGATAACTGTTTTGTTAATAGCCAAAGCATATTTCCCAGCAGCAACACTAGCAGATGTAAGAGGTGCGCTTTATCAGGAAATCTTTTTTCTTTCTTTTAAATAACTAGGTTTACTATCTAATCGTTTTAATGACTAAAACATGTTCACTGGTTAGCTATTTCTTGATTCTGTAGTATCACTGAAAATAAATAATTTGCAAAAATCTAATACGTAAGTCATCAGTTAGGCACTGCTCAAATTAAAAAAAAACAACATTCTGTGCAAATATCCTATCTCTCTCCCAATTTTTTTTTTTTGGTCTTTTATTGCTTTTGAGGTGTGACTACGCCTTACATTTTTTAAACTGCTATACACAAATTATCGGTCAAAGTGCAATATTGCTCCAATATATCCTTATCCCTTTCTACCTCAAAAGTAATCTAATATATTCACTTAACATAGCTGCACCAGCATTATATTTCTGATGTTGTATTTGCATGATTCCTACCTATGCAAACACTTCTGTAACAGGACAGTTAGAACATGCTTCAGCCACTGACGAAATGTTTCTAATTCAATAAAACTAGTTTTTTTTTTTAATGCAGTTTATTCCATGTAGGCACTTGTTTCGGTACCCAAGTTTATTGTTTGATTGCCAATAAAACACAACTCCTATTATTTCATGATGCTGACTTTTGGGGGGAAAGGCATTAGAAATGAGCTTCTAACATCGCTGTAGCTGTCTTTAGCTTTCAGGCTCATACATTCTAAGACTCTGGAAGAGAGAGCGCTTGTATGTTGCATTTAACGCTTTGGACAGTGCATTTGCCTTTCCAGTGGTCTTCCCCTTGCAAGGATGGCATGTACAAACACTGCAGGTCCTTCCTTAAGCAGGCACAAAAATCCTAATCCCCTCCTTAAGGCCGGTTGTGTCGGTGCCCAAAAAAGGTTAGAAAACCCAATCCTAGTTTTGAGGGAGCTTCCCACCAGAAACCAATCGTTCTCGTCTTTCATCTGGAGGAGCAGCCGTCAGTCTGTTGGTTTGCATCACTGGTTGTCTTTCATACTCTGACATCTGTTCCTCAGCCTTGCATGCATATACTGTAGTTAAGGATACAATTTAGGGTTCGTTCACATTATTAGTTCACAAGGAGAAATGTCGTTTCTTCATACTGTCTCCTCTGATGACATCAACAATGGATTAATGTATTCAAATCCTTCAAACTCTGATTGATCTATTCTTTTTATTATATCTCTGTAAAAAGAAGAAAAAGCTTTTTTTTAGTATTCTACCTCATTTTTTAAGACATACATGGACTGCAGTAGGTGCCAACAGTAATTTCTCTAATAAATCGTATGAAATATTTACTCCAAAGGCCAATCCAATAAAATAGACCTGCCGATTATGGGTATCCCCGTTGAGAAGTAAACCATATGGTGACTAATACTATTATGACAAGTATCTAAATAAAATCCCCCCCCCTCAAACTTTCTGAAGCTCACTCCCTGGCAGTGAAGCACTGAACTCCTGTACTGTTCGTAGGCTAGGCTATCATCCTCACTCATAGACCCGCCCTCAGCCACGCCCCAGCTGCACATAAAATGCAACCTCAACGTTCTAAGGCTCACTTTGTGGCTTCAGGGTTCGTAAGTTCGAAGCTCTGTAACCACTTTTAGTAACCATCTATCTGTGCCCCGCCCTCACGTCACAACGTTATGACGTCACGGGCGGGTCATAATGAACACAAGTACACGAAGGTAGGAAGCCCATTCTGTCATCTCTTTCCACTCCCCAATCCAGCCATCATTCCCATACAGTGTAAACGAAGCAACACTGACACTACCTACGCGTCGCCCCCCCTCCAAAATCCAACCCCCCCTGTCTTACTCTCAGAGATGCCCCTGCACGTCACCCCCCCTCCAAAAATGACAAACCACTCCCATCTGTCTCTCAGCCATGCCTCCACCCGTGCAACGGCCCTCCCCTCCCCGACATAGGCCCCGCCCACCCCCCTACATGCACTGTCACCCCCCTCCAAAATCGCTAGCCCCCATCTGCTACCCTCCCTTCCTCTTACTGGGGTCCCGGTGCAAGAACTGAGGGGCACGGTAGCTCGCAAATTCTGCTGCCTTCCATTGTCTTCGCTATGAGCTCTGTGCCCTGACTCTCTGGTCCCGCCCAACAGGAAATGAGGGCGGGACCAGACAGTCAGGGCACAGAGCTCATAGCGAACACAACGGAAGGCAGCAGAATCTCCGAACTATCTTGCCCTTCAGTTCTGCCGCTGCGGCTGGGACCCCGGTAAGAGGAGGGGAGGGTAGTAGAGGGGGATTGCCGATTTTGGAGGGGGGGGGCCGACGTGCACGTCCACAGGATGGGCGGGGCCTATGCCGGGCATCGGAGGACCTTGCTAGCGCCCGTTTCATTGCTGCCAGAAACGGGCCTTCATTACTAGTTTTGAATAAAGTGTCAACCTGAAACCATACAATAAAATCTGTATTCAAGAGATGGTAAAGAGGAAGGCCAAACAGAACAACAGGCTGGGTTCTGACGTAAGTGCAGCTCAAATATTTAGCTCCTAATTGCTTGAGCCATAGTACAACAAAGTGACCAGAGCACTTATGTCAGCGGACTGTGGAAAAGCGCATTTAGGTCCCTGATGAAGAATGCAAAACGGGGCAGCTCATTGGATGGTGTCTTTTTACCCGCAAGATGCTGCAGATTAAGTGGCAAACTACCTAAGATGTTTTTGGATAGCCAATGAACGTTTCATGTGACCAGAGAGCGATGGGACAATTTGTGAAACCTGTTTATTAATTTTGTATGTTTATCACAGTGTGTTTGGGCACAAGTTATACAGAGGAAAACCATAAAATTAGGAGAGGAGTTTAATGATATGTGGTTGATTATTGACAAGTAGGGCCAGCATATGCTCACTGTTTGTCATCTGTTCACAAGTTCAGGTGCTGTAGAGCATTTAGTAGCACAGGGTATGATACATACCTGTAGCAGTTGTTCTCCGAGGACAGCAGGCTGATTGTTCTCACGACTGGGTGACGTCCGCGGCAGCCCCCACCAACCGGAAAGAAGCTTCGCGGGACGGTCGGCACGCAGGGCACGCCCACCGCGCATGCGCGGCCGTCTTCCCGCCCGTGCGCGACCGCTCCCGCCAGTTGAATAACTAGCAAAAGATGAAACACACAACTCCAAAGGGGAGGAGGGAGGGTAGGTGAGAACAATCAGCCTGCTGTCCTCGGAGAACAACTGCTACAGGTATGTATCATACCCTTTCTCCGAGGACAAGCAGGCTGCTTGTTCTCACGACTGGGGTATCCCTAGCTCTCAGGCTCACTCAAAACAAGAACCCAGGTCAATGGAACCTCGCAACGGCGAGGAAATAACAGAAATTGACCTACGAAGAACAACTAACTGAGAGTGCAGCCTGACCAGAATAAATTCGGGTCCTGGAGGGTGGAGTTGGATTTACACCCCAAACAGATTCTGCAGCACCGACTGCCCGAACCGACTGTCGCGTCGGGTATCCTGCTGGAGGCAGTAATGAGATGTGAATGTGTGGACAGATGACCACGTCGCAGCCTTGCAGATCTCTTCAATAGTGGCTGACTTCAAGTGGGCCACCGACGCTGCCATGGCTCTGACACTATGAGCCGTGACATGACCCTCAAGAGTCAGCCCAGCCTGGGCGTAAGTGAAGGAAATGCAATCTGCTAGCCAATTAGAGATGGTGCGTTTCCCGACAGCGACCCCTAGCCTGTTAGGGTCGAAAGAAATAAACAATTGGGCGGACTGTCTGTTGGGCTGTGTCCGCTCCAAGTAGAAGGCCAATGCTCTCTTGCAGTCCAATGTGTGCAACTGACGTTCAGCAGGGCGGGTATGCGGCCTGGGGAAGAATGTTGGCAAGACAATTGACTGGTTAAGATGGAACTCCGACACCACCTTCGGCAGGAACTTTGGGTGGGTGCGGAGCACTACTCTGTTGTGATGAAATTTGGTATATGGAGCATGAGCTACCAGGGCTTGAAGCTCACTGACCCTACGAGCTGAAGTAACTGCCACCAAGAAAAAGACCTTCCAGGTCAAGTACTTCAGATGGCAGGTATTCAGTGGCTCAAAAGGAGGTTTCATCAGCTGGGTGAGGACGACGTTGAGATCCCATGACACCGTAGGAGGCTTGATAGGGGGCTTTGACAAAAGCAAGCCTCTCATGAATCGAACGACTAAAGGCTCTCCAGAGATGGCTTTACCTTCCACACGATAATGGTAAGCACTAATCGCACTAAGGTGATTCCTTACTGAGTTGGTCTTGAGGCCAGACTCTGATAAGTGCAGAAGGTATTCAAGCAGGTTCTGTGCAGGGCAAGAACGAGGTTCTAGGGCCTTGCTCTCACACCACACGACAAACCTCCTCCACTTGAAAAAGTAACTCTTTTTAGTGGAATCCTTCCTAGAGGCAAGCAAGACCTGGGAGACACCCTCAGACAGACCCAACGCAGTGAAGTCTACGCCCTCAACATCCAGGCCGTGAGAGCCAGAGACTGAAGGTTGGGGTGCAGCAACGCTCCGTCGTTCTGCGAAATGAGAGTCGGAAAACACTCCAATCTCCACGGTTCTTCGGAGGACAACTCCAGAAGAAGAGGGAACCAGATCTGACGGGGCCAGAAAGGCGCGATCAGAATCATGGCGCCACGGTCTTGCTTGAGCTTCAGTAAGGTCTTCCCCACCAAAGGTATGGGAGGATAAGCATACAGGAGGCCGGTCCCCCAATGGAGGAGAAAGGCATCCGACGCTAGCCTGCCGTGTGCCTGAAGTCTGGAACAGAACAGAGGCAGCTTGTGGTTGGTCTGAGAGGCGAAAAGGTCCACCGAGGGGGTGCCCCACGCTCGGAAGATCTTGCGTACCACTCTGGCATGGAGCGACCACTCGTGCGGTTGCATGACTCTGCTCAGTCTGTCGGCCAGACTGTTGTTTACGCCTGCCAGGTACGTGGCTTGGAGGATCATGCCGAACCGACACGCCCAGCGCCACATCCCGACGGCCTCCTGGCACAGGGGGCGAGATCCGGTGCCCCCCTGCTTGTTGACGTAATACATTGCAACCTGATTGTCTGTCCGAATTTGGATAATTTGGCAGGACAGCCGATCTCTGAAAGCCTTCAGTGCGTTCCAGATCGCTCGGAGCTCCAGGAGGTTGATCTGCAGATCCTTTTCCTGGAGGGACCACAGACCCTGGGTGTGAAGCCCATCGACATGGGCTCCCCACCCCAGGCGAGATGCATCCGTCGTCAGCACTTTCGTGGGCTGCGGAATTTGGAATGGACGTCCCAGGGTCAAATTGGTCCGGATGGTCCACCAGAGCAGTGAAGTGCGGCAACTGGTGGAGAGGCGGATGACATCTTCTAGATTCCCGGTGGCTTGGAACCACTGGGAAGCTAGGGTCCATTGAGCAGATCTCATGTGAAGACGAGCCATGGGAGTCACATGAACTGTGGAGGCCATATGACCCAGAAGTCTCAACATCTGCCGAGCTGTGATCTGCTGAGACGCTCTGGTCTGCGAGGCCAGGGTCAAGAGATTGGTGGCCCTCGCTTCGGGAAGGTAGGCCTGAGCCGTCTGGGAATTCAGCAGCGCTCCTATGAATTCCAGAGACTGAGTTGGCTGGAGATGGGACTTTGGGTAATTTATCACAAACCCCAGCAGCTCCAGAAGTTGAATAGTGCACTGCATGGACCGGAGGGCTCCTGCCTCCGAGGTGTTCTTGACCAGCCAATCGTCGAGATATGGGAACACGTGCACTCCCAGCTTGCGTAGATAGGCCGCTACCACCACGAGGCACTTTGTAAACACTCGTGGGGCAGAGGCGAGCCCAAAGGGCAGCACACAATACTGAAAGTGCCGTGCGCCCAGGCGGAATCTGAGATACTGTCTGTGAGCTGGCAGTATCGGGATGTGAGTGTATGCGTCCTTTAAATCCAGGGAACATAGCCAATCGTTTTTCTGAATCATTGGCAGAAGGGTGCCCAAGGAAAGCATCCTGAACTTTTCTTTGACCAGGAATTTGTTCAGGCCTCTCAGGTCTAGGATGGGACGCATCCCCCCTGTTTTCTTTTCCACAAGGAAGTACCTGGAATAGAATCCCTGCCCTTCCTGCCCGGGTGGTACGGGCTCGACCGCATTGGCGCTGAGAAGGGCGGAGAGTTCCTCTGCAAGTACCTGCTTGTGATGGGAGCTGAAAGACTGAGCTCCCGGGGGACAATTTGGAGGCAGGGAGGCCAAATTCAGGGCGTATCCGCACCGCACTATTTGGAGAACCCACTGGTCGGAGGTTATGAGAGGCCACCTTTGGTGAAAGAATTTTAACCTCCCTCCGACCGGTAGGTCGTCCGGTACGGACACTTGTAGGGCGGCTATGTTCCCGTGGATCCAGTCAAAAGCCCGTCCCCGGCTTTTGCTGTGGAGGCGCAGGGGGCTGCTTAGGCGCACGCTGTTGACGGGAACGAGCGCGCTGGGGCTGTCCCTGTGCCTGACGAGGCCTTCGGGCCGGCTGGTTGTACCTACGCTTCGCAAAAGAATAGGGTGCAGCCTGCCGGGCCCGGGAAAAACGCCCGCCCGTGGGGGCGAGTGCTGAAGGCGCCCGGTGGGAGAGCTTGTCGAGAGCGGTTTCCCGCTGATGCAGTTGGTCAACCATCTGCTCGACCTTCTCACCAAAAATGTTATCCCCCCGGCAAGGGACGTCAGCCAGTCTCTGCTGGGTGCGGTTGTCCAGGTCAGAGGCACGCAGCCATGAGAGCCTGCGCATCACTATACCTTGGGCCGCAGCACGAGATGCCACGTCACAGGTGTCAAAAATCCCCCTGGACAGGAACTTTCTGCACGCCTTCAGCTGCCTGACCACCTCCTGATAAGGCCTGGACTGCTCCGGCGGGAGCTTATCGACCAGGTCCGCCAGCTGTTGCACATTGGTCCGCATGTGGATGCTCATATAGAGCAGGTAGGATTGGATGCGGGTCACGAGCATGGAGGATTGGTAGGCCTTCCTCCCAAACGAGTCCAGAGTGCGAGACTCCCGCCCCGGGGGCGCCGAGGCGGTATCCCTCGAACTCCGTGCCCTCTTGAGAGCAGAATCCACGACCGCTGAGTCATGGGGCAACTGGGGCCGCATGAGCTCTGGGTCAGAGTGGATCCTGTACTGGGACTCTGCTTTCTTGGGAATGGTGGGGTTAGTTAATGGTCGCACCCAGTTCCGAAGCAGCGTCTCCTTCAGGACATTGTGCAGCGGCACCGTGGAGGACTCTCTAGGTGGTGATGGATAGTCGAGGACCTCGAGCATCTCGGCCCTCGGCTCTTCCACAGAGACCACGGGGAAGGGAATGCTGATAGACATATCCCGCACAAAGGAGGCAAAGGAGAGACTCTCAGGAGGTGAGAGCTTCCTCTCCGGTGACGGCGTGGGGTCCGAGGGAAGGCCCGTAGACTCCTCGGAGGAGAAATATCTCGGGTCCTCCTCTTCCCCCCACGAGTCCTCATCCTCGGTATCGGACATTAGCTCATGTAGCTGAGTCCGGTACCGGGCCCGGCTCGACGTCGAGGCACCAAGGTCTCGGTGTCGTCGAGCGGTGGACTCCCGCGCCGGCGGGGACGGAGCTCCCTCCATCGACGTCGACGGGGACTCCACCTGCGTGGCGGTCGAGACCGGCACCGCAAGCGGCGGCGGTGTCGACAGCCCCGGCGCCGGGCTAGAGCTCGCCGGCGCCACAGTCATCGGCGCCGGGGGCGCAAGCACCCCCGACGCCGGCACAGCCTGGCGCATCAGCCCTTCCAGGATCCCCGGAAGGATGGCTCTGAGACACTCGTCCAGGCCCGCTGCCGGGAAAGGCGGTGGGGCCGGTAAGGGTGTCGGTGCCCGAAGCTGTTGGGAGCCAGGAGACGGCACCGAGGTGCCGGAACCCCGACGCGTCGGTACCTCCACAACCGACGGAGACCTCTCCTCTCGATGATGACGCTTCGGCGTCGACTCCTCTTCAGGATGCACCGAGGGCGTCCGGTGACGGCGCTTCTTATCCTTTTTCCGATGCACGTCACCGGCGCCGGAGGGCATGGAGGAGGAGGAGGTCGATCCCCCTCGGTCTCGAGGCACCGGGTCAGACAGGGTTCGGTCCCGTGGCTCACGAGCTGAGGGAGTGACCGGGGCCGACTGCCCACGCGGCCTCTCAACCCCACTCTCACCGGCGGACCGGCGGGCCGACGGGACCTGTTCTCCTGGGGTCGCTGCCATCGGTGCCGATGTCTCGGGCATCGATACCGGTACCGAAGAACCGGCCTTCGATACCGATGCCGTCGAGGTCGACGTCGAGGGGCCGGCGCAAGTTCCAAAAAGACGGTCCCGCAGAACTTGCCTCGCAACCTGAGTCCGTTTCCGGAGACCGAGACACAAAGCACACGACTTGAGATTGTGCTCCGGCCCGAGGCACTGGAGGCACCAAGCGTGGGTGTCGGTCTGCGAGATCGGCCGGCCGCAGCGACCACACTTTTTAAATCCACTCGGGACCTTCGAGGACATCGACGGAAAAATCGCGTCGGCGAAGTCAAAGTCGTCAATGGTGGCTAAAATCACACCACGAAAAAATAAACGACCGAGCGACCACTAGGCCGCAACGTGGCGTCCCCGCTGGAAGCGAGGGAAAAGGGGAGCGCGTGCTCCACACGCGCAGACTTTTTTTTTTTTTTTTTTTTAAACAAACAAGAAAAGGGAAAACCGAAAGGTAATCCCAGCAAAGCGACGATCCGCGTAAACGCGGTCGAAAATCCGGTGGCTGAAACAGAGAGAGCGGCAAAAGCACAACTCTCTCCAGTCGCGGAAAAAAAGGAACTGGCGGGAGCGGTCGCGCACGGGCGGGAAGACGGCCGCGCATGCGCGGTGGGCGTGCCCTGCGTGCCGACCGTCCCGCGAAGCTTCTTTCCGGTTGGTGGGGGCTGCCGCGGACGTCACCCAGTCGTGAGAACAAGCAGCCTGCTTGTCCTCGGAGAATACATAGTACATTGCCAGCCTCTTCTCATTTCAAAACATTCTTTGTAAATTAAGTGAACAAATTTATGCCCAGTGTTACTGTGCCCCCACTGTGTGGTAATGATACTATAATTCAGTGCCAACTGTGCTCCCCTGGCATGGTTATGCTTCGAAGTGGCCTGTACCATCTGACTGCAGCACTCATGCAGCCACTGAAATTCATGGCCTATGCTGCCTAGATAACTGCTTCTCTCCTCCCTCCCTCCCTTCCAGCTCAGGGCCTTCTCCTCCCCCAGCTGCTAATCACATTTCCAAGCAGGCAACGACAACTGGATCCCCTTTAATTTCACTTTTATATTGTTTGCCACTAGGATTCTTTGGATGAGCACTCAAGGGTTCCTTCTCAAGGATGAGAGGAGGAGGGGAGCAGGACACCCTGGTGCAGCACCCACAAGCTACTGGGGCAGAATGCCAGTCCTAGCCTTTTCCTTATCTGAGGGTCCCCAATAACTCCTCCCCCTCCCCTACAAGTCCTAACCCCATCCCTGCCAAGGCAGGGATCACACAGGCCTACCTGACCAGAACCAGGCTGCACAGGATCTCATGCCTAATACCTGCTGGAAACTGAGAAAATATTGGTTGGAATAAAGTGGCGTCCTGGTATAAGGCTGATAATGGTGCTGTGGGTAGAACTATTGACAATAATGTTAACGATTAGGTTTTCTATAAAACGGTTGCTGATTTCTGTGAAATTGAGATGACTTAGCTGATGACTGGGAGGATAGCTCTTGTAGAGTACAGCAATTGTCTAACTTGACATACAGCTTCTTTGACCTTTATGACTGAATAGATTGTCCTCCAGACATGGTGCATCTGCAAGATGATCATGCAGTTCTTCATGAAGCCCGGAGGCTCTAAGCCATGTTGTTCAAGTTCCGATGGTCATTGCAGCTGTATGGAACACAGTATCAGAGGCTTAGACCCCAACAGAGAGGGGGAGTTTTTCAGTTAATTAATTACAGGTCTTGGAATATTTGATGGACTGGCAAAGCAATCACTGCTTTTGGGGCACCAAGGGATCATAAGTTAGACTGCATATCACCTTTTGTGGTAGTTGCTGGTGAAGGAACCAGTTGTAATGCTCTGGAAATTTGTAACAAAAAGTTTGGGTAGGATCAGTCCTCTAGTTGTGCAGGACTATTCAGAGGCTTTCTTACACATTCTCTGGATCTGGTGGACACTCCTTATCAAGCTTATCACATACATATGACAAAGGGTTACTTGGAATGGAGAGAACATCTTCTGAATTCTGAGGACTCAGATGAACTTGTGGTGGAGAGTCCCAAGAATAGCATGGGGATGGCAATGAACATTCTGGAACAATGCTTGTGGAACCAATATTTGGATCTGGTGCAGTAATGATACTAGTACTTTGAAGGAGTACTGAAGTGTCTTGGACGAGAATCTCTGTAGAAGCCAGAGCAATGCATTGTGAGAAGTGGTGCTGTGAAGGAAATTAATATGCTGTGGTGAAACAGCTTTTTTTTCTACTCTGTTTCTCACCTTCTTGAGAGTGCTTTGATTTTTTTTCTTACCTTTACGTTCCTGTTTGCTGTGTGCCTTTGGGCAGCTTTGGACAGTTTGATCTGTTCTAACTGTGAAAAGTGTTTAGTACTGTTCTGTCTCCCTTCATATTTTACAGTTAGCTGGTGAGTGTGAGGAGAAGCACTGCTGGTTTTAGTCTTTATTGCCAAGGAGCTGGTGGTGGTTTGGCTTTTTGAATGGGAGTCGATTCTGTGAGGAAGTGCTGAACAGTAAGTTGAAACCTGCTCAGGAACCCCCTGGGAAGTATAAATACTAGTGCTTCTACCACTAGAAAGGGGCGGTGGTGGGGCGTTGGTTCAGCAGATTGTGCTCTCCAGGACTTACTCCTGTCACAATTACCAGGACTGGCTGAAAATAGGAGGAATCACTGTTTCCATCAGTACCAAAACAGGGTCCAAGAGGCCAACTGAATGACTTATTTTCTGTCATTTAAAGAAGTTAAACTCAGTTTAAATGATTTTCAGTAAAGAGAAAGCAGAGTCCTGTCCTTTCAGGCCACAAAAAAAAAAAAAAAAAAAAGACTACAAGGCAAACGATCTGCAAACTCCAACGTAGACAACAAAACAGCAGATACAAAACGGAAGCATGTTCAAAAATTTATTGATGATGTCATCTTAAGTAGAGGAGTGTGGTAGCCGTGTTAGTCCACTCTTAAGGTTATCAATAGAAATGAAACAAAATAAAACATGGAAAAGAAAATAAGATGATACCTTTTTTATTGGACATAACTTAATACATTTCTTGATTAGCTTTCGAAGGTTGCCCTTCTTCCTCAGATCGGAAATAAGCAAATGTGCTAGCTGACAGTGTATATAAGTGAAAACATTCAAGCATTACTATGACAGTCTGACAGGGTGCTTATATACACTGTCAGCTAGCACATTTGCTTATTTCCGATCTGAGGAAGAAGGGCAACCTTCAAAAGCTAATCAAGAAATGTATTAAGTTATGTCCAATAAAAAAGGTATCATCTTATTTTCTTTTCCATGTTTTATTTTGTTTGATTTCTATTGATAACCTTGATGATGTCAAATATCAGACTTATTGCCCAACACAAGCCGTGTTTCGCCCAAGAAGGGCTGTGTCAGGGCCTAAAATCCCAGAGATATCATTCGTCGTAATAAACGTTATTCACATGAACCTTGAAATGCTAGGTTCTTGATAGAATAATGAGTTCTTGAAAAAACAGCAGGAAGTGCTGGAGGAAAGGCATGTGATGATCCTCATTAGTATATTCCGTTTTGTATCTGCTGTTTTGGTGTCCACAAAAAGAAGACTGACTGAAGAGGGGGAGGGTCATTTACCAGTGAGGGAATACCTGCATATTCTCAGACAAGCCAAAAAGGCTTGCCTAAGCTAGAAGAGAGCGCTGTCCACAGGCTAGTCCAGAGGATTTTCACCATTTATTGGGCCTGCACCTCCCCTGCTTCTCTGCAGAGAAAGTTAATTTAAAAATCTGTAGAATCCCCCCCCCCCCCAAAAAAAAAAAAAAATCCAAACATTTGTCTCTCTTAGCCTTCTGAGTCCTGAGCACATCTGACAGCCAAATAAACTTTTGGGCCCTAGATATATGTGTAGTTTGCCTATGCCCATGATGGCGAACCTATGACATGCGTAGCCATTTTGGATGGCACGCGGGTTGAAAGCTGGCAGCAAATAGAACCCAGCCTACCTGCTCTTACTGCCAGGGCCGGTCTTAGGCAGGGGCGACAGGGGCGTTGGTGGTCTTATCGCAGCTTCAGAAGCCCCCTCTGAGTCGGAACCCCCCTGCTCCGCCCCACCTCGCAGCCTTGGTAACCAGCAGTCCTCTTCGTCAGAATCATCCAATTAGGAGTGCCCTTTTAGGCACTAGACAGCTCCCTACAACCAATCACAGCACACTGCAGTTGTAGCTCAGCCAGGTGAAAAAACTGCCTGAGGCTCAAGGCAATTGTGATTAAATGTCGAACCTGAGTGCGAGTAACCCAGGCAGCTGCTGTTCTCTTCAGACAAATAAAGTCGGGTCAGCGGCCGCTTTCTTCCTCTCTGTGATCCTGTTGCAGCCTTAGCTCAGCTGTGCTTGGACACTGACTGCTGCTCCTGCTCCACACTTGTTTGGGGAGTTCCTAAAAATACCGGTCCAGCTAAGAAATCACTTTTCATTGCTTTTATAATGCACCTTTCACTACTTGTTTGTAGCAATTCGTTATGAGAGAGGGAAAACAAAAAGGGAGAATAAATCATGGGTGCCGTTTCCTGCCGTTTTGGTTTATTAAATACAGTTATATATTACAATTATACATTTTTGTTATTTAAACTATAAATATCGCCAAATTATGGTTTTTTTCTCGAAGTGACACACCACCCGAGTTATGCTTGGTTTTTTGGCGAATTTTGACACACCAAGCTCAAAAGGTTGCCCATCACTGGCCTATGCCTTGATCTGGACCTGCTAATGGACCACCACCAGCAGGTGGCAGGATTGTCTTTTTCATAAGTTGGCAACTCAGTGCTAAGTGACAGTTTTCTGTTACTGCAGTTGGTGAGAGCTATGAATTGATAGGGGAGTTGAGATGGTCAACAGCTAAGAGTTAAAAAGCGAAGAAAGCAATGTTTTCAGTTGGGATTTACAGTAGTGACAGCTGATAGGAAAAAAAAAAAAACAACTTAGGGACAAAGCCTGATAGAAAATGTAATAGTGATCTATGTTTTTCTCTCAGCTGAACCTAACAGTATTGTCCGGAGTGGCCAGAAAATTGCCAGGACTCACCTTTGTGGGTGTTAACACAGGGGTTATGTGACATATCTGTTGACAGGAGGGAATGAAGGCACAGAAGGAACTGCGGCGTTCTATATAGGATAAAAGGGATCAGAGGACGTAGAGAGCCCAGTGCTCGGTGGACAAACAATATAAAAATGTTATTTACAAACTGGGGCAGATTCAGCTTGAAAATATTTTATTTTTTTTTATTTTTGTTACATTTGTACCCCGCGCTTTCCCACTCATGGCAGGCTCAATGCGGCGGGCAATGGAGGGTTAAGTGACTTGCCCAGAGTCACAAGGAGCTGCCTGTGCCTGCAGTGGGAATCGAACCCAGTTCCCCAGGACCAAAGTCCACCACTCTAACCACTAGGCCACTCCTCCACTAGCAACATTCCATGTGGAAGCCTGCCCTTGCAGCCGCGCAGGCTTCTGTTTCTGTGAGTCTGATGTCCTGCACGTACGTGCAGGACGTCAGACTCACAGAAACAGAAGCCTGCGCGGCTGCAAGGGCAGGCTTCCACATGGAATGTTGCTAGTGGAATAGCAACATTAACATTCCATGTAGAATCTCAAATGGTAGCAACATTCCATGTAGAATGTCCAATAGTAGCAACATTCCATGTAGAATCTGAAATAGGGAAAGGGAACTGGGACTTGATATGCTGCCTTTCTGTGGGGTTTACATAGTATATACAGGTACTTATTTGTACCTGGGGCAATGGAGGGTTAAGTGACTCGCCCAGAGTCACAAGGAGCTGCCTGTGCACCATGTAGTGTTATCAAACACCAGTGATTCCTGTATCAGTTTTAATTAACTTTACCTATTATACTAACTTGATAGGGCGTCAAAATTATTATAAGGCCAGAGCAAACTGCTTTCTGCAAAATGATCACTAAGAAGTATCTTCAGATAGCCATTTGCCTTATTCTAGCTGTCATCATAAACAGAAGACACGTTGGGACTGATATTCAAAAACAGATGAACTTCTAAACTTGTGCCCTATTTTCAGCTGAAAATTTCTTTGAATTGTTTGTACATAGATCTTTGGATTTAATAAAAGGCTCTAATGAATATAACCCCCCCCCCCCCCACTATGCTTATAAGTTAAAGTTGTATGAATGTATTTTTTACTATTAGATCAGGATAAATATATATGTAGATATGTTGATGTTTCACCAGCCCGACCTATGCCTTTCATTTATTAGTTCATTTATTTGATAGTTATCACTTTTCATTGTTTGGTGTTTCTCTGTCCACAATATCTGCTCACATAATTATAATATATTAACATTTTTTTACATAATTTATCAGTATACATTCACAAATTTGCAATGACATTATGAATGTCCGTATATGTTTGGCTACATATTTTATTAAGGCGGATATATTTTATTTGAAATCTCTTAATATTATGTTTTTAATTTGTCCTGTTTTTTTGTAGAAAGTTGATTGTGACCCCTGAGGCAGGTGCTTTGGCGCCGAAACACGGACCGTGTCGGGTCCTTGATATTGATATGAATATTCTGAATAAACTGTTTTTTTTGAGATTATCTCCCTATTGGTTTGCGCATTTGTCACCCTCTACTTTTGCTGTTTTGCTTTGACTTTCCGTGGAGGCTCCTCCTGTCTTCTTGGATTTATAAGTTAAAGCCTGCCATTCATTTACCTAGATTTATGAACCAAATTTATGAGTGCTGAAAATCAATGCTAAGCTCCTAACTTTTGTTCCCCACTCTAAATCCGCCCCTGTTTTGCCACCCACTTTTTATGCTCTTAAATTTTGGAGCGTAGTGAAATTTTGATTACAGTGTTATACACTCAACCCTAGTAAATTTTCAAACAGGCCAATTTATGAGCATAACTTTCAAAGTTAGGAACATAAATCCTTTGAATATTGGGGCCCACTGGTTTTAGTCTTCAGATCAGGGGCGTATCTGCGTGGGGCCACAGGGGCCTGGGCCCCCGCAGATTTCGCCCTGGACCCCCCTACAACAGACCCTCTCCACCTCCCCCTCCCGCCCGCCACCAACCCGTCGCCGATCTTTACTGGCGGGGGACCCCAAGCCCCCGCCAGCCGAAGTCCTATCTTCCGTGCAGGATGCAAGTTTCAACGCTTCCTGTTCTTCTGAGTCTGACGTCCTGCACGTACAACGTGCAGAACGTCAGACTCAGAATTTGGAATTCAGTCTGACGTCCTGCGCGTTGTACGTGCAGGACGTCAGACTCAGAAGAACAGGAAGCGTTGAAACTTGCAGCGGCGCAGCCTGCATGGAAGAGAGGACCTCAGCTGGCGGGGGGTTGGGGTCCCCCGCTAGCAAAGGTAAGTGACAGCAGCGGGGGAGGGTGTCATTGGTGGCGAGGGGGGGGGGTCCGGAAATGGCGGGGGAGGGGGGGGGCTAAAATGTGCCCCCTGCCTCTGGCTCTGGCCCCCCCTACCGCCCGAGTCCAGATACGCCCCTGCTTCAGATCTGAGTTGTACTTTATCTAATGGACATACTCATCATCTGGAGTGAGCTGAACCGGTTCGCTGGTGAACTGTGTATCAAAATTTTCCAAACCGTAGTCATCTGTAATCTGAGGCTGAAACGGAGGGATCGCCTGCTTCTTCTCCAACTGGAAACAGAGCAAAAACAATAACATCAAAACTGAAGTCAGTATTATTCAGTTTAGTTCAAATGCCTCTTTCTAAAACCATTTTCTAAGCTATCCCAGGGATAGGCCTTGAATGATGTTCAAAAAGAATGTTAAACCTCTCCCTACTGTACAAGCAAACTAATTCAGATTTTGAAAACTGAGTGTCTCTTAATCTGAAAAGTTACAGTACCTCATCATTGTTCTACCATCACCTACCCACCTGTGAGCAGCCTAAATATTCAAAGCAAAGTTTCCTACAGGCACAGAGAGGAAAACAAAAGTCCTGTTTAATCCATCTCATCCAGGCCTAATGGATTACTGTAATGTACAGCACTCAAAAGCTCACTGCAGGAATGAAGCAGCTGCTACCTGTTAGTAAAAGCAATTGAGGGAATGCATTAAGATAAAAGAAACCAGCATGTATTAAAAAAAAAAAAAGATTCTGAAACAATGAGTGTACTCATAGAAAATGAGTTTTTTTCAGAGGCGTGTTCTGTGGACCTGTCAATGCATCTCAGATATACTGGTAAATAGTATCAGACTTATACTACCCAGGACTGAGACAGACATGGGAAGCTCCAGAATTGGTAGCATTGAACGTTGCTACTCTTTGGGGTTCCAGAGCCTTGCTACTCTCTTTGGGATTCTGCCAGGTACTCGTGACTTGAATTGGCCACTGCTGGCTATTCTTATGTTCTTAGGATGCATTTTGTTCATATGGCCTCAAATCATGGACATGAAAAGAAATATTTCTCTTTCCAAATGTGTCTATGGGTGATATCTTTTCTCTATCTTTGAGGAATCTCTGCTGCAATTCTCCAGTATTACATTTTTCATATTATTGTCTACAGAGGAAATCATTCCACCCTATTACTTTTTCCTTAGTATTAGAGGTTACTCACTGCATATAGATTCTTTCACACCCCTTAACTTTTTAAGGTTGGAGCCCAAACAGCAGTTATAAAACCTCATATTGCTGTAAACATCTGCAGAGTAAGAGAACTGCAGGTCAGTGCTCTGTTTTCTTTCATTACCTATTTACGTTGCCTTTTTTGATAAAAAAAAAAAAGAAAAAGAAAAATGGAACCAGGCTTGTTTTCTTCTTAGCCTGTGTATGAGAAACGGCCAAGCCACAGGTGGTGTATTTCAGCCTATCTTACTCTATTTCAATGCATAATGTGTCTTTTATGCATTGCACTCTTAGGAGCAGGCAGCTGTCAGAAGGTCGACAACAGCGTTTGTGAACTAAAGATTTTACATACCAGTAAATGCCATACACTATTTTTGCACCATAAGATGCAAGCTAGGTATTAAAAGACCATTCTTGAGGCTTTCATAGCCATTAGCTATGGATGGCGACTTGCAACAGCAGCAGCAGCATGGATAAAAATGAAAAAACTCAGATGATAAAACTATCCTGCAAAATAAAGCTAGCGGCTGCATAAACTATTCATGGCTCAAGAAAATCTATATTTACTACTACTACTTAACATTTCTAGAGCGCTACTAGGGTTACGCAGCGCTGTACAATTTAACAAAGAGAGACAGTCCCTGCTCAAAGAGCTTACAATCTAATAGACATTTTTTTTTGGGGGGGGGGGGGGGGGGAGTAAGGTGTAGGTTGACATTAATACAAATAATTGTTGGCTTTTCTGGATTTAGAACCTGACATTTTCTGATAGGGTATAACAGTTTGGTTTCCTGAATCAGAAGTAAACTAAAGACAGTTCAAAATAACATACTTATCAGTCCAATTCTTGAATAAGCACTTTTTTCTCTGGGGGCTTTTTACTGCCCCAGACCTTCTCTAATTTCTAGTGAAAACCTAAGCTAAAGAAACCATGATCTCTATTTTTGCTACCTGAAACATTCTGGTTTTCTCTCTAACCATCAGTAATGACTGTGACTTACAACACGCAGAGAAAATCCCATCATTGTGCATAGTACAGTTATCACCAATGGACACAGCACGGACAGATTATTTCTTTTACAAAACTACCTTTTTGATAAAATGAAAGGTCTTATTATTCCTGTAGCCCGTAATTTATTCTCTGTGTTTTGCAACTATATAACCAATGTCACATACGCCAATCTTCATCTGAGAGAGGTTTACAATGACCGCCTGCCCCTCTGAATAAGGGGCAAAATCACTTTAGTTACCTCTATATACCTCAGATTCAAGACAGAAATATTTGGAAAAAAAGGACTGATATGTACTATAAACAGGTCCAAACGTTTTGTGTGAACAGTAAAGAAAGGGTCTGAAATCTGCTGCACCATTTCTCACTGGGCTTGTGGAAAAACAGAGAGAGCAGCTATTGGGCCACTGTAGTGTGAGAAGGTCCCCTGCATATTTCATTCCATTTAATGTCACACATGATCGACTGAGGACTTCCGGTTGGGGAATGGAGTAGCGAGGCGGAAGGCGAAGCTGCTCCGGGACACTAACTGACCTGCACTCGTAAAAGGCGTCCTAAACAGAAAATAAACATCGGCTCCAGAACGGGAGTGAGTCCTGCACAGACCGGAGACAAGGAGCGGCGAACTAAAAGATATGGCGACGAAATCGGGGCGGAAGGAGCCCAAAGACCGCATACGTCTGGGAGACGGCAAGATGGCGGACAAAGGAGCGCCCGACTCACCTTCGCCCAGCTCACTATGGGCCGCTGAGATCACGGAAGAAGTGAAGGCGGCAGTGGAGCAGACGGTCGGACAGAAACTGCAGCTGATTTTGGACAAGTTGGACGGCATGGAAGAGAGGCAGGCCACGCTGATGGCGGAACTCCACGAGGTGCAGCAGCGAGTGGGGCAGGCGGAGGAGGAGGTCCGGAAGGTAGCAGAAGAGCAGCCGAAACTAACTCGCAGGATGGAGGAATTTGAATCGCGGCTAGAGGATCTCGAAAACCGCTCAAGACGGAACAATCTGCGACTTGTGGGTCTCCCAGAAAGCGTGGGGGAAAAAAATCTGAGTGCATTCCTGGAAAAATGGCTGCCAGGAGCGTTGGAGCATCCGAGCCTTGGAGGGAAGCTGAGAATTGAGCGGGCGCATCGTTTGGGCCCAAGGCGAGATAATATGGACAGGCCACGGGTAACCATATTAAGGATCTTGAATTATGCCCACAAGGCAGAGATTCTGCAATGCTTGAGAGCGGGGAAGAAGTTGGATTACCAAGGGAAGAACATATTATGCTTTCAAGACTACTCGCAGAAAGTTTCCGCAGCAAGAAGGGATTTTGCCCCTGTCTGCTCTACTTTGTTTGGTCTCAAATACAAGTTTAGCCTCCTTTACCCAGCGCGGCTGAAGGTGATCAACAATGGCCAAGCGGTCTTTTTTGAGAGGGTGAAGGAGGCGAAGGATTATGTCAGCAAACTGCAAGCAGCAGACGGAGGTGTGCATGGAGGGAATAATGGCTGAAAGGACAACTTCTTAAAGACTTGGCCAAGTCTGATGTGGTAATTATGACCGCAGGAGTCTGGAAGAGATTTCAAGTTGATTGTTACAAATGTTTGTGCGGACTCATCGTTGTGAGTCGCAACTGTTTATAGTTGGGGCTGTGGGCAGCCTGCAGTTTGACATGGATACCAGAGGGTTGCAACCCTCAGAGGAGTAAGAAAGTGTCCTAATCCTGGGGACACGGAAGCTCATTTGCCTTCGGGCATGGTGGGGGTACAGTATGGTGGGGGGGAGATAGGGGGGGAGGGGCTGGGAGGGGGTTGGGAAGGGGAAGGAGGAGTAGGGTCGGGGGGGTAGGACAAAGGAGGGTTACTGGAGAGAGACGAATGTGGATGTGTGTGGAATGTGAGAGTGAGATCTGGCTGACTGGGAGAGAGGGAACAGGGTGTGAGGTGGAAGATAAAGAAGATTACCCGGGAGGTGGTGGCTGGGACATCTCCTGGGTGCGTATAACTGGGAGACAGAGGATGGGAAGGCACACTAGCATTTGGGGATGATAAATTTAAAGATTGTGACCTGGAATGTGGGGGGTATACACTCCCCAATAAAGAGGCAGAAAATCTTGAAAGTTCTGAATGATCAGAAAGCAACAATAGCTCTCCTGCAAGAAACACACTTAACACAAGTAGAACACGAGAAGCTGAAGAGATGGTGGGTGGGAGAGTTTATGGATTCCCCTGCAGTAGACGGGAAAGGCGGAGTGATAATACTGATCCGCAAAGGTCTGCATGTGAAAGTACAGAAAACTATAAAGGACACTAGAGGGCGGTATGTCCTGGTGGCTCTAGAGATAGAGAGACAGCCATTGCTGTTATGTAATATATACGCGCCCAATAAATTTGAGAAGGTGTTCTATAAGCACCTTCTGCGGCGGTTACAGGACATGGGAGAAGGCCCTGTTGTGATGGGCGGGGACTTTAATGAAGTCAGAGAACCGCAATTAGATAGATCTAAGCCAACGGGAAGGGAGCTGTCCAGAAGCCAGAGGGGTTTGGGGATGCTGGAGGAGGCGTTAGATGTGATAGATGTTTGGAGAACCCTAAATCCATTAGAGAGAGATTATACGCACCTATCCCGAGCCCACTCCACGCTATCCCGCATTGATTATATAATGATTGCAAGGGAGATGTTAACACAAGTACAGGGGACTAAGATTGGTCCAATAGTGGTCTCTGATCATGCTTGGGTCTCCCTGGACATGCAATTGAACAGAGATGCGCAGAGGACCTCTTCCTGGCGCTTCCCGACATACCTTTACCGAGACAAGCAATTCCACCTGCAGCTGAGAAATAGATGGGAGCAATATCAGGAGGAAAATGAAGCCCATAGGAGTGACCCGGTGCTTTTCTGGGAGGCCGCGAAAGCGGTGCTCCGAGGGGAGACAATAGCCTACAATAGCTTTCGGAGGAAGGTGAGGCAACGAGAAGTGCAGAGGTGGGAGAGGAGGGTAACAGCTTTGAGGAGACTATATGGACACACTCAGACACCAGAAGTGCGGGCCCGGTTGTTGGAGGCGCAGCAAGCTTTAAATGAACTTCTGCAGCAAACAGCGCAAAAATCTGCACTGTATTATAAGTATCACCTTTATAAATTCGCTAACAAAGGGGGAAAATTTTTAGCTCGATTATTGCACAAGCAGGTGGGCTCCAGGAAAGTTCTTTCGCTAGTTAATAAACAAAAGGAGCTAAAGCATAAGGATAGAGAAATAGCGGAGATCTTTAGGCAATTCTATGAAGCGCTGTACAAACCGCAGCTGGAGATAGCAACTCTGAGTGAGGCATATCTTGGGAGCGTTGATGTGCCGAAGCTGCACAATGATGACCTACAGATCTTAAATGCAGCAATAACGGAAGATGAGGTAGACTGGGTTGTAAAGCAGAGCTCGCTGGGTAAGACACCTGGGCCGGATGGTCTCAGCAATGAATTCTATAAACTACTTAGGCCGGGAATAGGACGACAATTATCGGAGGTTTTTAACGAAGTGATCAGTAGGGGACAGATGCCCAGCCATTTGAACCAGGCTAATATTACGGTCATACTGAAGCCGAACAAGCAAGCGCACCTGCCGGAGGCCTATAGGCCTATATCTCTGTTGAATTCAGAGACAAAATTTATAGCTAAGATACTGGCAAATAGACTAGCTCGGTTCTTACCGACATTGCTGGAGCAGTCACAGGTGGGCTTTGTGAAAGGCCGGAAAGTAGTCAAGAATCTAAGGCGAATACTTGGTGCCCTGGAGCGAGTGCGGAATGAAGGTTTGCAAGCTATGTTAATCAGCTTTGATGCTGAAAAAGCCTTCGACAGGGTGGACTGGGGCTTTATGTTTGAGACCTTAAAGGCCTATGGCATAACGGGATTTTTTGGGAAGGCTTTACAGACTTTGTATACGGAGCCTAGGGCGCGAGTAAGTGTCAATGGGCTATATTCTGGCTGGTTTACTATAGGGAGGGGAACCCGGCAGGGCTGCCCGCTCTCGCCGCTTTTGTTCGTATTGACCCTGGACCCGCTAATACGGGAAATTGGAAATAATGTAGGAATTAAGGGTGTACGGATCCGGGGTCAGGAGTTTAAAACAGCGGCATTTGCGGATGACTTGTTGGTACTGATCACAGACCCACAGAGTTCGTTGGACCAACTGATGGACAGTTTGCGGGAATATGGGGACTTTTCAGGGTTTAAACTGAATCTGGAGAAATCGGAGGCACTAGTTAGCGCAGGGGTGGATCCGGTGATTTGGAATCGGACACAGCTCCGTCAAACACATAGGGAGTTTAGGTACTTGGGAGTGCAGCTCCCAATGGATCCAGCGCAGCTGTATAAGGTTAACGTCCCTCGTTTGATTGGGGAATCTAAAGCACAGCTGGCGGCGTGGATTTCCATGCCACTGTCCTTTCTTGGAAGAATACATTTATATCGCATGATAATATTCCCAAAATGGTTGTATATGCTGCAGATCTTGCCTATTAGGCTGTTGGCTAAAGATCTGAAAGCCCTGCAGAGGCATGTAGCGTGGTTCTGTTGGGCGGGGAAAAAATCGAAAATGCAATGGAAACATGTATATGGGGCGCAGTGTAAGGGAGGCTTGGGCATGCCTGATTTGAAGGATTATAATTGGGCGTGCTTGGCTAGACACTTGCGGGATTGGCTCCTTAATAAGACAACCTATACCGATATATGTTGGGAACAAGCTTTCTTCAGGCCATGGTCCTTAAATTGTTTGTTACATGCTAACAGAAGGGGGATACCAAACCCGTTTAAAGATAGTGTACTTTTGCAACCTCTACGACAGGCCTGGAGGGTACTCTTAGGGCACTGGGGACAGGATCCGGGAACCAGTGTGATGCTGACGATAGTGGGGAACATGGACTTTCCGGCGGGTCAGGAGAGTCGTATTTTTCAAGACACGAAGAGGCAGGGAGTGTTTTTATTGGAGAGTTTTTTGCAAGTGGATGGTTCGCTGTTGCCCTATGGGGAATTTGAAAGGAGATGTGTGGGAGGTCCACTGGCAAAATTGGCCTACTTGCAGTTGGAACACTACTTTAGAGGTTTGCCCCAGTCTGCACTCACATTGGATTTTGGGAGGAAGATTCGTGACTTTCTGAAGGGGGATGCAGTGGGGCAGACTTCAATCTCTTTGTTTCATAAGGCACTGGAAGAACTGAAGCCTAAAAAAGATATTGGTGAGGTAGTGGGGAGATGGGAGCAAGAAGTGGGGGGTTCCTTTGCAATCGAGAAGGTAATGGCTGCCTTAAAAGGGATGACAGGGGTGGTGCATAGTGCGGAACTGCAGGAATGTCATTTTAGATCAATCCATAGGGCATATTTCTCGGGTAAGCAAGCGTGGCATGCCGGGATAGTGGGGGCAAATAAATGCGGGAAGTGCGGAGTGGGCATGCCTTCTCTGGCACATGGGATGTGGCAATGTCGGCTCATTCAAGGATTCTGGGCGGCTCTCGCCCGGTTCGTATCAGAGCTATTGGGAAGTAGGATACACTTTACATTTGAACGGGTAATGTTTAGCTCCCCAAGAGTATGGACGGTGGGAACAAGGGAAGAAAAATTGTTCCTGAGCAAGTCCTGCATTCTGGGGAAGAAATGCATAATGAACCACTGGCTAATGGACATACCGCCCTCATACTGGTACTGGAGGAACAAGTTGCATGCTCTCATGTTATGGGAGGCTAGGGGTGCCCGTTACACGCCGAAAAGGAGACAACACTTTGTTCGAACATGGACTGCATATTTGAATGTAGTAGCCCCTAGAGCTAGAAGTCAGGTGCTGAATGAACTGGGTTGAGAGGGGATGAATGTGGAGTGACTGATGGGAAGCAGTGTGGGGGGGTGGGTGAGGCGGGAAGGACTGAGGTAATACTGAAGAGAGCAGACAAGGACAATCCATAATGTAGAGATGACTCACTCCTTGAATATGGGGGTTCCTATTACTAAGTTTGCACGACTTCTAAAGAGGTGTTGGCATAGGGTGAAGGGCTGTAAGATATAAGTCCATGTGGGGCAGATTATGTCGTAAGATATAAGTCCATGTGGGGCAGGCTATATCGTATGGTCGACACCTCCTGTGTTTCGATGGTGGCTGTTCTGTGTGGTTGTATTGAGCAGGGTGGTATGCACCCTTTTGGAATATGCAAGGGTGATTCGCATTAACAAACATAAGGCGAGAGATGGAATAGGGAGGGATGGGGGGGGGGGGAAGGGGGGGATAAAATGTAAAAGTGTATGGTGACTTAAGTGATATCATTGATAATTTGCGTTTGTCTCATTTTCTGAGCAACTTGTACAATTTCTGTTACCACTAATAAAAAGATTTAAACATAATGTCACACATGATCAGAAGACTCACTTGTGCAGAATGGTGAACCCGATTATCTTCAAGAGCACCAATATAGACTGGGTGACTTGAACGTTGACTTCTTTCAGTGATCATAAGAACACAACAAAAGCCACTATCAAACCAAGGTCCATCGAGCCCAGCAACCTGTCTCCGAAGGTGGCTTGTCCAGGTCACAAGTACGAAGGAGATATTAAAAAGTAGAATCTATTTCTCCTAGCTCATTTCCAGGGATGAGCAATGGTTCTCCCAAGTTTACCTAGCTAATAATCAGGTTTGACAGCTTCATTATGTGTTATGTGGAAAAAAAAGTCTCATTGTGTAATTAGAAAGATTAAGCAACCTGAATCATTTCTAATTAACCATTCTACCCTGGTCAATCTTTTCTTCAATCTGAAGAGCTCTAAACTGTTTAGTTTTCTTTTAAAGAAAGGCATCTTACCTCTTTATCATTTTTGTTGCCATTCTCTGAACCTTTTCTAGTTCCAATATATCCTTTTTAAGATGAGGCGACCGGAACTGCACACAATTCTCAAGGTGCAATCAAACCAGGGACCTATCCAGAAGCATGATCTAGGCTTTGCTCTCCCCATCCCTTTTCGATAATTCCTAACATTCTATTTGCTTTTTTAACAGCCTCAGCACACTGGGCTGAAAATGTCACAGTACTGTCCACAATGACTCAAAGATCCGTTTCTTGGGTGGTGGACTCAGAACTCAGCATTTTGTATCGGTAGATGGGATTCATTTTCCCTATGTGCATCACTTTGCACATGCCAATATTAAATCCCACTGAAGCTCTTTGTGATCTTGGGCAAGTCATTGAACCCTTTAACGCCTCAGGTATAAATTTAGATTGTGAGCTCACTACGGGAACAGGGGAAATACCTAGTGTAGTTGTATGGACCTCACCTTGGAAAAAGGCACAAGTTAAATATTTAAAATAATAGATAAAATAAATTTCATCTGCCATTTAGATGCCCAGTCTCCTAGCCTTAGAAGATCCTGCTTCAGCTCCTCGCTATCTTCTACTCATTTTTGTCATCTACAGATTTAATCACATCATTCATCACTCCTATCTCAAGATCATTGATAAATATGTTAAACAGCAAAGGTCCCAGTATAGACTTTTGGCAGGGCCACTGAGAGGGGAGGAGGGGTAGGGTTGGCAAGATTCCCCAGGCCAAGCCTCCAAGGGGGGCCCAGCACCAAAAGGTTCTGCTTCCTTGGTCTGGTCTCTCTCCTGCTCCTGTGTGTCGGGACTCTGGTGATTACGTTAACGTGATAACCCGGAACACAGAGAGTGACAGACTGAGGGAGGAGCAGAAGGTAAGGGGGTGGGGGTGGCAGCCCGAGTGGGGGTTTGTGTGTGTGTGGTGGTGGTCCTTCCCCAGGCCTGGCTCTCTCGGCGGCCCTGATTTTTGGGGCACTCTACCATTACCTCTTTTCTATGTGGATAACTGACCATTTAGTCCTACTGTTTCTGTCTTTTAGCCAATTTGCAGTCCACAAAAAGACACTGCCTCCTAGCCCATGACTCAAATTTCTTAATGAGTCTCTCGTGAGGGAGTGTATGCTGGACAGAGCTGGAAAATAATAGTTACTTGACTAGCTAGACTAGGGCAAGTATCTTGTTTACCACTGTATTCTAGAGGCACAAGGAGCAGTGGTGTAGCTAGAACTGAATGGGCCCCAAGTGGAAAAATGGGGCCTGGAGAGAGGGGGGTAGAAACTGAGGGGTATCTAGGGTACTGTGCGTGTATAAGTGGTTATCGAGGGTAGGAGTATGTTCAGGGTCGGGGCGGGCCTAAGATTGTAGGTGTGTGTGGTGTCTTTTCTGCTGTTCGTGAGGTGTGGGAGAGTAGAGGCTTCTGTATGTCAGGGGAACAGTGGTAGTGTTATTTGTGGGAATGTGTGCAGGTGAAGCTGTCGTACACGGAGTGGCTGGAGCAGTTGGACGCACATTGAGAACATGGGGTGGGCTTAGTCCTAGTCCAAGAATGGATTCTGATGAAGGGGGGGGGGGAGAGGAGGAGACATGTCTGACATAGGCCTGTAGGAAGGGTGGGTTGTGCAATAGACAATTTAGAAGATGACCCCCCTCTCTCACCATTGCCTCAGAGCCTATAAAATATTTTTACAATCTGGAAAGGGGAGGAGGTGAGCACGACACACACTTCACTTACAAGCAGCTACTTTCTGTGCCGCCTCCTGATCTCAATCATCATCACATCTTCCTTCCTCTACTTCCTCCCCAACCCCCAAACATGTGGCTCGGCAGCCAATAAAGCAGTTGAGGACTTCACAGAGATGCCAAAGGTGGACCGTCCGAAAGAGTGAGATTTACCATCACAGAGAAAGACTGATGGCCAAAAAAAGGTTTGTTGTTTTTTTTTCTCCCCAGATGGTGTGTCATGGCTATAAATCTAGAAAGGTGTTTGTTTTTCAAATTAAAAAAAAAAAAAGCAGTCTTTGGTTAGGCCTCTGCTTCCTCCGATACCATGCTAAGAAAGCATATGGAATCATATTTCAATTGAATTCAAGATCAAGAAAGCTTTTGCTCCTTTTCTTCATGGGAGATTTCTTTCCTTCCCTAAACTCACCTTAGGACACCTGTGTTAGGGTTCGACACAGGCACTGCTCCAGTCAACCCCCCTCTCCCTGCTACTATCCCAGGAGTGGGTTCTGTCAGATGCTTGGAGCCAGAAGCAAGAGCCCTTTGGCACTCCTCCCTCATCCTACCTCGCAGGTAGTGCAATAAGAGGAGTGGTCAGTGCTGTGCAGCAGTTCTGAGGTTATGGCTGACTTCTACTTTTCTCCCTTTCTCCTTCGACATTGCTCTGAACCTGCAAACAAGTCCTTTTTGATGAATGGGTTAATATCAGTCACCTCTCTCTGCCGCCTCCCTTCCAATAATTTAAATGGCTGGAAAACACTATGTTCTGACAAACAAGCAGAAGAAATAATAAAAACCATTACTCATCCATCTCACGGGCTGAGTGAAGACTAAGTACAGAGACAAATCTCTCTGGCATGCAGAGATGCAGGAGAACACAATAAGGGAAAGCTTTTCTCTTTTCAACACACTGAAGGCAGCACAGTGCCCTCTGGCCCAGATTTCTGCATAGGCAACTGCCTCCAGTGCCAAGTTTTGATAAGGATCAGAGAGTTGCTATTGTGTTTCCATCCGGGCCTGTCCTTTGTTTTCTTGTGCTGGATGCAACAGTAGAAATAATCTCAAAGTGAAAACTGATCAGGTGCTCTGCCTGCCTTTATGCTCTGATAGGCCCTGCCACACCCAGAAAGGCGGTAAATCAAATTTGTGACCCTTTACCCTTCATAAAAAAGGATAACAGTCAATAGGCTTGATGAGTCTCCAAAAAACTCTCTGTAACGTCTCAAATTGTAGCACCAGGCAGACAACATACTTCCCAGGACATCATGTCTGGTCAGCAGATGGATAACTCTGTATCCCTCAGAAAGGAATTTACTTCCTGCACTTGATATACTGCAAAATCAATCCAGTCACTGGCAACTAAACCACCGCTACCCTTCACTTCCTAGTGGACACTGATCTGGCAACTTTGGAATTTTTGAGATTCAGTTCCTCCTGTTCCTGGGATGGTCCCATTTCCTTCACTTCCAGGGCTGCATACCAGTTTCTCAGTTGAAAGGAAGGTAGAATTGGGGTATTGATTCTAAAAATCTGGTGATCTGGGGTATAATAGCAGCTAGGTTGTATAGGTCCTCTATTTATGTTTGTAGTCCTAAATTATGGAACACTCTTCCCATAGAGCTTTGCTCCTTGCAGGGCCGGTCTTAAGGAGGGGCAACAGGGGCGGCCGCACATGGCCTCGCAGTCACGGTCACATCCCCAGCATTGGTGGTCACTCAGAATCTTAATTTGCAAATTTTCAATCAAGGAACCCCCCCCCCCCCCCCCCCCCCACAATGTTCCCCACGGACTCGCACTCCTCCAGTTACACATTGACGGTCAGAATCTTTTTGCACAAGTTCTCAACCTCGTAATCCCCCCCTCCACCCCCGCAATGTTCCCCAGCTTGGCTTTTACCCCAGTAGGCATGCGACACAGCAAGCAACCAGCAGTCACAGTTTTTTTTTCACATGGTTGAGCCCTGAGCAATAGTGCAGCTGAGCTGTGATTGGTCAGGGAGTTTTGTCTCTGTCTGGTGCTAAAGGCTCTTCTAATTGGCTGGGAGTGATAGCCCTGGCCAATCAGAAGAGCCCTTTTAGGTGCCAGACAGGCTCCCTGACCAATCACATCTGCTTTTCTTTTGCTTTGGCTCAGCCACGTGAGAAAGCTGTGACTGAGTGAGTTCACAGACATGTGGCCTGCAGGCAGCGCCTACTATGGAAGGTGCACAGCCAAAACCAGATTCCATGAAATACTAATCCTCTGGGCAACAGTGACAAACATGCTCCCAGTCCCAGAGGTTCCCACTGAGCCACCAGTGGGTCCTCGGTCAAAGACTAAATAAAAACGCTCAGCCTGCTGTGTTGCGCCTCTTAGGCCACTGACTTGGGCTTGTGGTGTGGCGGTGGCGCCAGATTACCACCATTCCCATTTTGATTAAGTGGGTGGCACAGGCACTGGTAAGAATCAGATTATTTTTTATTTTATTTGTATTTACATTTATTTATATTACTAATACTATTTTGGTTTGATATTGACTATCAGTAGTAATTATTTTATAAAGAACACCACTTAAAATTAATTGGATGATTTTCTCTGCAATCTTCAGCTGTTCTTATTTCAAATTCATTGTTGTGGTAATTATTTTAGAGGATAATACTTCATAAAGTTCCTGAAGGTGATTTCTCCATCGGTTAATATGATTGTAGAGTTATTACTTTTTTAAAAATTTTAAGGGCACATAAATAGAACTTTTTTAAAAAATCTTGTAAAAAGGGGGAGGGGCTAGATGGGGCAGGGCTAAGCAAGAATCCGGGTGGGGGGGTCCCCACCGAAGTGGTCTGCACAGGGCCCCGCAATTGCTAAGACCGGCCCTGGCTCCTTGCACGCCATCGGTCAGTTTAAGAAAGATTAAAAGACCTATTTGTTTGCTTAGGCATATGGCCAAATTGACTGATCATTTTGTTTTTTACGTTTAAATAGATGATTCTGAATGACTGTAGTGTGATTTGTATTTTACTTTGTATATTCTTTTTTTTTTGTTCCTCACATAGAATATTTTAGATATGTGAGTTAGGAAAAATTATGTTCTTACCTGATAATTTTCTTTCCTTTAATCATACCAGACCAGTCCAGACTAATGGGTTGTGTCCATCTACCAGCGGAAGGAGACAGAGAAAATAGTTCGAAGTGAACCGCCCCTTAAGGGTATCGTACAGCTTGGAATGTTCAGTATTTCAAATAGCCAAGCAATGGTGCTCTGAAGTCTAGAAGAAAACACAGTTAATACCAAACAGGCAAACTCTTGGAGCCAATATGCAGAACCTCACTGTTCCTGCTTGGCCGAAGGCAACTGCAACTTCCCCTCAAAGTAAGCGGGAGGGAATGGTCCATACCGAGCTTGCCCAAGCACATAGAGATCTACCCCTGAATCCGGGGAAAGAACTCCTTGATCCCAAGTAACAGGAGTCATACAGAGCTGGCACAACAAGTGTCAGGATATTGAATAGAGAAAATGAAGTAGGCAGTGCTATAGGACATCCCACCGTATTGAAGCATCATGGAACAGCCAGGGATACCTAAACGAAACAACACTCTGTCTGACAGACATCAGCCAGGGAGGGCATCTGGACTGGTCTGGTATGATTAAAGGAAAGAAAATTATCAGGTAAGAACATAATTTTTCCTTCCTTGTCATCTATACCAGACCAGTCTATACTAATGGGATGTAGCAAACCAGTTTCCCAAAAAAGGGGGGGGGGGGGGGGGGGAGGAAAGAAGAATGCAGAAGGATGAAAAATCAACAAAGCTATACACACACCAAAAATTGATCAGCAGAAAAGGATTCGAAAATCCAAACCACCAGGCTACCAAAATGGAACAGAGTTAGACACTAGAAAAGGAACTGAAGCTGTAGGACGTAAAACAAACGTCCTGAGCAAAAGAAAAACTAAGTACCCCAAGAGGAGCAAAAGAAGCAGCAAAGATACTCATGCCAAAGGACCCCCCTTGGAAGGGAGGCAACAGTCGTATCTGAGTAACAAGGAGAAGAACTGTCTCTCCTAGACCAGGATCCACTTCTCTGAACCCTGGCAGGACAAAGGCTAACTCTCAAACTTGCCGGTCTGCCTTGAGTACAAGATGGTCAGAGGAAGTGACCCTAACAAGTTCTAGGAGTATGCAACCCCAAACAGTGTGCCACATTTCATAGAAGAAAGGAAGCAAGGCCCAGGAACCACCCAGACCCGTGTCTAGTGAGAGAATCAAACTCCACAGAAGAAGAAGAGACTCCAGAGAACCAACTAAGTGGAGCGCTACTCTCTCCAGGAGAACCATAAAGAAAAGGGCAGCAGCATACCAAGGTACAACCGTAGAAAGAAAGTACTCCTAAACCAGCTCGCTCTGGACTTAGGGATGAAAGAACAGAGCCAAGAGAACAAAAAGAGACAAAAACAAAGAGAGTCGAGAGTCAAACTGCAGAGAAAAGAACCCCAAGGTGCCAAGAAGACACAAAAGGAACAGAGACAAATTCAAACTCCAGCAATGGAGAAGCTTCTCGCCAGCCACCAAGAGGCTATGGCAAGAAAAGATGCCACAGGAATGGCAGCTAACAGGAGACAAAGCAGCCTTGTCTAGCAATCTAACTGCGGTAAGCTACAGCTGCCGAGAAGTTACTATATCCAACCCGCAGAAAAGAGCTGGGGTTGACCGACAAGGTGAAACAGTGCCCAACAGGCAAAGGAAAATATGCTCCAGAGTCAGACTGAACTGTGCTCAACGGACAGAAACGAAGCTGAGCTCATCAGGCAAAGTAGGATCCATGCTAAACGAGAACAAACGGATTTGCACTCAAAGCACACAAACTGAGCCACGCACTGCGGGCAGAGAAGGAGTCGCACACCTCTGGCAAAGATAGAAACGCACTGAACAAGCAGAGAAGAAGCTGAGAGTAACAGACAGAGGATGAGCAGTGCCCCACTGAAAGAGCTGGACGCTAGAGGTACCTGCAGAACTGAAGCTGTGATAGTGGTGGAACCACGTATAAAACGCAGACAAGGAGCTGCGCTGCAGACACCGGCAAGGAGCTATGCTTCATACGCATACATGAAGCTGTGCAGCACCTGCAGACACATAGCTGTGCTGAACATACCGCCATGGAACTGTGCCCAATCTGCAGAAAAGAGTTGTGCTAAACACACAGAGATGGAGCTACACTCAACAGGGGGTGGAGCTGCGAGTGCGCACTGCACACAGACAGGGAGCTGCGTTCCACAGGCAGACACAGAGCCGTGTTCTACACGCAAACACAGGACTGCGCCCCACACTGAGACCTGCAGAGAAAGAACTACACTCAACATGTGACAATGGAGCTGCGTTCAACATGCAGAGATGAAGGTTGCAGAATATGCAGCGAAGGAACTTCACTCCACATGCCATGATAGAGCTGTCCTCAACATACAGCGATGGAGCTAAAGCCAACCTGGAACTTTGGAGCAGCGCTCAACATGCAGCAATGGAGCAGCGCTCAACATGGAGCTGTGCTCAACATGGATGGAGCGGTGCTCAACAAGCAAAATGCAGATGGAGCCCCAAGGAACAGCCAAAGAAGAAGGTGCTGCCAGGAGGCCAACAAGAAAGGAACACAACTTGTGGAAATTTAGACCTGGTGCTGCATTGTCCTGGCCCAGAGGGACTTTTTTTTTTTTTAAGCCTACAGCACCTGGTATTACCAGGCGGTCTCCCATCCAGGTACTAACCAGTCCCGACCCTGCTTAGCTTCTGAGATCAGACAAGATCAGGCCTGCTCAGGGTGGTGTGGCTGTAGGTTTTTTGTAAACAACCTTCTTTACTAGTGACAGGAATAAATAAAGGTTTACCTCAGAGGCAGAAAAGGGGGGAAAAACAAAGTTTCCTTTTCTTTGTTTTTTTTTAAAAACAACCTTCTTCACTAGTGAATAAATAAAGGCTTACCTCAGAGGCAGAAATTCAGATATACCTACCACCACAGAAGAGAAGAACCCCACAGGGGAGACAAGTTACTCCATGCCACAATCAACCATCACCCTGCTAGAAAGACAGCCAGGGGAGGGAACCAGGGTCACTGGATATCACCCTAGCTGGCAGATGAGGAAATCAGGACCACTGAGTATCATCTAAAACTAGCCCCAACACGGCTACCAGCACACCCCTGGCTCCACTGTCACCAGAAGAATCTGGGACAGGAGCTACCAGCCAGCAATCCAGAGCAGCTGCACGATCCGTCCACCATCCGCTAGGAGACAGAGAAAATACTGAACATTCCAGTCTGCACGATACCTTTAAGGGGCGGTTCACTTGGAACTATTTTCTCTGTCTCCTTCCGCTGGTAGACGGACACAACCCATTAGTCTGGACTGGTCTGGTATAGATGACAAGGAAATAAAGTTTTATTATTATTATTATGAACTTTTCTTTGCTTACAAACTTGTTCAGTGCTCAAAGGTCTGACATATCTCTTGAAGTAGTAGTTGACAATGCTCTGCACAAGGAATACAAACAATTGATTTCTGATCCTCAGGCATAGGCAGCAGAATGGGTGGGCCACGACCTTACCAATATTTTGCAAACAAGCATCAACAATTTGTAATTTGTAGCCACGTTGAATTATGTTTAACACCCATTTGTCTGTGATTATCTTCTATTATCTCCCTCCAACTGGAAGATTTGCTAGTGTCTTGTACTCAAAAGTACAGACCAGGCTTTGTCTGGACTTCTTTACCATGCGTCTGTGTCTTTTTATCCGTTGGCAGTGGTGTGCTGGAGCCGGCTCACAAGAGCCGGTTGTTAATTCTTTTAAGATCTTGCAAGCCGGTTGTTCTGCAGGGCGAGCCGGGTCTGGTAAACAAGGTAAGTATGGCAAGAGGGCACCACAAGCCATGCTTACCCTGTTTACCTCACCTCCCATCACTGCCCTCGTTTGCCTGCGCCGCCCTGGGGGGTTTAAATTGTTTTTATTACCTCCGTCGAATCGGCCAAGTCATTGAGTTTGTTCCCTCAGAGTCCCGCCTTCTGACATAATTTCCTCTTTCCATGAGGGCGGGACTCTGAGGGAACGAACTCACGAAGGGAAGGCTAGAGATGGGCAAGGCTTTCAATGATGCGGCCGCTTCAATGGAAGTAATCAGGGGAGAGAGGAGAATCGCTGGGTACGGATGGCTGGAGGGGGGCAGGGGAGAGAAGAGAATCGCTGGGTATGGATGGAAGGAGGGGGCAGGGGAGAGAAGAGAATCACTGGGTATGGATGGCAGGAGGGGGCAGGGGTGAGAAGAGAATCGCTGGGTACGGATGGCAGGAGGGGGGCAGGGGATAGAAGAGAATCGCTGAGCATGGGTGGATGGATGGAGGGGAGGGCAGGGGAGAGGAGAGTCGCTGGGTATGGGTGGATGGAGAGGAGGGCAGGGGAGAGGAGAGTTGCTGGACATGGGTGGATGGAGGAGAGGGCAGGGGGAGAGGAGGGTTGTTGGACATGGGTGGATGGAGGGGAGGGCAGGAGCGGAAGGCTTGCTGGACATGGGTGGATAGAGGGGAGGGCAGGGGAGAGGAGGGTTGCTGGACATGGATAGATGGAGGGAAGGGAAGGGCAGGGGAGAGGAGGGTTGCTGGACATGGATGGAGGAGAGGGAAGGGAGAGAAGAAATGCTGGACATGGATGGCGGGGAGAGATGAGTGAGGAAGGAGATGAGATTAGGGAAAAGGAAGAGAGGAGAAAAACTGCACATGGATGAAGAAAATAGGCAGAAGCTGGATCCACTGGACAGTCGAGTCTGCTGAGTAGGACCCAGCTTTTACTTACGGATGTAGGGCAAGAAATGAAGAAGAAAGGCGGAAAGTAAAGAAATAAATGGAAAGGAAGCCCTGGAAATGGAGTTAAGAGGACAGATAGCAGCAGAATCAGATACTGGGCCAGCATGACCAGAAAAACAAAGTCACCAGACAACAAAGGTAGAACAAATCATTTTATTTTCATTATAGTGTTTGGAATATGTCCACTTTGAGAATCAGGTGCTCAACATTAAAAGGTTATATTTATTGACTTATTTATGGCATTTTATCTACCCCCCCCCCCCCCCCCCAGGCTCTCTCCCCAGCTATAGCCAGCTCTGCAATTTGGGGGGGGGGGCGCAGAGGTGGACCGGGGAGAGAGCCTGTTAAACATTTACGAGCACATCACTGTCCATTGGTCTTTATCTCTGATGGTACTGCTGGTGAGGTAGTTGCAACGAAAACCTGGTGTAATTACTGGATTAGGATGGATACTTCCCTTGATTGTATGGTCTTTTGTAAAAGTGATATTGCAGTCTTCAAAAAGTACATTTTTTTGTTTTCTATATTATCTGCTAACGTCTGTGGAACAGTTTATCTTTTATCAAGCAGTTTGTCACCTTTTCTCCAAACAGATTTTCTCCTGTGCATGATGCATCAGCTAATCTTTCATGGATGTCATCATAAAGTCATCAATAGAAATCAAACAAAATAAAACATGGAAAAGAAAATAAGATACCACCTTTTTTATTGGACATAACTTAATACATTTCTTGATTAGCTTTCGAAGGTTGCCCTTCTTCGTCAGATCGGAAATAAGCAAATGTGTTAGCAGATAGTATATATAAGAGAAACATCAAAGCATTACTTTGACAGTCTGACAGAGTGGGAGGGTGGGGGTATGCATGGGGACATCAAAGCATGTTTTATTTTGTTTGATTTCTATTGATAACCTTTAAGAGTGGACTAACACGGCTACCACACCTCTCTATTTATCATAAAGTCATGAAGCTCTTAACCAGGCCAGTGTTCTCCTGGAAATTGCTAGAGCTGCTCCTCTTGCAGCCTTATCACATGCATCCTAAGATGTGCTAATGAGATACTTGTCCTATTCTTCTAAATCAAGCAACTTTAAGAGAATGGTGTCTGACCTGTTATAACCAGATGCAGCTATCATGTCTTGAATCTTTTTTAAGGACTGCATTAAAAACAATCACATGTTAAAACTGAAGAGCAGCTTTTCTTGAATTTAGCATTGCACTCTGAAACAGTCTTCCAAACCATATTCGAAAGCTTAGGGTCCTTCCCTGCAGTGTGAGTGACTTTTTGAGCTTGAGGACAGATTCTACCACTACAGACTGATGCAGGAGCAGCAACTTGTCATGACCCCATTGCAGGCTGAATCTTATACTCCATCTGCATTCTCTTAGAAGTAGATAGTATTGTGAGGTGTGGGGGAGTGAGAGGGCGGACTTGGGTAGCAGTGCCTGAAGGAACCTCTGGCAACTGCAATTTGGACTTCTGGTTGATCAAAGAAGGGGGAGGGGAAGAAGAGGGGAAGGAGGAGGGACTTTAGAAAATTTAGGCTGTTTGAAGTTCTTTACATCTCTATATATAAAAGGCAAAACCAACGTTCAATGAAGCCTCCAACCGGAAGTGTGAAGGGGGAGAGATATCCGGTTTCCCCATGAGTGTCTGCCCCGCCCTCGCTCTCTCTCTAAAACACAAACAGTGAAGGAAAACAGCAAAGCAGGAAATCAAATCGCTCTCTCTGTAACAATGAAGGACTCAGACGGGGGAGGGGAGAGAGGGCAGGAACACACACACTCTCACATGCACACAGAACAAAACCTTGCTAGCCCCCGTTTCATTTGCATCAGAAACGGGGCTTTTTTACTAGTCTTTACATATTAGCTGAAATGTTTGGTGAACAGTTAATTATGTTATTGTGCATTTTATACAACAATCTAAAAAATACTTTTAATGAAAATGTCTCTAGCTAAAGCTGAAAAAATGGGACGAATGAAAGGTTTCTTTTACCAGATCCCAGTCTATGCTGCGGAAGAACGTATGCGACTTGATATCTGAAAACCCTGTTTGCAGCTGGCAGCCAAGCCTTTCTTTTGGATCCTGTGAAGGAAAGAAGAGAATTATTTGAAAGCAGATCTCTGAAGTTTTTTGCAATTACATTCAAAGCAGTTTACAAGTATATACAGTTACTTATTTGTACCTGGGTCAATGGAGGGTTAACTGACTTGCCCAGACTCATAGGAAGCTGCAGTGGGAATTGAACCCAGTTCTCCAGGATCAAAGTCTGCTGCACTAACTACTAGACTATTCCTCCACTAGCGACATTCCATGTAGAATCTCAAATACGGAATGGGAAATGTTCTGTGGTTTACATAGCATATACAGGTACTTATTTGTACCTGTGGCAATGGAGGGTTAAGTGACGCCCAGAGTCACAAGGAGCTGCAGTGGGAATTGAATCCAGTTCTCCAGGATCAAAGTCCGCTGCACTAACCACTAGGCTATGCCTCTACTCCAGGGAGGTAAACAGCTGAGCTTTCAATCTGCCCCTGCACTAGTTTTCCAACCACCGCTGTACTCTTTTTTCCAGGAAACATCAGCCTTTGATCAGCCTTGGTGGAGGAGTGGCCTAGTGGTTAGGGTGGTGGACTTTGGTCCTGGGGAACTGAGGAACTGAGTTTGATTCCCGGCACAGGCAGCTCCTTGTGACTCTGGGCAAGTCACTTAACCCTCCATCGCCTGCCACGAGTGGGAAAGCGCGGGGTACAAATGTAACAAATAAATAAATAAATACACACACCTTTCACATCATCCCCAAGCAATATCCCAGTGTCTAAACATGATGTGAAAAAGAACACAGCTTTAACATCAGAAGTCATTTTTAATGAAAAGATAGGGATTTTAATTGGAAAAACCATAGCTGGAACTGGATGCCATAAAGCACTTCTACTACTACTACTACTATTTAGCATTTCTATAGCGCTACAAAGCGTACGCAGCGCTGCACAAACATAGAAGAAAGACAGTCCCTGCTCAAAGAGCTTACAATCTAATAGACAAAAAATAAATAAAGTAAGCAAATCAAATCAATTAATGTGAACGGGAAGGAAGAGAGGAGGGTAGGTGGAGGTGAGTGGTTACAAGTGGTTATGAGTCAAAAGCAACGTTAAAGAGGTGGGCTTTCAATCTAGATTTAAAGATGGTCAAGGATGGGGCAAGACGAAGGGGCTCAGGAAGTCTATTCCAGGCATAGGGTGCAGCAAGACAGAAGGAGCGAAGTCTGGAGTTGGCAGTAGCGGAGAAGGGAACAGATAAGATGGATTTATCCAGGGAACGGAGTGCACGGGAAGGGGTGTAGGGAAGGACGAGTGTGGAGAGATACTGGGGAGCAGCAGAGTGAGTACATTTATAGGTTAGTAGAAGAAGTTTGAACAGGATGTGAAAACGGATAGGGAGCCAGTGAAGCGACTTGAGGAGAGGGGTAGTATGAGTAAAGCGACCCTGGCGGAAGACGAGACGGGCAGCAGAGTTTTGAACCGATTGGAGAGGGGAGAGGTGACTAAGTGGGAGGCCAGCAAGAAGCAGATTGCAGTAGTCTAAACGAGAGGTGACAAGGGTGTGGATGATGGTTTTGGTAGAGTGCTCAGAAAGAAAGGGGCGGATTTTACGGATGTTGTAAAGAAAGAAAAGACAGGTCTTGGTGATCTGCTGGATATGAGCAGAGAAGGAGAGAGAAGAGTCAAAGATAACCCAAGGTTTCGAGCTGAGGAGACAGGGAGAATGAGAGAGCCATCAACAGAAATAGAAAACGGGGGGAGCGGGGAGGTGGGTTTGGGGGAGGAAAAATGAGAAGCTCGGTTTTGGTCATATTTAATTTCAGGTGGCGTTGAGACACCCAGACAGCAATGTCAGACAAGCACTCTGAATATGGGTAAGAGGAGATGTGTTACATTTACATTTGTTCATCTTTGTTGTATGCCTTATTGAAGAGGTGGGTCTTCAGAAATTTGTGAAAGTTAGTTAGTTTGTAAATCGTTTTTAAGTTACGCGGCAATGCGTTCTATAACTGTGCACTCAAGTAGGAAAAGTTTGACGCATGCGTTAGCTTGTACTTTAGACCTCTGCAACAGGTTCTGAAGTCTATATAATAAACCGTGCTGAGGTTCAGAATAGTGCTAATGCACATTAGAAATGCCATGAATGTGGGTTGACTACGTGCATTATTGGCACTTCTAACCAGCATTATGTAGCTATTGTAAACATCTGTGCAAAATAGGTAATAATCTGCATGATTATACAAGTCAATTAGGGGTCTGTTTACTAAGCTATGCTAGTGGCTTCCGCACGGGGAACGGGCTGTGTCAGTACTAGAGCACAGCCAGCTGTGTTACCGGCTTTAGTACCTAACTCCAGCACTAAGAACACATAGTAAAATAATGCATGTTAAAACTTGTTAACATTAACACAAACCCAGCAGAGTAGCTTACATCTAGAAAGCAGGATAAATTATACATACTAGTGTGGGTGGTGTCATCCAATGGCACCAGAGAACCTGCTCTTGGATCTCAGGAAGAAAACAAAGTTATTTACCTCTAGCAGATCTTCTCAGAGGACAGCAGAACACTTCAAATGTGACATTACAGGATACAGCCCTGTATGGATATAGCTCTTCAGCTTTAGCAAAATCTTTGAGATCATTCTAATGAATAAACACATGCCTTCCCACCCACCACTGTTGCAAGGGACTTCGCCAGTCAAGTCTCTAGCTAACAGAATTAAACTCCAAGGAAAGGAGGGAGGGTATGGAGGAGTGGCCTAGTGGGTTAGGGTGGTGGACTTTGGTACTGAGGAACTGAGTTCGATTCCCACTTCAGGCACAGGCAGCTCCTTGTGACTCTGGGCAAGTCACTTAAGCCTCCATTGCCCCATGTAAGCCGCATTGAGCCTGCCATGAGTGGGAAAGCGCAGGGTACAAATGTAACAAAAATAAAATAGATACTATTGGAGATTCTACATGGAATGTTGCTACTATTGGAGATTCTACATGGAATGTTGCCATTCCACTAGCAACATTCCATGTAGAAGGCTGCGCAGGCTTCTGTTTCTGTGAGTCTGACGTCCCGCACATATGTGCAGGACGTCAGACTCACAGAAGCAGAAGCCTGCGCGACCACATTGGTGATCTGCAAGGGCCGACTTCTACATGGAATGTTGCTAGTGGAATAGCAACATTCCATGTAGAATCTCAAATAGTAGCAACAGTGGAGGAGTGGCCTAGTAGTTAGGGTGGTGGACTTTGGTCCTGGGGAACTGAGGAACTGAGTTTGATTCCCACTTCAGGCACAGGCAGCTCCTTGTGACTCTGGGCAAATGGGGGTTCTCCATTGCCCCATGTAAGCCGCATTGAGCCTGCCATGAGTGGGAAAGCACGGGGTACAAATGTAACAAAAAAAAAAAAAGTAAGAATATGTATTTTGCTGTCCTTGGAGAACATCTGTTACAGAAAAGTAATGTTTTCTCTTGAGGCCATGCAGGATACTAAAATCCTTACGTGGGACTCCCTACAAAAAATGGGAATAAACGATAGCCTTACAACAAAGTAAAAATATCTTTATGAAGGCAGACAAACAGAAAATAAATGGGGAGGGGGAGGGGGGAGTTTTGAGTTGGATTCTAAATCCCAAACTAATTCTGGAGAACTATCTGGCCAAACTGTCTGTGGCCAGATAATTCGCAGGTCCATTAGAGTGGCATGCAGATCCCTGGTATAGTCTAGTCGTGGGTGTAGTGCACTGGTCCCAGGCCCATTCCTCCACAACTTCAACAGGTAGAGGGAGGTATGGGCCCGGGACCAGTGCACTACACCCACGACTAGACTATGCCAGGGATCCTAACTGTGAGCCCTCCAATGGGTGGCAGTAAGTGCTACTTGCCGCATGGCCATGCGGTAAGAGTTCTGTTACCGCATGGACATGTATGCTGGGCTTTTATTTATCTGCTGTGGTACAAAGGGCCCTGGCGCGGAGGAAAAAAATGGCCCCTGCCGCTAGCGCAGAGCACTTTTTCCCGCAGCTTGGTAAAAGGACCCCTGTGTGAGGGCAACTTCTGGGAGAAGCACTCCACTTGCATTTTTCAACAGCAAAATTTGTGCAAGAGCAAAGAACAGAATAGAGGGATGGAGAAACAAGCATAAAGCCAATTAACTGGAAAAAGCCCCTATGATGTCAGATGGGAGGAGGGGCAGATAAACAAGCAGACGGCCAATCGGCTGAGAGAAAGCCTCTCATGTCAGCTGTGGGGGGGGGGGGGGGGTGTTCAGCAAGGAAGAGATTCCCAAGCAAAATCATGGGGAGGGGGCAGCCTGAGAGAAGGCAAGTAAGCTGCAGGAGGAAGGTGGAGCCAGCATCAGAGCACAGCAGGGGAAAAGAGACAGGAGGACTGTGGAGACAGCAAGTACTTGCAGGGAAAAGGAGAGAGTAGAGCAGCAGGGTCCCTGGGTCCGTGCAAAACATGGACACTTACAGAAAGATTGTTCTGTGCATATGCTAGGCACTTTCCCTACCGAGCTGCTTGCTGAATTTACTTGAAGCTCATTTGCATATCATTTTCTTCAACCATTGCTCGATATTTCAAAATTGGTAAATTCTACCACGGATCAAAAATGCACATGGTTTTTAAAGGAGACTTTTGAGTATCGGTTGATTCCTAGTACTCCAGAGGAAGGGCGCAGTTCAACAGAGGTATGTGAAAGAGAACTGTTTTGAAGGAGAATTACACCCCCAGAGTTGGCAGGTGAGGCCTATACCCTGGGCTGATTAGCTTAAGTGTAGGCCATGAGGAGTGCCTAATTTGTATATTGTGAAAAGCCTATTAAACAAGTATATATAGGAAGAGCTGGTTTGCTGAAGAAATACCAGAGCTCGTGTTTTGCTTAAGGCAAGAAGGTGCCGGCCACAGGAGGGCCTGAACAGAGGTGATGGATAAACTCACCCTGAGTATGAGTTGACTCAGAATCAGGGACTACTAGAGTACTTGGTATTATCAAAAGCAATTGTCTCTGCGCTTTCTTCTTAGAGGCAAGGTTCTCAGCTTGCACTGTGGAACGATGTGCTGATACACTGGCCATGAGTGCCTAATTTCTATATTGCCAAAAGCCTACTAACCAAGTATATATGGGAAGAGTTGGATTGCTGAAGAAATACTAGAGCTCATGTGTTGCTTAAAGCGAGGAGGTGCTGGCCAGAAGAGAGCCTGAACACAGGTATTTGATAAAGTATTGTCAAAAGCAATTTTTTCTGCACTGCCTTCTTAGAGGCGTGGTTCTCAGCCTGCACTGTGGGACCGCTGACTGAGATTCTGTTAAAAGTTCTCAGCCTACATTGTGGGACCATGGGCTGAGATGCTGTCTCTAAGCTCCTTCCTTTCCTTAGAGGCAAGGTTCTCAGCCTGCACTGTGGGACCATTGGCTGAGATTCTGTTAAAAGTTCTCAGCCTACAATGTGGGACCATGAGCTGAGACGCAGTCTCCGAGCTCTTTCTTTTCCACAGAGGCAAGGTTCTCAGCCTGCACTGTGAAACCCTTGGCTGAGATGCTATTAAACGTTCTCAGCCTACACTGTGGGACCATGGGCTGAGATGCTGTCTCTAAGCTCCTTCCTTTCCATAGAGGCAAGGTTCTCAGCCAGCACTGTGAAACCCTTGGCTGAGATGCTATTAAACGTTCTCAGCTTGCACTGTGGGACCGTTGGCTGAGATTCTGTTAAACGTTCTCAGCCTACACTGTGGGACCATGGGCTGAGATGCTGTCTCTCAGCTCCTTCCTTTCCTTAGAGGCAAGGTTCTCAGCCTGCACTGTGAAACCCTTGGCTGAGATGCTGTTAAACGTTCTCAGCCTGCACTGTGGAACCATGGGCTGAGATGCTGTCTCTAAGCTCCTTCCTTTCCTTAGAGGCAAGGTTCTCAGCCTGCACTGTGGGACCGTTGGCTGAGATTCTGTTAAAAGTTCTCAGCCTACAATGTGGGACCATGGGCTGAGATGCTGTCTCTAAGCTCCTTCCTTTCCTTAGAGGCAAGGTTCTCAGCCTGCACTGTGAAATCCTTGGCTGAGATGCTATTAAACGTTCTCAACCTACACTGTGGGACCATGGGCTGAGATGCTGTCTCTAAGCTCCTTCCTTTCCATAGAGGCAAGGTTCTCAGCCAGCACTGTGAAACCCTTGGCTGAGATGCTATTAAACGTTCTCAGCCTGCACTGTGGGACCGTTGGCTGAGATTCTGTTAAAAGTTCTCAGCCTACAATGTGGGACCATGAGCTGAGACGCAGTCTCCGAGCTCTTTCTTTTCCACAGAGGCAAGGTTCTCAGCCTGCACTGTGGTACCACTGGCTGCGATGCCATCTCTGTCTCTTTTGTTTCCTTAGAGACAATGTTGTCAGCCAGTACTGTGGGACCATTGGCTGAAATGCTGTTAAAGTGAGGTAGTACTCTGTGGGAGTTTTTGGTTTTTTTTTTCATATGTTGTGAGGTAGCAGAGGCATGTGAATTCTCATACATGCCAAGTAAAACTAGCCTTTTGTCATCTCTGAAAAAGAACCGTCAGGATGTCATTGCCCTTTCCTGTGGCTGATTCATCCTGCTTGTCATCAAGAAAACTTTCTCCATCAATTTTTTTTTTTAAAGAACAGACTATACTATGGAATTCCTCCGTAGCTAAAGTGTATGATATATTAGCACCACTCTCTGCTATTTCTCTCTCCAATGACCACTATAGATCTGAACCTTCGTTCAATCAGTCCCTCGTACTGCTGAAACACCAGCTCCAACATAAGGAATGAACATGAATTTTATTTATTTGTGGCATTTATACCCCGCTCTTTCCCGCTCAATAGCAGGTTCAGTGCAGCTTACAAAGTGTGGTACAACGTATCACAGAGATAATACAGGTTTGGGAACAATGTATCAACGAGATGACATAATTATATAGAGTAGGTTCAGTGCAGCTTACAATGTATGATACAAAGTATCGCAGGGATGATACAAAGTATGGAACAAAGTGTCGTAGAGATGACATAGTTACATAGAGTAAGACAATAGTAAGAGATGTGGGGAAGGGGTTGAAGTGTGGGTAATACTAGTGTTGTGGAATTATGTGTGGAAATATGTTTGAGAGTTAGGACACCTCCCTCCCCCCCCTCCACTGACAATACTTTAAATGCTTATAAATTCCTAGCATTCTCATATTAAAAAAATAAAATCCATTCAGCACATAAATTTTTTTTTTTTACCCAAACATATATTAGTTCCTACACTCACTGACTACATTCTCTACTGCTTCCACTATTACAGATACACATTTAAGAGCAAATGACATTAGTGAACATTTCTCAGCAAAGTTATCTACCCTTAAATGTTCATTGGGGCTCCCCTCCTTGACTTCTTCATAATGTACTACCTCAGTCAACTTTCTTAGCTCACTCACTGAGCCTAATATCACCTTGACTAGTTTATTTTCCACTTTCAATCTTCCATCAGTTGCTACAGTTACACGTTTTCAATATTATAGTAACATAGTAAATGGCGGCAGATAAATTCCTGAACAGTCCATATCCAGTCTGCCCAACAAGATAAACTCATTTTACATGGTATGTGATAATTTATATGTATACCCGAGTTTGATTTGTCCTTGCCATTCTCAGGACACAGACCGTAGAAGTCTGTCCAGCACTGTTCTTGTACTAAAAGTTCTGAAGCTAACATCGAAGCCCCTTAAAATTTACAGCCCAGCCATATCTATTCAGTTACAATCAGACCGTAGAAGTCTGCCCAGCACTGGTTTTGCTTCCCATTTACCAGCGTTGCCACCCAATCTCCGCTAAGATTCTGTAGATCCAACCCTTCTAAACAGGATTCCTTTGTGTTTATCCCAAGCATGTTTGAACTCCATTACCATTTTCATCTCCACCACCTCCTGCGGGAGGGTATTCCACATATCTAGCACCCTTTCTGTGAAAAAATACTTCCCGACATTACTCCTGAGTTTGCCCCCCTTCAACCTCAATTCATGTCCTCTAGTTCTACCACCTTCCCATCTCTGGAAAAAGTTTGTTTGCGGATTAATACCTTTCAAATATTTGAACATCTGTATCATGTCACCTGTGTTTCTTCTTTCCTCCAAGGTATACATGTTCAGGTCGGCAAGTCTCTCCTCGTACAGTTTGCAATGCAAACCCCATACCATTTTTGTAACTTTTCTTTGCATCGCTTCCAACCTTTTTACATCTTTAGCAAAGATACGGCCTCCAAAACTGAACACAATTATTAAACCAACTACAGTTTTATATGACCCCTCCTGCTGCCTTAAACGCTTCACTTCTTTGTTCTTAATGTTACTTCAAACCATGATTATAGTCAGTCTAGAACAGGGCCAAGTTCTAGAATGCCTTGATTTATCCAAAAATCAAGGATTCTACATCAAGAATTTCAAACCCTACTAACCTTCATCCAATGTTCAATCTCCCATTTATCTCCAAAGTATTGGAGACAATAGTTCTTAAATAACTAGGCAATATTTTGGATAAAACAAATGCTTTACACCCAAATCAAACAGGATGCCGAAGACAGCACAGCACTGAGACTGCTCTTGTAGGCATCACTACCTTTATATATTACCATCTTGACCAGGGCCGGTCTTAGCAAGTGCGGGGCCCGATGCAGACCAATTTGGTGGGGCCCCATCCTAGCCCCGCCCCTATCCTAGCCCCGCCCCCGCCCATTGATAAGATTATTCAATTTTTAGAAAATTTTTTATTTATGAAATCTCTCTATATAAAACGCACCTCCAACGTTCTAATGAAGCCTCACTTACCCAACATTCTAAAAGTGAAGGGGGTGAGATCGCTTTGTGTCTGCCCCGCCCACGCGTCAAACGTGATGACGTCGAGGGCGGAGCAATGACACTCAACCAATCGCATCGCTCTGCCCTCAACGTCATCAAGTTGGACGCGAGGGACGAGCACACATGGAACACACACGTTGCTAGGGACTTTGGAGGCTTCAAAACAAGTACGCACCTCCCCCTCGCCCCCCCCCCCCCCCCAAGGTCGCCTATTCAGTTCGACTCTTCCACTCTCCAAACACCCGCGAGCGAGGTCGCTGCTTCCCCCATTCCCCCCCCCCCCCCCCCCCCCAGGGCCGGTCTTAGCAAGTGCGGGGCCCTGTGCAGACCAATTTGGTGGGGCCCCGCCCCCACCCTAGCTCCGCCCCATTGATAAGATTATTCCATTTTTAGAATTTTTTTTTATTTATGAAATTTCAAATAAAGACAAATGAAAGCTAAACTTGTACAAAAAAACTGATTGAAATAATAAGCACAATGCTATCATCATGAAACCTCCCCTCCCCAGAAATTATTCAGTTCAAGTCCACTACAATTAGTAGTTCCAATTCTCATAACAAAGGAGAAAATAAGGAAAAATATTAAGAAAAGATCCAGCACAGTGCTACAGTGTACAAGGTATGCCAGGAATGCTTTATCTGCCTATGGCTGGAGAGAGGTTGAGTGACTCGATGCGGTCCCGGTCCGGGTCGGAGCGGAGGCACGAGGCAGAGTTGAGGCACGCTGAGTGGGGCCCCCTTAGGCGCGGAGCCCTATGCGGCCGCCTTGGTCGCCTCTGCCTAAGACCGGCCCTGCCCCCCCCCAAAGGTCGCCTCTTTCAAACACAACCCCCCCCCCCCGAGTTCGCAGCTTCCTCTCTCAAGCCCACCCTCCCCCGAGGTTGCCGTTTCACATATCCACCCTCCCCCCTCAAAGATCGCCGCTAATCTTAACAAAAAAAAAAAAAAAAAAAAAACCACAGACAGCCTTCAGCCATTGGCTGTCTGCGCTGCAGCCACTCATCTCTCACTGGCCCGGGAGCACAGGAACACGAACTTCAAAACAACTTCCTGGTACCTGCGCTCCTACGGAGACAGAAAGAGGAGAGAGGAGCAGCAGCACAGCAAACAAATCAATGCATGAATGCTGCATGCACTGCCTGGGAGGCAGCACAGAAAAGAGGGAGCAGGGCTTGGGATGAAGAGGGGGGGCTTGGGGGAGGGACAGCAGACTGGAATGTCGACGGTGAACACAGGGGGAGGAAGAGGAGCACAGAACGGGAAGGGGAATGCGCCCCCTGCTTAAAACACTCACACATACACATACACACACACACTCTTTCAAACACATACACTCACTCTGAGGGGGGGGAGGGTGGCCTGGAACTTGGAGAGTGACTGGGGCGGTGAGAGGAGGGGAAAGAACAGCGGCACAGTAGGGGGAGGGGAATGCACCACCTGCTTAAAACACTCACACATACACACACACTCTTTCAAACACACACACTCTCTCCCTCAATCACTCACACACAAAGTCTACATATATCAAACGCACACTCACATTCTTACACACACACTCATTCTCACACACACAGCCTCACTCTGTCACACTCTGTCACACACACTCGCACATTCACTCAGTCTCTCTCACACACACACTCTCACGATGAAAACCATGCTAGCGCCCGTTTCATTGGTCTCAGAAACGGGCCTTTTTTTACTAGTTTCAAATAAAGACAAATGAAGCTAAACTTGTACAGAAAAACTGATTGAAATAATAAGCACAATGCTATCATGAAACCCCCCCTCCCAAGAAATTATTCAGTTCAAGTCCACAATTAGTAGTTCAAATTCTCATAACCCCGGGGGGTCAGAGGTGTGGACACACAATCTCTCCACTGCAAAACACTATACACAAACTTGTGCAAAAACACAGTCAGAACCTTACCAAACCATAACAGCACTAATTCCAAGGACAGGACGAGCTACAACCTTATGCATGGAAAGGCAGAACTGTAATTACACTAGGCTCTAAAACACCAATACACTACCTTGTGAAAAAAAAAAGGGCTGCAAATACTACATGCTAGCAGGATACTGCACCTTGATCACACATGAAAAACACACGACACAACAGATATGAAGGCAAAATAAACTGGAAAGTTACCTCAAGAAGTCAGACTCAGCATGCAGCAATACTAGAAAAATTGAAACTTACATGCAAAATATCACAGATGCACATTTCTAAAAGCTGACATATTCCAATTAATAAATTCTGAATAAAATACTTTTTTTTCTACCTTTGTTGTCTGATCATTTAGTTTTTCTATTCGCTTTGGTCCGAGTGTCTTCTGTTTTATGCAGTGTCTTCTTTCCGTTTGATATTTTTTCTCTCACCGTGTCCACCATTCTCCTGTGTCCTTATGTGTTCTGTCTACCATCTGTAGCCCCCTGTCCCTATCCTTTCTCCAGTTTCAGCATCTGCCTTCAAAGTGTTCCGATCCAGCCCTTAAATTCAACAATTTGCCCTCCATCCACATCCAGCATTTCTCCTCTCTCCCCTCCACTCCATTTCCAGCAATTTCTCCTCTCCCTGGGCCCTGCCATCCCATCCAAGTCCATCCTTGGCCCTCTCTGCCCTTCCCTCCTCCATCCACATCCAGCAATTCTCCTCTCTCCCCTCCCCTCCATTTCCAGCAATTTCTCCTCTCCCTGGGCCCTGCCATCCCATCCAAGTCCATCCTTGGCCCTCTCTGCCCTTCCCTCCTCCATCCACATCCAGCAATTATTCCCTCTCCTCCATTTCCAGCAATTTCTCCTCTCCCTGAGCACTGCCATCCCATCCAAGTCCATCCTTGGCCCTCTCTGCCCTTCCCTCCTCCATCCACATCCAGCAATTCTCCTCTCTCCCCTCCCCTCCATTTCCAGCAATTTCTCCTCTCCCTGGGCCATGCCCTCCCATCTGTTCCTCTCTCCCCTGCCCCCCTCCATTCACCCATGTATCCAGCAAGAAGAAGGCGGGACACAGCGAAGAGAAGTGCTTTTACTGGCTGGGAGCACTTTCACTGACGCTGCCGGACTGGAGGTAAATTTAAAAGCAAAAAAGGAAAGGGATCGATGATCGATCGTGGGGGAAGGGCGGGCAGTTCGGACAAGCGGCGGCGATCCCCGGCCGGAACTAGGTCAAGGCTGACTGAGGCGCGCCGCGCGGGGCCCCCCTAAGCGCAGGGCCCTATGCGGCCGCCTCAGTCGCCTCGGCCTAAGACCGGCCCTGATCTTGACCAAGATAAGAATGTGGTACTTATCTCTTTGGATTTATCTGCTGCATTTGACTTAATCAATCATGAACTGCTATTCAAAGACTACATTAAATAGGAATATTGGGTACAGCTCTTAACTGGTTCTCTTCCTACCTATATGGCCATACAAATAGTGTTTTATGGCAAAAAACATACTTGCGGTGTACCACAGAACTCCATATTAGCCCCTATACTCTTCAACATCTCCTCTGCTTAGCCTCATTTAATCATTAGACCTTACCCCGTTCATATATGCAGATGATATAGGATGTTGAGAATCTGTACACTATATCTCTTCTCAACACATTTCGAAGACAAACTAGATAAGACTGTCAACTGGCTAGGTACACAGATTAAAACTAAATCCTGATAAGGGTAATGCATGTGATATAGATCCAAGGTGTCCTATTTGCTTGGAAAGGTACTCCTGAACTCGCAGCCCTGATCATGATTACAGGTGCAAAGGTCTCCTTTGGACTATCTGTAAAAGTTCTGGGCTTACTTCTTGATCAACACTTGAACTTCAGATCACATATATCCAACACTGTGCACTCCTGCTTTTACAAACTTCAGATGTTATACTCGAGACATCTACTCACTCAAGGAGCACTCCACATCCTTGTACACTATCATTAACCAACTTGATTACTGCAACACTCTGGTAAATGGTATTCATGCGTCAGACATTAGATGGCTATAAATAGTATAGAACGTGGCAGAAAACTAATCACTAACTCTCGCAAATTTCACCATGTGACCCCCTTTAACCATCGGGAACACAGGCTACCGATCAATCAAAGAGTAACATTCAAAATTCTGATGATATTCTATAAAAGTCCACCATTTCGGATTACCACCCTATTTATCATGACTATTGATTCCCTATGCCCACACTAGGTCGTTAAAATCCTTACAACACAATTGCCTAATAAGCGCATCATTTGTCTTGATACCATTAGAAGATAGATCTTTGGTGAAACTGGTCCCTCCCTCTGAAACTCTCTCCCCAGGTTAGAAGGCTTGCTCCAAACCTTTAAACAGGGGCTAAAAGCATTTTTAATTTAGTATGCACTTGGTACGTAACCATCTATCTAGCATCATTCCCCCTCCCCCTCTCGTCTTCTATCCCTCCTGATGTGCCTTTTTCTTTACTTCTTGCCATTTCTCTTTCCTATTCAATACTGTATCTCTTTTCAATTTTCTTTTTGTTATATTGTAATTGTAAACCGCTTAAAGTCCACTGATTGAGTGGTATATCAAATATCAGATAAACCTGAAAGGCAACTGCTATACAGGAAACCATATGTGTGCTCAGAAGCTCTTAATTCTTTCTAGCTCTGAGAGAGTGGGATCCGTATCAGCACCATCAGATGACATTACCCACTAGGTGTGACTGATTTCATCCTACTTGTCCATGGAGGAACTTTACATACCAGAGAAATGTAGATAAGATTTTTTTTTTGCATCAATGTCTGCATTAACAATCATGAAAAACATATACAACTGATTTTCATGTCACTACAGCATGGAAAATTCATTAATAATCCATGCTATTATAATTCAATACATCAGTCTCCTTCTTTAATACACAGGATGAATCACCTTAAATGGTGCAAAAATTACAACTGAACCAAGCACCAAACTTATCACACACCACTGTTACTGTCACAGCTAGTAACTGTCTGCATTACAAAATCTCCTCCTTATATTCTTTCGTAGCAGGAAAGTAAGTAATGCAGGTCGTAGACAATGTGTACGTAGGCAGGAAAGGAACATCAATTAATTTATCCGGTACAAGATAGTGTAATGTTGGAACTATAGAAGAAAGATTAGTGTAGGATCTCTGGTCTATCTCTCTACAGTGTAATATGACAAAATCCAGAAGACATGCATTCAGGACCGGCCCAATCATCAGGCAGACACCTAGGCAAAGAGTGGCTGCAGTCCAAAGCAAAGCAACAATCCTGACCACTATAAAAACTCAAACGTTCATCAACTAGGAACAGCGGGAATTTTCAGTAGCAAAGGCTTTTTTTTCGGGGGGGGGGGGGGGAATTGCTCTCATTAGGCATATTCTAAACTAAGCTTAAGATTTAAATGTATGATGTCCAATTATGCATTTACAGGATTTTTCTGGGAGGTATGGCATTGAGTTGACCATGATCAGAATTTCAGGGGGTCCCCTAGGGGCCTTGAGGTTAATTGACGGGATGCAAAAGTTGAGGATTCACTTAGGGCACCTAATATTGTTGCACTGGCCCTGCAAACATTTCTTTTGAGGATACTGTTCATTCAGGAAAAACAAAATATTAATCCATCCAAATTTTTATCTTTGTCTTCTCAAAACATTTGATGACACAGTCAGGAATGTACATTTATTTATTTATTAGGACTTATTTACCGCCTTTTTGAAGGAGTTCACTCAAGGCGGTGTACAGTAAGAATACATCAAACATGAGCAATAGGCAATTACAGCAGTAAAAATATTCGAAAACAATACAAAGTATGGCATGGTATACTAGCAATGTCAACACAATATGTAATAGAGCATTATAATTGGTAGTGAAGGGTAAGGCAAAGCTGTAATGCTTACATGACAAATCCTACTAGGTTTCCCTTTGTATGGGCTTAATGCATTACATCCAAATTTCACCGTTTACATATATTCAAGGAATCAGTATAAGTGCTGGCTGGTACAACTTACCTTATTTAAAAATCCTTTTAGGACATGGGAGGCTTTTACAGACAGGAATCTAGGAATACGGATTGGTTTCTCAAGAATAACTGGAAAGAATGGAAAACCATAATTAAAAGACAATGCATTTCCTTGAAGCTGCTGAAGAAGTCTAAAACCAGGCATTCTGTTACTTTCTAGTCAGATAAAATGAACTTACCTGTAAGCAAGTGTTCTCCAAGGATAAATAGCCTTACATGGGGGTGACTTCATTACTACTACTAATCATTTCTATAGTGCTACTAGATGCACACAGCACTGTAGACATTATTGGAGCTGATGAGCAGAAGCAAACACAGGCGCTAGAGGCTGTTAGCGCCATACTAGCGCCTGCATTTGCTACCGCCCCATCATCAGAGCCCCCAAGTGCGTGAAACAACACGCTCGCAGGGTCTGAACGCAACTAGCATGCAAAACCGGGCTCTTAGCGCAAGCAGCATGCAAATACATGCTAAACCTATACATCCCCAATGATCAGTGACCAGTGCACCAAAGATTGGCTCGCTGACCCTGAGCATGATTAGCGGCCAGCTATTTCAATGTATTGAAATATATTTTCAACAATGGATACTACTATTGCTTTTTCAAAATCTAAATTAAAAAACTTGTTAAGTTTTGTCAATTTTCTTCCAACGCCAGTGCACCTGGCTGACTTGTGATCAGGCTCTTTCATAGGGAAAGGCCAAGGAATAAACTCCTAGGAGATGCTTCACTGGCTTGCCGGATGTTTACCACAGTTTGGCGTTGCAGGGTGCTCTTCCCCTGACGAAGCCCCAAGTGGCGAAACGGGACCGTTGGGGAGCCCCTGGTTGGAGCAGCAATAAGCTAAGTAGCTGTGGTGATTGATATCTATCGAATATGTTTGTGATATTCAGCACTAACAAATATTAGAAACACACAAATGAGTATTGAGGGAGGAGGTTGGTAGAGGACCAGTGATTACACGTTTGTGACCACACTAATATAATCTCATTGATTAAAAAAGTGTCACTGGTCTGAGGTCCTCTCCCCCTCTATCACTTATTCACAATCGATATGTAATACCCGCTGTACTTTGGTTGTTATGATTTATAATCCAGCGGAGTGATCCTTATTTGTTTTTGTTACTTGTTAAAAAAAAAAAAAACCAAATAAAACACAGTTATGTTGTTACGATTTATAATCCAGCGGAGTGATCCTTATTTGTTTTTGTTACTTGTTAAAAAAAAAAAAAACCCAAATAAAACACAGTTATGTTGTTACAAGTTTCATTTTTTTTTCAATAAAATTGTTTAAACGAAGTTGAACCCCAAACTCAAACAAATTACATATGATTATGCAAAGAGAGAGAAATAGATTTTATATATATTTACACTAAAATACCAGACATGTTTTTTGAGGCAGTTTCAATTAGTGTCTTACACAGTTACACAAATATAATAAAACCTGAGCCACAAACCTTGGAAAAGGTAATCTTCTGTGTTCATGTCTGGATTGTCTGTAATTATGTCAAACGGAGATCTTCCCGCCATCATCTCAAACATAAGCACACCAAGAGCCCACCAGTCTACACTGAAGCCTGTGAAAATTGTAGAGAGGGGAAAAGGATGGTAATGCCATACAAAGATAATCTGAACAGGACAGCTGTTAAATTCTGAATATTATGGCCAAAAGCAATGGAAGCAGCATGCAGATACCTCTAAAGTTATTACTTCTGGGCTTTTAGGATAAAGGGGTATGAGACTGGAGTGCTAGCCAGCTCAGTCTGCCAGAGCAAGAGGCTCTTCCGATGCTTAAATCAAAGACCCTGGGTTTCTACAGCAAGGCTTAAGAAACTCTGCACTGATTCTGGCACACAGCTGCATAAAATCAATAGAATTTAAAATGTTGAATATATAAGTACATAAGTATTGCCACACTGGGACAGACCCAAGGTCCATCAAGCCCAGCATCCTGTTTCCAACAGTGGCCAATCCAGGTCACAAATACCTGGCGAGATCCTGAAAAAATTCAATACATTTTATGCTGCTTATCCCAGAAATAGCAGTGGATTTTCTCCAAGTCAATTTAATAATGGTCTATGGACTTTTCCTTTAGGAAGCCATCCAGACCTTTTTAAAACCCTGCTAACCACCTTTACCACATTCTGTGGCAACAAATTCCAGAGTTTAATTACACATTGAGTGAAGAAATATTTTCTCAGATGAAAAGCAATTTTGTTGAAAATTTGTCAATTTTTATAACATGTTTTAAAATGTAATAAATCTTTCTAACTTTGGTGGAAATAATTTTTCTTCTCCATTTCAGTTTTCTCTCATTCTACCTTTTGTTGCTGTTTCTCCATTCTTACCCCAATCTCTCTCAAAACAGCATCTCCCACCTCTCTCATACTTCCTCCTGCTAGCTCAGTCTCTTTACATTCTCTCCTTCTCTACCAGTTTAATTCATTTTGCTTCCTCCTCAGTTATTTGTCCCTATCCCAACCATTTTCTTCTTTCTCTTATGTATGGTTTTGGGTTCTTTCCTCCTTACTCAGCTCTTTCTCATCTTTCTCTATTTCCTCCCAGCTTCACCTTCTCATGCTTGTGATTTTCTCCTGGCACATTAAGTAGAGCTATGCTTCTCCATTTACAAATTCTGAGCGGAATGGCGCTGAATATATTTTTGTGCTGTCTGCTCCAGAAGAAATGGACAGTGCAGTATAATCAGCAAGTGAGAACTTGGGACTGGCATTTGGAAGCCTGACAGCTCCAAAGATGGAGAAAAGCAACAGCAAAAGAAATCAGGATAGCATGAGGGCGATTTCACGATCACTGCTGTAGTATTGTAGCAAACCAAAGGCTCCTTTTACAAAACGGCATTACTGATTAGCGGCACGCTGAATGCAGAGAAGCTCATTTAATTCCCATGGGCTTCTTCTTCACTGCATGCTAATAGATTAACGCTGCTTTGTAAAAGTAGGCCCTAAGAGACCTGTTAAAAGACAACTGTCAGCAAATAAAAGTATTTAACACTAGAGTTTACAAGAGCGCTCACCAAGATCCAGTCCAACTTACCAAATAGTTCTTAATAAAGAGGCTGATATTCAAAATTTTCTGCTTGTGAACAAAGTTCTGTAGAAAATGTTATCTGGTTAAATTTTTTTCATATATTCAGCTCAAACTAAGTCAGGCTGAATGCTCTGTATAAAGTTAACCCAACACATTTATTCAGTTAACTTTAGGTCTACTTGGGCTGACCAGCACTAACTAAGCAACTGGGTAGCCAGCACTGAATATTTGGAGGCCAAAGTTTAAATGCCCCCAGTGCTTCCTTTTTTTTTGGATAGCTAAATGTGGGCAACGATTTGCCCAAATAAAAATTTTCATACTAGGTGGTTAATTTCAAAATAGTTTGTCCAGCTAGCTCCCAAAGCTATGTAAACTCTTTGATTATCAACCTCAATGCACAAATAACAGGCCAACTGTGCATACAAAAACAATCATTAGATACCAACAATGTTATATACTATGCAAAATAATGTCTCACCATACTCTTCTCCTCTTAAGATCTCAGGTGCAATATAATTTGGGGTTCCACAGAAAGTACTTGTGGTGTCGCCAGGGCCAAGTCCCTCCTACAGGAACACAAAAGTACAATTACTGCAGAAAGGTAACACCAAAGCTGATCAGACACAAGCATACAGCATCTTCACATGAAGAGAGAGAAAAAAACAACCCACCGTTCTTCAGGTTGCAAAATGTACCTTTTTTCATCATTTTTAAAATCTAAACAAGACTCTCGGACAGACAAAATAAACACAAACTAATATTCCACTCAAAAAAATTGCTCTTACCTAATCTGCTATCCTTGAATCTTGCTAGACCAGTCCAGATGCATGGTTTATGCCACCCTGCCAGCAAATGGAGAGACAGAATATATTTCTATCTAGTGATGACATCTCTAGTATAAGGCAAGTCACAGCCTAGTGCACTTTCCAAATGCAATAGATGCGGAGATTTGCGCCACACCGGTGCCAAACATAATGATCATTTTGCTATTACAGATCTAAGTGGCTCCTTACCAGAAATAATCTAATGTAATCTGGGTTTTATAGTCTGCTGGATCCCATAAAGGTACAAAACAGATTCCAAAGTAGTAATACCACTAACACTGCCAGCAAATTAACTGGGAAATACAGATATATTAATTGATCAGTGTAGAGTTAACATAAAAAGTCTTGAAATAAAATTTTGAGGGCACATTGAAAAGAAAAATAGGAGTTTATCCCTAAGCAGGAAATTCCAACATCAAACGGCTTGAAATCCATAAGAACGCATGAAAATTATTGAATAATGCACACCTTTCAGTGAAGGAAAATAAGTGAAGTCTGAGACCTTAGAAATTCTAACTTTCTTGGGAAAAGAATGTAATTGTGTCAGATATTCTGGTCCAGCTCCTTTAAAGACAGTACAAGCCAATTTAAATAGATATAAGCTTGTTCTAAGATCATAAGTGCAGCAATGTCTGAAGTCTAGTAATCAACTTGGTTCAAATACCAAAATATAAGCCATTGCAATAATCCAAATGTGAAAGTATCAAAGCTCAGACCAATACCGAAAAATGTTCTTCAAGAAATAAAGATCTAATATGTAGTTGACGCACTTAAAAAAAAAAAAAAAAAGAACTGTCCTTAATTACTTCTATTTGATGCTTAAAAATGAAACTGGTATCCAAAATAACCCCAAGAATTGAAGGATATGGTTGCATATCAGGCTTTAAACTGACGAGTGGAGGAGTGGCCTAGTGGTTGGGGTGGTGGACTTTGGTCCTGGGGAACTGAGTTCGATTCCCACTTCAGGCACAGGCAGCTCCTTGTGACTCTGGGCAAGTCACTTAACCCTCCATTGCCCCATGTAAGCCGCATTGAGCCTGCCATGAGTGGGAAAGCGCCGGGTACAAATGTAACAAAAATAAAATAGATACTATTGGAGATTCTACATGGAATGTTGCTATTCCACTAGCAACATTCCATGTAGAAGGCTGCGCAGGCTTCTGTTTCTGTGAGTCTGACGTCCTGCACGTACGTGCAGGACGTCAGACTCACAGAAGCAGAAGCCTGCGCAGCCACATTGGTGATCTGCAAAGGCCGACTTCTACATGGAATGTTGCTAGTGGAATAGCAACATTCCATGTAGAATCTCAAATAGTAGCAACAGTGGAGGAGTGGCCTAGTGGTTAGGGTGGTGGACTTTGGTCCTGAGGAACTGAGTTCGATTCCCACTTCAGGCACAGGCAGCTCCTTGTGACTCTGGGCAAGTCACTTAACCCTCCATTGCCCCATGTAAGCCGCATTGAGCCTGCCATAAGTGGGAAAGCGCCGGGTACAAATGTAACAAAAAAAAAAAAAAAGGCTAAATCCAAAATATTAAATGTATAACGTCCCCAAAGAACAAATTGAGGTAAGGCAGAGGCATTATCTATTTAAGTGGGCTAGGTCTCATGTTTGCTAACTAGAAGTAAACCCAACAATTCTAGATAAGTTATACGAGGTAAATTATCTATCACCGATCAAAGAAGCTTTTCTAGAGCTGGACCACTGGGAGGGTATCATGGCTGGGAATAGTGCAGGCCATGGAAATGATGTTGCTGCCTAAGTTTTCATACCTTTTCACACCATTTGTTTGGCTGCATCAAAAGATTGTTTCATTCATTTGGAAGAGCAGGCCACTAAGGGTTAGGAAAGAAATACTATTGAACAAATGATAAAGGAACGATGGTGGTTCCAATCTGCAGCTTTACCGAGGAGGCATCAAAGCTTTGTGCTCATCAATTAGAACATGATTGTGAATGAGGAAGTGATGGCTTCCCTTGCATAGTGCTAATGTTGAAAATTCTTCTTGTTGCTGTGTGCACGAGTGAGCACAGAGAAAGGGATGCAGAGATTCTCTGTAAAACGTTTGGGTATGAATACCTGTCTGCCCGCCTCTCTGATGTGGCCGAGTCTTGCCACACTTGGGAGAGGTAAAGGCTGAAAGAAGTATAATTTCCCAGCTGTGTGAACAGGCTAGACTTAAAGAACCCTGCTGTTCATGGAGGAAGAAACACTTTGGGGAGGGATAGAGGGCTCGGGGGGGGGGGGGGGGGGGGGGGAGAAAAGGTGGGGGGGGACTCATGAAGGAATGAGAATGAGTAGCTTGCACCTGATGAAGGATTCAGGGGTAATGGTAGGAATGCTCTTGTCCCTGAAGGGTAGTTGTGTCTTGTACAAACTTTGCAAGAAACCGAATGAGAGCTGACTGATCTGGTAGCCTGTTTGCTATGGTTGCTGGAGGCCAAAGAGCGAGAATAGGCATTACAGAGCTCGGATTGTGTGTCTTTGCCTGCTTAGGAGCAATGTCAGATTGGGACGTAGATAGGAGTAGTGTTGTGGTGAAAGGTCCTTTCTCAAGAAATTTCTGGACTTTTCCTCTTTCTTTTGTGAAGACACAGGAATAGATTTTACCACCGCCTTGAAAGGCTAGAACATCACCAACTGAGGCGGGGTGGGTGTAGAACTGTCTCACTGCAGTGGAAGCTGAGTTCTATAAAACATTATCAGTTCCTAGAGGGAAATTGGTCCCGATGACTCAGCTGAGAGAAACTGCTGCCATTGAAGTTGTCCCCAGTAGAGCTGGGCTCATTAAGAGAGAAGTGGTTGGGTTTGAATTTTTTGCCTTTATGCTGACAAATGCTCCAAACCGCGAAAGTGAAAGTGGTTCTTTTTTGTTTTGAGAAAAATAAGAATGCTCTGTGAGGGGGAGGGAGGAGGGCCACATTTGATCTGGTTGGCCAAAAAAGTAGACCGGCTCTTGACTGGCTGCCAGGGAGGAAAGTTCATATTGATGTGTTAGTATAAATAAAACAAAATACTTTCAAGATGGAAGAGGGCTCTGGGCACCTCGGCAAGGTTGGATGAAGTCATCAGGAAGTGTGCCTGCGTTTACCCTGGCTGTCTACTGAGAAACTAGATTATGGGCCCTGTTTACTAAGGTGCGCTAGAGTTTCTAGCGTGTGCTAATGCCCATATATTCCTATGAGTGTCTCTAGCGTTAGCACATGCTAATTTTTAACATGAACTAAAAACACTAGTGCGCCTATAATGTGGCTTAGTAAACGGGGCCCTATGTCTATTTAATGGCTAAGTTCACAGCTCTGTACAAAAATAGGGAGGACATATTCTTAAAGATCTAGGAACTTTCTGAGAAATGGGGAGGAACAAATATGGACGCCCCCTCCAAATAACAAATAATGAATAATTAAGAATGCCAGAAGGATGCATTTTGAAACCAAATATCTTTGTAGGAGTCTAAGAACAATAGTGATGGAGCTAAGCAAGGGATTTTGGATCTGCTACTTGCGGTACAATTCTAGTATATACCTTTGATTCATATTAATCAAAGTGCTCTGTGGTATTGGCTAAAGTGAATAAGTAAACAGAATAACGAGTCAGGGGAGGAAAGGTTGAGGGGTGATAGATAGGAAACACCTTAGAACCGCTATAAGAAAAAACTGTTATGACCACTATCACTGTTATCCTGAATGCAAATATGTTGATGTACATTGTAGCTATTTTTTTTATTTAAAGAAATAAATCATAAAAGGAATTCTGATTCAGTTTTGGGGGGGGATTGTGTGTGCAGTTTGACTATGCCCTGAGTCAGGACTTCTACCACTCCATCTTGGTTGGTGTTGGGCATCGTTCAGACAGTGGCAATCGCCCGGTTTCTGTTATTTTTATGAAGTCTGCATGTTGTTCACAGATATCATGTATCATTGAGGATTTCCTGGTAGCTAATTTGGCATTCACCAGGTCTATGGTTCCAACGAATAATCTAGGGATGCCAGGGAAAGCTTGGATATGGCAGGGAGGAGATTGTTTGGGTATCTTCTCTTTAGTTGATGGGGGTGATTGTTTCCATTTCCACACAGCATTGCGATCCCTGAAGTCTCTATCTCCAGGCCCAAGGCACATTCTCAATTTTCAGATAACTTTCAATCAGTGGCCCAGCAGACCTAAAGACTGTTGACCTGAAAGAGACCTGTCTTTCAGTGATGTTGGATGTTACTTATGCAAAAGGTTGGGTGCTATTCAACAGATTTTACCAAGTGGCACTAAATGATCTGTAGGATCATGGGTCCGACAGAAGACCTTTCTGCATTATTAAATAAAACCAGGTCCAAGAGATTTATTTATTTACAAAAAAAACTTGCTATACTGACAAATCACACATTAAGTGTTGCTAAGCAGTTTACACATACAATTTCAAAGTGAAGAAAAAAAGGGGAAGAAAAAGTAGAGGACGAGGCTCTAAATATTGCAAATCAAATGACTATTTCACGCTCCTGTGTGAACTTCCTATGGAAGTTTGATACAGCAGGGGTTGAGGTGGCTTGGTTTCAGCAGAATACAAGAATAAAAGTCCTTCCTTGCTAAGCAGCTAGAGATATAAGTGTCAACTCCCAGATTAGAGAATCTTATAGTTATTCTTAACTTTGCAGTTTCTGGTTCTGATGTCTCTGGATGGTCAAGTTGACATAGGTCACCTTTTTGCAATGATAAGGTGAATCAAATTGAGGGAGGGGGTAGTGCTATATGCTATTGAAGGAACTGAGTCCAACAGAATAAAAATTAAGCAGGAAACAGATTGCAACATGGAATTCTTATGGATAGAAATTCCATGTATAAAGAGAAAGTGGGGCTATGCTACTGGCCAGAACAGGTGAATGATGAATTTGTTTTTTTAAACAGAAATTAGGGAATCTAACAAATTTGGCAAAACTATAATAATGGGCAAGTTCAATTACTAAGAATATCATAGAAACAGAGAAAAATGTAGGCAGATAAAGACCATATGGTCAATCCAGTCTGCCCATCCATGCCATCCATTCTATCACTCCCTTAGATATTCTATGTACTTCTCCCAAGCTCTCAAATTCAGACACTGCTTTTATCTCCACCACTTCCCCCAAGAGGTCGTTCCACAAATTCACCACCCTTTCTGTGAAGAACGATTTCCTCAGGTTATGTCTGAGTCTATCCCCTTTCACCTTCATCCTATGTCCCCTCATTTCAGAGCTTCCTTTCAATTGAGACAGACTCCTGTGCATTTATGCCACATAGGGGCTCATTTTCAAAGCACTTAGACTTACAAAGTTCCATAGGTTACTATGGAACTTTGTAAGTCTAAGTGCTTTGAAAATACACCTCATAGTGTCTCTATCATATCTTCACTCTCCAGTGTTTCTTCCAAAGAATACATATCGAGATCTTTAAGTCTGATCCCATACGCTTTATGATGAAGACCACCGACCATTTTAGTAGCCGCCCTCTGGACCAACTCCAATCCTACTTATTTCTTTTTGTAGGTGCTGTTTCCAGAATTGTACACAATATTCTAAATGAGGTCTTATACAGGGGCATCATCACCATCTTGCTCCTACTGGCCATTCCTCTCCCTGTGCATCCAAGAATCCTTCTAGCTTTCACCATCACCTTTTCTACCTGTTTGGCCACCTTAAGATCATCACTTTCGATCACACCCAATCAAATATCACCTGTTATTAGGATGTACAAAATGCCTAAATAGGATTCAAAAACTTAAGATGAAAAAACCTCTGGAATAAAAAAGCAAATCCTCAGAGTCCCATGTCAACATGGCACATGAGTCTATTGAGACAAGACAGTCATAGTAACATAGTAGATGGCAGCTAAAGACCCTTACAGTCCATCCAGTCTGCCCATCAAGATAAACACACAGCATAAGGCAGTGGTTCCCAAACCTGGTCCTGGAGGCACCCCAGTCAGTCAGGTTTTCAGGATATCCGCAATGAATATTCATGAGAGAGATTTGCACGCAGTGGCAGGACAGTTTCTTTTACCAACGCTGTCAGTTTCACAGACAGCATGTCAGTGACTAAGTTGCACACGTTTTTTTAAAGATTGGATTGCACTTGTTTTGATGTTGTATACATCTTATATTGCATGAACTAACATCCAGATGTTTCTTGACCCGACTCAGACCTAAGAGCTGAAACACAGTCTGCGTCGGGTCACTTTTGCTGTGAATATATTAAAGATCTTCTGCCACCCATTGCTCACTTCGCTGTGTGTTGTCTACCAGAAGCCTACCACAACTATAGCTCAGAGTTTGACAGGGTGGCATTCTTGATCAAATAAAGATGCCTCACAAACTTTGGCCTTGGATGCAATGGACCAGAATCCAGCTCTACCAAGGATAATAGCTCAAACACTGTGGCCCTGAAAGCTTATATATAAAAAGATTCAATTGGATAGGAAGAACAGCCCATCAGACTGTGGACCTGGGTGCCTAACAAAGCGTCCTGCTGCACCATTCCAGCATGTCCACCATTTTCTGGAAGCAAAGAATACTGTCAAAGGTAGGCTACATCACTGGAAAGAGGTGTGTTATGTTCTGTCTCCATCTGCTAGTAGAGTGGCATAAACCATACATCTGACCTAATGTAGTAGGATGAAAAGTACTTAACTTTTTCCATAATTTTTCATTTAAACAAAACTTACAGCTACAGAATATATGATCATCAAACATATTTCACTCAGGGCATCCAACATATTCATGCCTACGGATATGCACATAAAATAGAACAATCCCCCAAAGTGGTACTCTGAAGAATGGTTTTGTCTACAGATACGTCTTTCTTTGGGCCTGAAATGAGAAATGCATGCACAGAAAGCCAAAACTGAGGAATCTGGAGGAAAAAAAAAAAAATTAATGAACCTATTCATATATCTGTTAAACATTCTAGCTCTCCGTTCTTGTACTACAGTCCATCATTTTTCCAACTGATCTTGCACACAACAGGCAGCTGTCAAGCAAGATTGCCCAACACAGCCCCCACCAAAGTGCCTCTCCACGGAATAACCAAATCTAAAGAATGAGTGGTTAATTCACTACCCACACCCTTCACTTACTGGCTTTGCTGCACACCCTGCCATTGAGGCGGTTGTTCTGGTGACGATATCAGAAGTAGAGACACCTGGACAAGAGGAAGTGGACAAAGAACACCTCTAGGTTTTAAACTCCCTGCTTTTCTAGATGTCTCATACCTGTTTTAACGTGGCTGAATAATATACCAAGTCAACAGACAATGCAGATGGAAAAGCCTTACCTTGCACATGCCATAATCCGTCAACTTGATATGGCCATCAGCATCTAGAAGAACATTGTCTAGTTTTAAGTCTCTGTAGATTATTCCTCGCTCATGCAGGAAGTTTAGAGCAATACAAATTTCTGCAGCATAAAATCTTCAAAAGAGAGACAGACAGAGCTATATTTTAACACAGGAAATGAGATCTAGAACCACACAAATAATCTGAGTCAATGTGACTGCAGAGAAGTAGCCGCTGACCAAACCCAAAGTTAGCTCTACCGTGCATGTTCTTCTGGAAGTTTTCTTTGCCGTTGCATATGAAACATGAGATCTCCTCCATTCACATATTCTATGACAAGAAATAATCTAAAAATTGAAAAAAAAAATGAAAATACTCAATGGTACGTTTTCAGTTACAAAAAAATATGTTTCAGTTTCAGCATTCACAGTATGAGTCAACTCTACTGACTCATAATCATACCTAGAGGGTATGGAATTTTGAGACCACAGTTGCTGCTACATCATGATAGGAAAATCCAATTTATAACAAACAATTTAAATGGAATGTATGGATTCTGATGGACTTTTTTTTTTAATTACAGGTAGCTACAATTACAAGGAAAAAATAAAGTAAAATTAACCATTCCAGTCAGAACAAGGGCATGCTGGACTCTTGCAATGGTTACAATCATAAGCAATTATATATCTTTGTTGAGTTACCTTGGTAACTCTCCTCCTCTTACCAAAGCGAATACGGTTGTGGGAGCAGGAAGGAGTAGTCTAGATAATGGAAATCTATTATGTTAAACTAAATGCATCTAGTGTTATGCATGCTTTTTTGATGGAGGTTAGAAGGGGTATGCATATGAATCTCTCTCTCTCTCTCTACCTATATATACACACACACAGACACATATTTATCTAGCTGTCTATGTATAATTCAAGCAAATTTGGGTAATTTATCAAAATAAATATCAAGCAACACTTTGCATAATTGACTATCAGAACTCGCTGCTTGCTTACTTTTTCTACAATGCAAAAGTGATGTCAGTGCGATGTCACTGTTTACACTAACTGTGAAAATGGTATTTACTGAGAAAGTTAAGAGTTATCATTTTTGCCATAAACTAAACATTTTCGGTGTGAAGTGACTTATTGCTTAATTTCCTACAAAGAATTGGACATGGGGGAAAGGGGGCTTAAATAAGCTTCTGTAAAAGATGGTTGAAGCTGGTACAACAGAACATTAGAAGTGTAGTGACTGCATGGAAGAAACTTAATACATGATTGACGCTGCAATGAGACCAGTGGCATACATGTCTTCACACTTCTGTATCTGTTCAGGGAGGCCATTTCAACAAACACTGACTAAAATTAACATTTACTTTGCAGGAGTAGCTTTGTGTTTGTTACTGATCAAAAAAAGGTCATATTAAGTTTATACTAAATGTACACTGGACAATTTAATGTTTTGTTCAAATGTTTGACTCTTGTATTTTACAAGATATATATGTTTCCTTATAAACCTGATAGACCAGTCCAAACTAATGTGTTATGCCCCCTTATACATTTCATTAGAATCCTGCTACATCAGGCCAATGGGTTATGTCTCCCTACCAGCAGGTGGAGGCAGAGAGGCTGAAGATTCTAGTAACATCACTGGTTATAGAGTGGTGTAGCCTGGAATCTGCCAGTATATGGTACAGGATTTCTTGTAGTTCCCATTGTTTGACACTGGCTGATGTTGTCTCTCAGAGATCAAACCATGGCTCTTCACCTGGTTAAGGCTGGAGGGGTTTGCTACCCCTCTGCAACCTTTAGTCTTAGCCCATAGGCCTTTACTCTATGTGCCTAGATGGCACAGGTCCTATGGGGCTTCCACCACCAGAGACCCCCCTATGCAGAAACCCTTACTGAGTAAAAAAAAAAAAAAAGGGGGGGGAGGGGAGAATCTGTCTGGCCTCTAAAAGGATAAAACTGATTTAAGCTTTAAAAAAATGGGTTAAGAAAATGAGATTTCTATTCACCAGCTCCTGCCTAGGTAGGCCTGATGGAATGCAGGTCCTGGCACTCTTTGGTGGAGAGTTGCACAGAACATTTAGCAGTGGCATACTTCAAGGCCAGGCTTGAGTAGTATGCTGGATAGCAAGCCCTATGGGAACTGGTGATTGAATACTGCTGCTGGCTCCTACTGCCCTCTGCATGTGATAAGGGAGCACAGATTGAAGCAGTGGATGGCTCGCAGAATTCCCTCAGGCTACTGTTTCTGGAGCTGTAGCTCTTGAGGGACACTTTTTTTTCCTGTTGTGGCTTCTGTGTGGATGTAAAGTTACAAAGCGCTGAGAGAACCTGATCAATAATTGACACTAACTCCAGCGGGAATGACAGCTATTTTGCAGTCAAACTGCAGTTTCCTTCCCTGGTCCAGGGAAAGTGATGATGTGTCCTTGTCAGGGTTAGGGGCTGCCACTCTCTGCTCATGTTATGTGACATCAGGTCTTCAGTGGGGGCGCATAGCTCTTTCCAGCTTTCTCCAAGTGCCTCAGACAGACTCTTTTGGGTCTCCAAGCCCTTGACCATTGTGGCCCTCTGGTGTCTTGGGAAGTCTCAGGCTTCCCATAGGACCCAGGAATCCGCTTGCTGAGTTAAGTGGGGGCCCAATGGTCACTCTTTGCTGGTCCCTCCTCCATGGAAGACTGATGGCGTGTAGGTAATCCAGAAGGCAAATATTTATCCTTAAGTGATTCCTTGCTAGACATTTGGGGGGGGGGGGGGGGACTCCTGGAAGAATGGGATGACTCCCTGGTGGTACACTTACTCATCAGGAAGAGTTAGTGTCAATTATTGATCAGGTTCTCTCAGCGCTTTGTAACTTTACATCCACACAGGAGCAGGTTTTGAATGGCGACCCTCATCCTGTATGGTTTGAGAAAGCCTTCCCACTTCATAGAGCATTACCACAGATGGTCGGCCTCAGGGGCACTAAGCTGATGAACAAGCTGTACCCTCTTCCCCAGGAGGACCTAGATCATCTTTGAGTTCACAAGATAGATGCCTTGGTGACAGCAGTTACCAAGACTACCATGATTCTGGCTGAATGTGGTTCTGCCTTTAGGGATTCTCATGACAGAAAAGTGGTGTCACATTAACACAATGGAATTTGAAGTGCCCACCTTTTCTTCAGTTGTAAGAAGGAGCAGGGGCAGCTGGTCTGAACATCTTGGTACAGCCTTAGCAAGGCACCAGCCTCTACATCTTTCCCCTGTAGCTGCTCATGGGTCAACTCTTATGCAGGATTATGAAGCATTAATTTTTAGTGGTTAGGGTGGTGGACTTTGGTCCTGGGGAACTGAGGAACTGTGTTCGATTCCCACTTCAGGCACAGGCAGCTCCTTGTGACTCTGGGCAAGTCACTTAACCCTCCATTGCCTACCGCATTGAGCCTGCCATGAGTGGGAAAGCGCGGGGTACAAATGTAACAAAAAAATAAATAGTCACTCTAATAGATCCACGTTGGCCTCTGTCCTTGGTATGTGGTTCTGTTGCTAAGAGGGCAGGCTTTCTTCAACAGGTTTTAGTGCTCATGGAGAACCCAGATCCCTTTTGGCTTACAGCTCAGCTCTTGACAGGTATCATAGCTACTAAGTTGAAGGCTTGTAGGTAGTCTACATCCCTGGCATATGTCAAGAGTATGAAAACTGTTTGTGTACTGGTGTTCAGTTGGGGAGCTATTTCCTTGGGAGATAGCTATCCTTTCTTTCTTTTTTTGTAGGAACGACAGGAGCAAGGTTATGGCCTTTAATTCGCTTAAGGCCAGGTGGAGGCCATTTCTTGTTTTTTTAAATTTTGCAATTTACATCAAGAAAATCTTGAAGCACAATAAGCTTGATTATGAGGAAAAACAAAACAATACCATCATTAATCTTAGGAATCTAACCAATAATCAAACTAGATTAGACCACATAAAGAGAGGGATTCCAACCCACTCAACCAGAGGAAATCGGTCTAACAAAGAAAAGAAAAGAAAAGAAATGGCCACCACCTGGACCTTAAGATTTGTCCATCCTTCAGAGCAGTCTTGCCCCAGTGGGATCTCAATTCAGTGCTGTCTTGGCAGGCCTTCCTTTTGATCCTCTCCACTGGACTTCCTTGAAGGATCTTCCCTTGAAAACAGTTGTTTGTTATTTTTCTGGCTATGAGAATTTTTGGAATTCCAAGCACTTTCTTATAGGGTTTCCTATTTGTCTCTCAGGGGACTCAGCTTCTATTCTTACTGTCTTATCCTTTTCTGAAGATGGTGCCCCCATGTCAAACAGATCAGATGGTTTCTTTTCCATCCTTCTTTGCATAAGCTAGAGGTTTGCAAAGTCCTCCTCAGTTATCTGGTCACTAATTCCTTCAGGAAGTCCAATAATCTTTTTCTGCTCTTTAATGGTCCATATAAGGGGCAAGTGGCCTCTAAATCATTGCCAGTGCATTGGATCAAGGCAGTTATTGAGGCGGCATACATTCTCTACTAGAAGATGGTTCCACAGATCTTCATGCTCATTTAGTGAAGGCTCAGGCACCTTCTTAGGCAGATGACAGAGCACTGACCCCAGAGAATATTTGTAGAACAGCAATTTGGTTATCACTGCATTCTTTTTTCAGGCATTATATTTTAAGGTTGAAATATGAACCAGAAATAGCAATAATTCTGGCAGGGCTGTTCTGTCTTCCTCCCATCCTCAGGAATAAAATTTGGTACATCTCATTAGTCTGGACAGGTCTAGCAGGATAAGGAAGGGGAAATTACTCTTACTTGAAATTTCTTTTCCTTGATTCCTGCTAGACCAGTCTAGAATCCACCCTGGAAAACAATGGTTTGGGGTGTTCTTGGTTCCCATGCTTGGCACTAATGCTTAAGATTAGTTCATGTTCTGCAAAGGCTTCCCTAAGGGGAAGTTGTTCTTTGATTTGCAAATGCTTTTGTTTTCCACTGTTATTGGTGGCTTTGGCATAAGCATACTGTAAGGTTTCAGACTGCATTGTAGTGGGATATATTGCCCATACCTGTTTGAATGCATAAGGCCTGCATTGCCTAACTGAAATCTATGAACCAAACTCTAGACCATGAATCATCTTTTTAGGACAATATTGTCATGGTTGTTACAAGACTTCCTACAGCAATGGACTGACATTCCAAGGAACATCTGTGTTTTCTTTCTCTGGTGTGAAACCTACAGAGTGAGATTTACACCGACACTGGCATGTGATAATCTTTGCTGACTGTCTCTTGTCAGGCACCAGCAGTACCAGCTCTGATAATGACGACTATCACCAAGGACAGGGGCCTCATATCATCTGCACAGGCATTCCTGTGCCAAGCTAATGACAATTACCATCTGGTTAGCTCAGTGATCCTAGTGGACCAAAGCTTTACCATTCACTATTCACGTGAACACTTCATGCCAGCAGTCTTTGCCAAGCTCATCCAATCAGAGAACTGTTACATGCATGATATGATGAGGGGGAATCTACACAAGGAGTTAGACACAAGAGCTACACAGGCAGTTAAGCCTGTCAGACTGAGAGACAGACACCTTTCCCTGATGGGTGTCATTTCACTAGCCCACATGTAGTTCCTCTGAGTATTACTGACGGACTAAAGCCCTCAGTGCTCATAAAAGAACTGAACTATGAATGTGTGCCATACTAGGTAGCATCTTAGCTTCAACTAAGATAGTTCCAGAGAAGAGCTGTGTGCATTCCAATTTCAGTGCTGATAGACTTCCACAACGAATACAGCCTGAAGACACAGTAGACCAGGCAGCTTATCTACATGGCCTTGGTTCTGGAGCCGGCGGGAAAACTTCAGCTTGGAGTCCGAGAGGGAAAGGAGAGACCTTCCACACAGCGGAAGCAAAAGGACTTTTCCACGCAGCCTACAGGGTGCAGGGTAAGTTATCCTTCCTATAGTTGGGGTGAGATAGAAAGCATTGCCAAGTTCCAAGTGAGTCAGAAACTTTAGCATGTGGTCTTAGGTTAGCACTGGTAGTTGTGTCTCAGGAATAATTATTAGTTGCACTGATATTGTTACCTTATTGTTCCACCATGTTACTGATAAGTCTTGCTGCTAAGTTTTCCTTATTGCTTTGCCACACTAATATATCTATTCTTCTATTTTATATATAAAACTGTAATATAGTTCCAAAGTTTGGCATTCTACTTTCATATTGCCAGCAAAACCTATTGAGAACCCTTTTCTTTGTTTTGAGATCACTTTAGGGCAAAATCATACTCCGAACACGAGACAAGCCACAAGCTCTAACCAGAGTAATTATAGCTAATTAACTAATCATCTTCTTAGCCCTACAATCATGGGAGCTTATAGCTGACAGCAATATCTTGCTGATACGAGGTAATTTGTCATCTTTTGTGATTTATATATTGTATGGCAGGTAAACGTTTCTATAGCAGGCAGATTTAAGACTTTAGTTTCTTGTAAGATCGTAACTCTGTCTCTGACCATTCAGAGGTTACAGGAGGTTGTAAATCATTATTGCATAGGAGTAACAAGACAAAACTGGAAATTCTGTAGCCAGAAGATTAAGCTTTTGAAGCAAACCAAAAATGTGATTTCTTGTAGCGATTGCAGGAAAGATTACGGAGAGAGTGCGATTGTGCTAACAGTTGGTTATTGCACCACTCTTTATACGAATGATGTCACTAAATCTTCAGTTTCTTTGCCTCCATCTACTGTTAGAAGGACACAACTCACTAGGGTGGATGGTCTAGTAGAAATCAAGGAAAACAATTCTGAGGCAAGAGTAAATTCCACCATATACACACAAACACACACATACAATATGACAGAGAATAATTTTGGTATCTAAGATATGTACATATTTGTTCTATTGGCAGAATCTCTTCAGTATTTTGTTATGTGCAACCATTTTTCAGTAAAAAATTAGACCTGGCATATTACTCCCTTTCTTAGTATGCACAGTACTGTTTATTCACTTGGAGGCATATTTTCAAAGCACTTAGCCTTCCAAAGTTCCATAGGTTTCTATGGAACTTTGGAAGGCTAAGTGCTTTGAAAATATGCCTCTTGGTATAGCAAACTTAAAAACAATTCCAGTCATATCTACTTAAAAAGCTACAAGGTTTCTCAAACCAGTTTTCAGGACATCCACAATGAATATCATGAGATGAATCCACATGCACCGCCACTGTATAAAAATCTCTCTCATGCCTATTTGTTGTAGGTATTCTGAAAACCTGACTAGCCAGCTGTGTCCCGAGGACTGGGTTGAGAACCACTGTGCTAGAATCTCTGCACCAGTGATCTGTTTGATTTGTTCTGAAAACCAGCTTCCATAACACTTCAATACAACACACTAAAGTCTTAAAAACAAATTACCAGAATTCTGACTTTTAAAGAGGAAGAAAGTGAACACAACCAAGTTTCATTCTTACCTGCTCGCTGTTTGGAAGCAGGAGTGTAAGCCAACTAAGAACGGGTTACTCGAGGCCTGTTCAAACACATGTTTCTCAGTCTGTACCCAATCAATGTCCTGAAATGGTAAGCATAAATTAAACTGAGAATCACATTTTCCTTTTACGTGCTTTTGTGACTTCATAAAAGAAAACAAAAAAAAAACCCAGACAGACCACCATTGGGTATTTATAAATTATAATTTTCGGAAGACTCGTTTCGTAGGGCACTGTTTTATTTATAAATTAGAAAGGCAGCAGTGGGGTAACTATCAGAAATACAGCATGGGATATATGATTCAGTGGACTATTATACCTATCCCACTGTGGCAAGTGTTCTAAGTTAAAGGCTTTGTGCTGAGTTTTAGACATAACGGGATGAATTTATGCCTATACAGTACATATACTATAATGACGATAAAAACAACAGACGGCACCAGGAATCCAAGGCCACTATTTCCTTCCATGAATAGTAATAAATGACTGTGGCAGGCTGACTTGTGGCCATGTAAACCTTTATGTAAAAGCTCAGACCAAATGCATGCATTCTGATTTTCTATTACTCCTGAGACACTTCCACATCAATTCATCACTCCAAATAATTTCTTATGCTGAAGAAAATATATGTTGAAGACAGCCATGTATTTCCATCTAGCTTTAGCCAACCTGAGGAGCAAATGCCCAAGCGTGAAATCAAATCTGTGTGTCTTGCTTGGTAATGCAGATCACTTTTGCTCACTTGGCTGCTCTCACAGTGTCCTTTTAGTAAGTATTACACCTCACATTCTCATAGAAAGGTCATGCTCCAAAAAGATGTCAGATCAAGAATGCAACAGACTTACATGTTGATACAGAGAACATACTAATACACAGCCACTTCAGATCTTGTATTGTCCGATGTGTCTTAGTGCTTCAATTCTCCACCCCTTCAACACAGTGGCCTGCCCCCCCCCCCCCAACTGGATCTGTGCCCCTGGTTTGGCTGGTAGGGTTCCCCAACCCCCGCCAGCTGAAGCATTTTTTCCAGTGCTGGTCTCCAATGCTGCCGCTTTTCCTGCCCTGCTTTCTCTTCCCCTCACGTCCGGCACGCGCATGCTCAATTTCATTAAAATGAGCGTGCCGGACTTGACTGGAGGAGGAGAGAGAGCAGGGCAAGAAATGCGGCGGTGCCGGAGACCAGTGCTGGAAAACGTACTTCAGCTGGTGGGGTTTGGGGACCCCCACCAGCCAAGGCATGTGCGGCGGCGGTGCTTCAGCTGGCAGGGGTTGGGGATCCCCACCAGCCAAGTTACGTGCAATAGCAGCAGAGGCGGTGGGTGGGTGGAGGGTGATCAAAATATGCCCCCTCACTTTGGGCTCTGGCCCCCCCCCACCTCGAAGTCTGGCTACGCTCCTGCTTCAACATACAGTAGGTAGGCATTTCTACAATCTCACAATAAATAAAGCCTAATGATGGAGACTTGATGGGTAACAAATTAGGGAAATTCTACCTCTCTAAAAGATTTCTAACTAAAGGCAGTGGATCTACAACCACTTTGCTTAGGAAAATGCTTGCTACAGATGCACAATTATCTCTGTAGTAAAACTGTGCGTGAAATTTTGGGAAAACAGCAAATGGCACCTTATTGAGGTATGAACACCTCTTCTGAGCTTATTTGCATGATATGACTTCCCAATGGCTAATTCTAAATCTGAATAAAATTTTACCACTGCAAAGGTCAAAACTCCCAGAAGCTTCTGCAAAAGGGGCTTCCCATGCAAAAAAAACGATGAAACCCAGAAACGTCTGAGGTTCTATGCATTTGTGTGTGCAAAGCCCTAGGTCCAGATGTTTCTGCATATTAGTACAACCTGTGTCTGGTCCACTTTTTATTATACTATGTTTGATTATTCATAACAGTTATTTTCTAGAAGGTGGAGTTACTTACTGTGAAGGGGGTTCTCCATAGACACTAGTGGAATGGAGGCACATTCTCTCTGGTGACACTGCTGATAGGTCCATGTGCTGGAGCATTCCTTTAGCTCAAAGGAAGCATGAGGGAATAAAGAGGCAGGGTCTGGTAGCCTATGTTTCTCTTTGGATGAAGAATGGTGGCTTGGTTCAGCCTGGAGCTGGCAAGCCTTTTGGGAGTATTTTTTCTGTATTGCACCCCAGATGGGCAGAAGATACAGCGATGTGGAAAACTTTCTCCCTATTTATTACATATACAGAGTGAGGGAAAAAAAAAAAGGTAACCCCCTAAAGTTTTTTGCAGTTCTCTCAGCACTGCTGCTCCTTGTGATCTTGGGCAAGTCACTTAACCCTCCATTGCCTCAGGTACAAACTTAGATTGTGAGCCCTCCTGGGACAGAGAAATATCCCGAGTACCTGAATGTAACTCACCTTCAGCTACTACTGAAAAAGGTGTGAGCAAAATCCAAATAAATTATTTGAGATTCTGTTGCTACTATTTGAGATTCTATATGAATGTTGATATTATCTGAGATTGTACATGGAATGTTGCTACTATTTGAAATTCTGTTGCTACTATCTGAGATTCTACACAGAATATTGCTATAGTGGAGGAGTGGCCTAGTGGTTAGAGCACTGGTCTTGCAATCCAGAGGTGGCCGGTTCAAATCCCACTGCTGCTCCTTGTGATCTTGGGCAAGTCACTTAACCCTCCATTGCCTCAGGAACAGATTGTGAGCCCTCCTGGGACAGAGAAATATCCAGAATACCTGAATGTAACTCACCTTCAGCTACTACTGAAAAAGGTGTGAGCAAAATCCAAATAAATTATTTGAGATTCTGTTGCTACTATTTGAGATTCTATATGAATGTTGATATTATCTGAGATTGTACATGGAATGTTGCTACTATTTGAAATTCTGTTGCTACTATCTGAGATTCTACACAGAATATTGCTATAGTGGAGGAGTGGCCTAGTGGTTAGAGCACTGGTCTTGCAATCCAGAGGTGGCCGGTTCAAATCCCACTGCTGCTCCTTGTGATCTTGGGCAAGTCACTTAACCCTCCATTGCCTCAGGAACAAACTTAGATTGTGAGCCCTCCTGGGACAGAGAAATATCCAGAGTACCTGAATGTAACTCACCTTCAGCTACTACTGAAAAAGGTGTGAGCAAAATCCAAATAAATTATTTGAGATTCTGTTGCTACTATCTGAGATTTTACATGGAATGTTGCTCCTATTTGAGATTCTATATGGAATGTTGATATTATCTGAGATTCTACATGGAACGTTGGTCTACATGGAATGTTGCTACTATTTGAAATTCTGTTGCTACTATTTGAGATTCTACATGGAATGCTGCTATAGTGGAGGAGTGGCCTAATGGTTAGAGCACTGGTCTTGCAATTCAGAGGTGGCTGGTTCAAATCCCACTGCTGCTCCTTGTGATCTTGGGCAAGTCACTTAACCCTCCATTGCCTCAGGTACAAACTTAGATTGTTAATCCTCCTGGGACAGAGAAATGTCCAGAGTACCTGAATGTAACTCACCTCGAGCTACTACTGAAAAAGGTGTGAGCAAAATCCAAATAAATTATTTGAGATTCTGTTGCTACTATTTGAGATTCTATATGAATGTTGATATTATCTGAGATTCTACACAGAATGTTGCTACAGTGGAGGAGTGGCCTAGTGGTTAGAGCACTGGTCTTGCAATTCAGAGGTGGCTGGTTCAAATCCCACTGCTGCTCCTTGTGATCTTGGGCAAGTCACTTAACCCTCCATTGCCTCAGGTACAAACTTAGATTGTGAGCCCTCCAGGGACAGAGAAATACCCAGTGTATCTGAATGCAACTCACCTTGAGCTACTACTGAAAAAAGTGTGAGCAAAATCCAAATAAATAAATATATGGAATGTTGCCACTTTTTGAGATTTTGGAATGTTGCTACTATTGGACATTCTAGATGGAATGTTGCTACTATTGAGATTCTGTTGCTACTATTTCAGATTCTACATGGAATGTTGCTATTCCACTAGCAACATTCCATGTAGAAGCCTGCCCTTGCAGATCAGCAACACGGCTGCGCAGGCTTCTGTTTTTGTGAGTCTGACGTCCTGCACGTACGTGCAGGACGTCAGACTCACAAAAACAGAAGCCTGCGCAGCCGTGTTGCTGATCTGCAAGGGCAGATTCTACATGGAATGTTGCTAGTGGAGGAGTAGCCTAGTGGTTAGTGCAGTGGAACGTGGAATGTTGCTACTATTTGAGATTCTACATGGAATGCTGCTATTATTGGTGATTCTACATGGAATGTTGAGATTCTGTTACTACTATTTGAGATTCTACATGGAATGCTGCTGAATGGAGGAGTGGCCTAGTGGTTAGAGCACTGGTCTTGCAACCCAGAGGTGACCGGTTCAAATCCCACTGCTGCTCCTTGTGATCTTGGGCAAGTCACTTAACCCTCCATTGCCTCAGGTACAAACTTAGATTGTGAGCCCTCCTGGGACAGAGAAATGTCCAGAGTACCTGAATGTAACTCACCTCGAGCTACTACTGAAAAAGGTGTGAGCAAAATCTAAATAAATAATAATAAACAATAATCACTGCTTTGAATTTCAGCGAGAAATACTACATAGTTTAACTATTCTTATGTATTACTATTAAACAACATTTAATTATCTTAAGCTATATTGATGTTACTGACATTTTAGTGCTACTACCTAGAATTTTTTTGTGCATTAAAAACGTTTGAGCTAAAGTACAGTAAAATAACGTCAAATGATACAATTAATGTGTCAAACTTTTGCAGTCTCTGGGCTAAGGGAAACTCTGGCACATAGCCTCCATCAGTGACAACATAGAATGCACTTGCATTCCCCTGCTTGTCTGCAAAGGATGTTTTGTTCCTTATTTATTCCCTGTACAGAACAAGAAGCAAGGCTGAGAGAGGGAATATATGATCTCTGAATTAAATAGCCAAAACATTGAGCAGATGCAAAACCTTCACAGTTGATTTTGTGCTAACAAAACACTGACACCCAGTGGTGAAACAGTGAAATAACTGACAGACTTTCAAATCTTGCACTTTTGAGAGGGTGCTAAGAATGTGACTCAAATTAAAATAATGAAATTGCTATTTGATCTATATATTTAACATCCCATGTCCATCAAATCTATATGGAGTAGTAATGCTGAGATCTTTCTAGGTCCCAAAAGACATTAGTCTGGTAGTTCTAAGTTGTCACTATTCCCATATTATTCTTTAGATGAAACAAGACAGTTTAGAAGCAAAATATAATATACACAAATTAAGAAGGCAATTTTTAAACAACTTTACCAGGTAATTAAGTAGTTACCACAGATGGATAGAAATTTCCTCCTGCTCCCCCCCCCCAACTCCCCCCTCCAAAAGGTAAAGCCAAAAAAGTACCCACACATTTATATACTTCATAAGAGTGGGACTGGGGCCATCAAAAAACCCATGGTGATTTCATTTTGACATCTTGCACATGCTTTAGTGTACTGACTCAGCACCTGCTGTGAAGTAGGTACAAAGTCCATGGGTACAGAATTACTCACAGTGCCAACCAGCTTTGAATTTTCACAGAAAAATATTGCAGGAATTTCTCCCTGAAGAGCTATGGTAAACTAATGGATTCAACAGGAAATGTGGGTGTATTGGCAGCACTGCATGCAAATGTTCACACTTGGCACATCAAAGCCGACAAGCCAATCGAAAAAAAAATTTGATCATATAATTGTTATGCAATTCACTGCCATCTCTGGTTATTTCTGTACTTGACACACAAACGTTCTTGTTACCAAATTTTTTTTAATACCGAGCCTTGAAATAATATTTTGTGAATAGTCCACATCTACAATAAGCCATTAATGCCAAGTGTTTTTCATGTTGAGGTAGTACCATACTTTAGGTATTTTTCCCTATTCCTCCCTTTCCAAACAGACAAGGCGCTACGTTCCACAGGCAGGCACAGAGCTGTGTCCTACACGCAGACACAGGACTGTGCCCCACACTGAGACCTGCAGAGAAAGAACTACACTCAACATGTGACAATGGAACTGCGTTCAACATGCAGAGATGAAAGGTTGCAGAATAAGTAGCGAAGGAACTTCACTCAACATGCCATGATAGAGCTGTCCTCAACATACAGCGATGGAGCTAAAGCCAACCTGGAACTGTGGAACTGTGCCCAACATACAGCGATGGAGCTAAAGCCTACCTGGAACTGTGCCCAACATGCAGCGATGGAGCCATGCCCAACATTGAACGGTGGAACTGCATGGAATAATGGAGCCGCGCCCAACATGGAACGATGGAGCCACGCCCAACATGGAACGGTGGAACTGCATGGAATAATGGAGCCACTCCCAACATGCAGCGATGGAACGGCATGGAATAATGGAGCCGTGCTCAACATGCAGCGATGGAGCCGCTCCCAACATGCAGCGATGGAACGGCATGGAATAATGGAGCCACGCTCAACATGCAGCGATGGAGCCGCACCCAACATGCAGCGATGGAACGGCATGGAATAATGGAGCTGCGCTCAACATGCAGCGATGGAGCTGTCATCAACATGCAAAATACATAAATGGAGCCCCAGGGAACAGCCAGAGAAGAAGGTGCTGCCAGGAGGCCAACAGGGAAGGAGCACAACTTGTGGAAATGCAGACCTGGCGCTGCACTCCCCTGGCCCAGAGGGACTAAAACTACAAGAAGAGAAGGTCCCGTGCCACAAGAGACACTCTCGGCCCCCAAGTGGTCTCTGAGCCACAATGACCGCCCTCCTAGGCAACCGATACGGAGCAGCAGTCAACGTAGAGAAAGAACTCCCGCCAAGAGGGAGGTAAGCATCACAGATCTGGAATCCTCAGACCATAGGGAGTAAAATGCAGCCGTAAGGCAGTGAGGAAGAAACAACTCTCGCCAGGTCAGGAACAAAGAGGAAACTGGCCACTAACACCAAACTGAGGAAAAAACAGCTAAGGAAGAGTCAAACTCCACACCTAGAACAGAGCCACTTCCCTGGAGAAAAGTAGATAAAAGCGCAGAGTTAAGAGGCAATAATCCAGATGCACAGCAATAGATCTGCTCAGCAGGAAAGAACTGCGCCCCTTACAGAAAAAGGAAGGAGTGCCAAATGTGCCAGGAGAGAGGCGCCTGAAACTAGAAAAGGCAAAATCCACTTGTGCCAGGCTAAAACTCCCGCCTGAAAGCAAGGGAAGCAAGGAAGAGCTGTGGCAAACTAGTCCTAAAAAGGCCCATTCCCATAAAGAGACACTGAACTGAGTCCAAGCAAAAGACTGGAAAGAATGGCGCTCCCGAGGGTACTCAGAAGAGGGATTTGAGCTAGCAGTTGCACACCAAGGGCAACTCGGACCCCCGCAGACAAACACAGCAGACAGGAGGGATCCATGGGGACGAGAGAACCAGAACCTCCCTAAGGAAGGGAGGAAAAACTACTGCCAAAACAAGAATCAAACAGCAGGGGCGTCTCAAGCAAGATGCCTGAAGCAGCAGAGACCGGAATGTCTGTAGTTCCATGATCTAGACACGAGCCATACCCCACAAAAAAAAAAAAAAAAAATTAAAGAAATTGGTACTAGCTCGGAAGGGTTCAAGATCAGAATTAGATGACGGCCAGCGAAATTCAAAGAAACTTCACAAGCAGCCCCCTAGAATACACTGCCAAAGGTGGGAAAATAAATCAGGTAACAGGCAAGAGAAAGAAGGAAAAATAAAGTTTCTTTTTTTTTTTTTAAACAATCTTTTTCACTAGTGACCTCAGAGGCAGAAAAGGAGGAAAAAAAACAAAGTTTCTTCTTCTTCCTTTTTTTTTTTTTTGTAAACCACCTTCTTCACTAGTGACAGGAATTAATAAAGGTTTACCTCAGAGGCAGAAATTCAGATATACCTACCACCACAGAAGAGAAGAACCCCACAGGGGAGATAAGTTACTCTATGCCACAATTAACCATCAACCTGCTAGAAAGACAGCCAAGGGAGGTAGGGGAGGGGAGGGAACCAGGGTCACTGGATATCACCCTAGCTGGCAGATGAGGAAATCAGGACCACTGAGTATCATCTAAAACTAGCCCCAACATGGCTACCAGCACACCCCTGGCTCCACTGTCACCTGAAGAATCTGGGACAGGAGCTACCAGCCAGCAATCCAGAGCAGCTGCACGATCCGTCCACCATCCGCTAGGAGCCAGAGAAAATACTGAACATTCCAGGCTGCATGATACCCTTAAGGGGCGGTTCACTTGGAACTATTTTCTTTGTCTCCTTCCGCTGGTAGATGGACACAACCCATTAGTCGGGACTGGTCTGGTATAGATGACAGGGAATGCCATAGTGCACTGTCACTTTAAAAAAAACAAACCTCTGAGGCAGTGTCCCTACCGCACATGTGAGGGTGTCTTCCAACAGAGGACCAGCAGTATAATACGAAAGTTAAGAAGACAACTCCAAAGGGAGGCGAGAGGGATGTGAAAATATATGCCTGCTATCCTCTGAGAACACCTGCTACAGATAAGTATCTTTGCTTTCTCCAAGGTCAAGCGGGCATGATACTCTTACATGGAGGACTCACTAGCTGCCAGGCTCACAATGTTAATATAATGAACTTGGTAGCTGAAGTAGAAAAGTGAAACTGATGGGAAAAAAGGGCTGAAGGGTGGAGTTGACATTCAAGTAGTAACAAGATTTTGCAAGACTGCTTGTCCAAACTGGTTATCCCGCCTGGAATGGTGCTCCAGACAGTGGTGAGCAGCAAAGGTATGGATAGAAGACCACACTGCCACCTTGCAAATTTCCTCGATGGAGGCTGAGCGGAAATGGGCTACTGAAGTTGCCATGGCTCTTACATTGTGTGCAGTGACATGGCCATGAAGGGACAAGCCCAATCTGAGCATACGTATTCAAGATACAGTCAACTAGCCAAATCAAGATAGTACGTTTGGTGATGGGAATCCTTATTTATTTATTTATTGCATTTGTATCCCACATTATCCCACCTCTTTGCAGGCTCAATGTGGCTTACAATACATCTTGGATAGTGGAAATAGACGAGAATATACATTTGGTGTTACAGAAGGATATTGGGTTGCATGGTAGTGGAATACATGACAGTAGTATAGCAGAATACATTATAAGACATTTCTGGATATATGTGAAGGATATTACATGTGTTGATCTTTGTGGTATATCTTGTCAAAGAGATGAGTCTTCAGTAGTTTGTGGAAGCTGGTCAATTCATAGATCCCTTTTAGGTTGCGTGGTAACGCGTTCCAGAGTTGCGTGTTCATATAGGAAAAGGTAGATGCGTGCATTAATTTGTATTTTAGACCTTTACAGTTGGGAAAGTGAAGATTAAGGAATGTACGGGAAGATTTTTTTGCATTCCTGGGTGGTAGGTCTATTAGGTCTGACATGTAGGCTGGGGCATCTCCATGGATGATTTTGTGAACTAGGGTACATACTTTGAACGTGATGCGTTCTTTAAGTGGGAGCCAGTGTAGTTTCTCTCGTAGGGGTTTTGCACTTTCATATTTTGATTTTCCGAATATGAGTCTGGCTGCCGTGTTCTGGGCTGTTTGGAGTATTTTGAGTATTTGCTCTTTGCAGCCGGCGTAGAGTGAGTTGCAATAGTCCAGGTGACTGAGTACCAATGACTGTACCAGATTGCGGAAGACGGTCCTTGGGAAAAATGGTCTTACTCTTTTCAGTTTCCACATTGATTGGAACATCTTTTTGGTTACGTTTTTCGCGTGATTCTCAAGTGTTATGTGCCGATCGATGGTAACTCCAAGAATTTTCAGGGTGTCTGAAATTGGTAGATTTAGTTTTGGTGTGTTGATAGTGGTAAATTTATTTGTGTTGTGTTGCGAGGTGAGTATTAGGCATTGGGTTTTTTCTGCATTAAGTTTCAACTGAAATGCATCTGCCCAGGAATGCATGATATGTAGACTTTGGTTAATGTCGTTGGAAATTTCTTTTAGATCTTGTTTGAATGGGATGAAGATCGTTACATCATCAGCGTATATGTATGGGTTGAGGTTTTGGTTCGATAGTAGTTTAGCCAAGGGTATCATCATTAGGTTGAATATGGTCGGTGAGAGGGGGGATCCCTGTGGAACTCCGCATTCAGGTATCCAAGTGGCTGATGTAATCGAATTTGATGTCACTTGATATGAGCGTGTAGTTAGGAACCCTTTAAACCACTTGTGAACGTTGCCTCCGATACCGAAGTAATCAAAGGATGTGTAATAGAATTCCATGATCAACCATGTCAAAGGCGCTTAACATGTCGAATTGTAGAAGTAGTATGTTCTTGGCGGTTGCTATCATTTGAATTTGGTCATGAGCGTAACCTGTTAGGGTTGAAGGATACAAAAAGCTAGTACTTCCCATGAGGTTTAGTACACTCTGGATTTTACGCTAGAGCACACTTGCAGTCTAAGGTATAAAATGCTGCTTCTCCAGGATGAGTGTGTAGCTTAGGAAAAAAGACAGGAAGTACAATGGACTGATGTCCGATACCACTTCAGGGAGGAATCTGGGGTGGGTTCGGAGAACAACTATGTAGTGGTAGAACCTGATATAAAGCAGGTGTGCTACAAGAACTTGAAGTTCTCTTACCCGTCTGGCAGAAGTAAGTGCTATTAAGAACAGTACTTTCCAAGTGGGGAACTTCAGAGAACAGGAACAGAGTGGTTCAAATGGAAGTTTCATTGAGAGCTGTGAGGATGACAATAAGGTCCCATGCTACCGGAGGTGGTTTGATAGGAAGTTTGGTATGAAATAAACCTTTCATGAATCTAACCATCCAGGGATGAACAGAAACTGGCTTATTATCAGCCTTTGAGTGGTAAGCGCTAATAGTACTCAAGTGTACTCTTTTAGTTCTGAGGCCAGAATTAGAAAGATGGAGGAGGTACTCCATAAGGGAAAAGATACCACATAGTAGGGGCCCAGTCAATGCAGCCACATCCTTCAGACATATCTGCAGTGTATCGGTGACCTGGTCTCAGCTTGATAGAGGTAATCACGTCCCATCTGGTTCCAAGGAGGGTGAGCTACCCTCACACTGGTGGTACGTCAAGGGCATCAGTGACAGAGGTGCTTCAGTACTCTCAACCCTGTGCTTTGAGGGAGATCGATGCTTCTTGGCTTCAACATGATGCACTGCATCAGCATCCCTCAGAATCACCAGGGATAAGGCAGCCTCTATCAATGCTCAATGTTGAGGAAGGTTGAGTCCTTTTCAATTTTGATGCATCTCCAGTGTTCGATACAGCTCCCAGAGGGATAGAAACCAGGGGCGTTGCCAGACCTCATCGGGAGGGGCAGAGCCCAAGGTGGGGGGGGGGGGGGGGGACACATTTTAGCCTGCCTCCCCGCTTCCGCCTTCCCTATCGCCGCTTCCAACCCCCCCCCCCCCCCCCCGCCGCTGCTAAAGTACCTTGGCTGGCGGGGGTCCTCAACCCCCGCCAGCTGAAGCGTTGGTCTGTCCCGCGATGGTCTCGTATTGCCTCTTCTGTTTTCAGCGCGCTCTGCACGCTTGTTTTAATGAAACTGAACATGCGTGAGAATGCTCAGTTTCATTGAAACGAGAGCAAGCACGGTGCCACTGAAAACAGGAGAGGCAAAACGAGACAGCACAGGACAGACAAATGCTTCAGCTGGTGGCTGGTTTTGCATGATGGCATCAGGCAGATAAGTATGCACATGTGCACTATGGTGCTCCCAAAAGCTTTGAGAAAGTACACTGGGGAACACTTCCGGTCTGTGCTCTGTGGGATGACATCATAAGTACATAAGTATTGCCATACTGGGAAAGACCAAAGGCCCATCAAGCCCAGCATTCTGTTTCCAACAGTGGCCAATCCAGGTCACAAATACCTGGCAAGATCCCAAAAAAGTACAAAACATTTTATACTGCTTATCCCAGAAATAGTGAATTTTCCCCAAGTCCATTTAATAATGGTCTATGGACTTTTCCTTTAGGAAGCCGTCCAAACCTTTTTTAAACTCCGCTAAGCTAACCGCCTTTACCACATTCTCTGGCAACGAATTCCAGACATCGCCCAAGAGAAAGAATATCTACATTCTACTTGTCCTCAGAGAAATAGAAGTTACTGAGCTGTGAAATAGAATTTGATTCTTGGACTCCTCACTCCAAGACTTAGGCTGTAACCTTTAGATCAAACTTTGCTCTATAAAACCTTAGTTCTGAATGCGTGTATGGGCTCTTACCTCATCATCATGCACCAATTCTTTTTTAACTACTTTCATGGCATAAATCTGATTATTCTTTTTCAACCGCACTAAAAGAACTTTGGCATAGCTTCCTCGTCCAATCACTCGGATTAGGTCAAAGTCCTGAAGTCCAAGGCCCTGAGATATTTTAATTCCATCTATCCCATCAATGACTGGCTTGATATCCTGCAAACATGTGAAAAGAAATGACAAATCAAGATGCACTCTTGCTAAAATGAAAATGATAAAGTTAGATAGTATTAATTCTCACTGACATATTACTTTCAATAAGAGTGGTGGCATATTAACTGACACAGAGAAACAAAATTAGTAAACGCACATAAGAAACGGTTCACTGTAAGCCAGAGGTTCCCAAACCTGGTCTTGGAGGCACCCCAGCCAGTCAGGTTTCAGGATATCCACAATGAATATTCATGAGACAGGTTTCCATGCACTGCCTCCACTGTATGCAAATCTCTCATATGACTATTCATTGTAGATATTCAGAAAACCTGACTGGCTGGGGTGCCTCCAGGACCAGGTTTGGAAACCATTGCTGTAATCAAATAAATTTTCCCCTATCCTCCACACAGCATTCAAGCACTACAAAAAATGTAAATGCTTTCTTCACATCACAGTCATTGCAAGATTTGAGTGATTAAGAATGGTCCCTGTCGAAGTCTTCTGGCCAAGACTAATAACATATACAGTATTAGAGAGTCAACACCTCGCCATTCGATAACATGATGATCTGATTAATACCAATGCAGAGAACTAAACCTTCTGCTAAATAAAAAAGGGGGTGGGGTGGGGGGGGGGGGCAAGTAAAAAGTTTATTTTATTCTTGCACTTCCTGCCCGACTACTACATAAGCTCTGGTAGAAGGAACCAGACTGGCTTAAAGTTCAGATTAGAACCAGGATTTCTCAGCATGCACATATCCTAACACACAGAACCTGAATGAGGATTTAAAAATACATAAATAAAAATCTGATTATTTTTTTGTCCTGTGGTTTTCCTCACTTTTCACCAAGGAACCACAAAGGGGTACTTCCTGTTCTCTCAGCTTTACAGCATGTTCTTGCTAATGGTGCACACTAAAAGCTGCTCACTGGCTGGAATAAGGCAACTTAATGTGTTTCCCCTAATGCAGTGTTTTGGTTTTTTTTTGTTGCATTTGTACCCCACGATTTCCCACTCATAGCAGATTCAATGTGGCTTACATATTATATACAGGTACTTATTTGTACCTGGGGCAATGGAGGGTTAAGTGACTTGCCCAGAGTCACAAGGAGCTGCCTGTGCCTGCAGTGAGAATCAAACCCAGTTCCCCAGGACCAAGGTCCACCACTCTAACCACTAGGCCACTCCTCCACTAGCAACATTCCATGTAGAATCTCCAATAGTAGCAACGTTCCATGTAGAATCTCCAATAGTATCTATTTTATTTTTGTTACATTTGTACCCTGCGCTTTCCCACTCATGGCAGGCTCAATGCGGCTTACATGGGGCAATGGAGGGTTAAGTGACTTGCCCAGAGTCACAAGGAGCTGCCTGTGCCTGAAGTGGGAATCAAACTCAGTTCCTCAGTTCCCCAGGACCAAAGTCCACCACCCTAACCACTAGGCCACTCCTCCACTGTTGCTACTAGTTGAGATTCTACATGGAATGTTGCTATTCCACTAGCAACATTCCATGTAGAAGTCGGCCCTTGCAGATCACCAATGTGGCCGCGCAGGCTTCTGCTTCTGTGAGTCTGACGTCCTGCGCAGCCTTCTACATGGAATGTTGCTAGTGGAATAGCAACATTCCATGTAGAATCTCCAATAGTAGCAACATTCCATGTAGAATCTCCAATAGTATCTATTTTATTTTTGTTACATTTGTACCCCACGCTTTCCCACTCACGGCAGGCTCAATGCGGCTTACATGGGGCAATGGAGGGTTAAGTGACTTGCCCCGAGTCACAAGGAGCCGCCTGTGCCTGCAGTGCGAATCGAACCCAGTTCCCCAGGACCAAAGTCCACCACACTAACGACTAGGCCACTCCTCCACTCCAGGTTCCCAAACCTGGTCCTGGAGGCACCCCAGTCAGTCAGGTTTTCAGGATATCGACGATGAATATTCATGAGAGAGATTTGCATGCAGTGTATACAAATCGCTCTCATGAATATTCATCGTGGATATCCTAAAAACCTGACTGGCTAGGGCACCCTCCAGGACCAAGTTTGGGAACCACTGCCCTAAATGCACTACTGAATAGTAGGGGTGAATACAGCCAAAAAAACGTTTAACAGGCTTCACTATAAACCAAGTTTTCGCAATTGTCATGTTTTTTTTGTGTTTCTTTTTCACACACAAATCCGGTGTATATGCGTAAATTCATAGGTGTAAGAGCATTAAGAGAGACTTTTTTGTGTGTATTTTAAAGTTTTAGTTGCCTATAATAAACAAATGCAGATCCCTACTGAACAGTCCCAGGTATCTAGAGAAAAACCATCTAATCTGCACTAATATAACAAAGCTTTTATCTTATTTTGGACTGTTATGAATTTTTGCCAGGTCATTATGTTTTAACTGCAATTTCATCAATTTTTTGCTGTTTTGTGTCTTAGAAATACACTAAAATGAAATTGAATACAGAACTAATGGAGTCCATTGACACACATACATATATATATATATACACGTGGATGAAAAAATACCCTGTCAGGATTTTCTTGGTCCCCCTGCTATGTCCTGAAATTATGGAGTGAATTGAAGACAAATTTTAGAGACGCGCACAAATGATGATCTCTTACGCCTACTTCTTTTTTCTTAAAAAAGTTAATATACTTTATACAACTTTATATGTCTTCAAGTCTAGGCTTAAAGCCCACTTCTTTGCTACTGCTTTTGACTCCTAACCATGACTCTCTTACTCAACACCCTCACTTATCACCCCCACCACTGCAATTTCCCCACCCCTAGCTGTCTGTTCGTCTGTCCAATTTAGATTGTAAGCTCTGTTGAGCAGGGACTGTCTTTTCATGTTCATTTGTACAGCGCTGCGTAAGTCTAGTAGCGCTATAGAAATGTTTAATAGTAGTAGTAGTACAACGTTGGACATTTTGCAAACTCACCTCTGAATCTTCTTTAATGTTATCATGTTTTCTGCTGGAAGGAATGTAAGAAACTAGAGAAAAGGAAAAGAAAGAGCTTATGTTCGGTACAAAACCAACAATCCTCACTTTATACCCGAATCAGCTAACCTCAAAGTTTGCCTCGGTGTCTGCTACTTCTGAATGCTTCCATTTCTGGAATCTGGGTGTTCTGCCTCTATACAATTCTTAATCTTATAAGGTTGGAACTGAATGAAACCAAGTCAAGACCTACATAAGTACATAAGTAGTGCCATACTGGGAAAGACCAAAGGTCCATCTAGCCCAGCATCCTGTCACCGACAGTGGCCAATCCAGGTCAAGGGCACCTGGCACGCTCCCCAAACGTAAAAACATTCCAGACAAGTTGTACCTAAAAATGAGGAATTTTTCCAGTCCATTTAATAGCGGTCTATGGACTTGTCCTTTAGGAATCTATCTAACCCCTTTTTAAACTCCGTCAAGCTAACCGCCCGTACCACGTTCTCCGGCAATGAATTCCAGAGTCTAATTACACGTTGGGTGAAGAAAAATTTTCTCCGATTCGTTTTAAATTTACCACACTGTAGCTTCAACTCATGCCCTCTAGTCCTAGTATTTTTGGATAGCGTGAACAGTCGCTTCACATCCACCCGATCCATTCCACTCATTATTTTATACACTTCTATCATATCTCCCCTCCCCCTGAATACAAATGTCCTTGGACATGGCCAACAATTGAGAACACCTGGTTTCGTGTCCTGACTTGGGATCCAATAAATCTAAAGGCAAACTATTATCTCTGTATATCTTATATATAACAGTTAATGGCTTCTCATTTCAGCTTGTAGGGGCTGTATCAACAATTGCGTAGTCTGCCTTCACATGATTTTTTCCCCCAGACTAATGCAACATTAGATCTCTCTCTCTCAAATGTATTTTTTAAATCAAATTAACTAAATTAACTTCCTGCACATATACATTAAAAAATAGAAAACATCCAAGTTGAAAAAAGCGTTGAAGCCCATAAACATGACAATAAATTTGCCTACTTCCATCACTGTCTTCAGAAGGAAGGTCGGCTTCATCATTTTTATCATCTACTTCAGGCTCCTGGGAAGGCATGACCGAATCCTGACAAAATACAAATACCTCTATTAAATAATGAAAACAAGAAAGTTATGTCTAGCTCATGTATTAAAGTAGTAAGTATCACTTTTGTCATGGGAATGAAGGGTTAGAAATATCTCTTAAAACATTTCAGCAGCTGTGCAAATTAAAGGTTAAAGGTTATAGAACAGATATGATGGATTGGAACAAAAGGAAAAACGAAGAGAAATCTAGATTAATGGAATTTTATAAACCTTCTGATAGGGGGTCACGTGATGCTCTGAAGAGAGGAAGAAGTGGTCCCTAATTTAGCTACAAAGTCTGGCAAACAGATGGCTAGAGTCCCAAAAAAACTCTAATTCGAAAGGAGAAACTTTATGGATAAATATTTGGGCACTCCAGCGAAAAGTATGGCGAGCAGAGGGGCAAAAAAAGAAAAGGAAAAAACGAAGGCGTCAAGCGGCGCAGAGGAGGGCCCGTTGCAGAGTGGAAGCGCACCGTTTACAGCAGAGCAACTACAACAGCTTACAGAGGCGGTGGGAGCGGCGATGGAGCCGAAGCTGGACAAGCTGTTATCTACAAGTTTCGAACCTGGAAGCGCTCCTCACAGATACCATTCAGAGAACCGGAGAGCTGGAAAAGAGAGTTTCAGAGGTGGAAGATGCTGTAGGCCTCGCCACGCTTCAAGTAAAAACACTTACCACTGCAGTTGAGACACTAACGGTGAAACTAGACGACCTGGAGAACAGGTCTCAGCGTGGAAACCTAAGAATAGTGGGCCTGCCAGAATTGGTGAGCGATTGAGTGCTTTCATCGGTGCTCGAAAAATGGCTAGCAGAGGAATTTGCGTTGTCAGACCATGCGGGGAATCTCTGTTTGGAACATGCCCATCGGATAGGCCGGCTACAAGATGGCAGACAGTCCCCACGCATAGTAATACTCAAAGTGCATAATTATGTGCATAAAGCAGAAATATTAAGAGGATTTAGGCAAAAAAGAAATGACACTAAATTCAATGGACACCAGATCCGTATTTTTCAAGACTATTCTGCGGCACTACAGGAAAAGAGGAAGAGATTCACTCCATTATGTCAGAGGCTTCATGAGCTGCACGTGACATTCATGCTGATTTACCCTGCGATTTTGAAAGTTAAGAATGATGGAAAATGGAGACTGTTTGATAACATCCCAGAAGCACAGAAATATGTGACAGAACTGGAGGAGGGAGAAAAAAGCACAGCTCATGACAATGGAAGCAGATAAGTTGCTAAAGGGAAGTGTGCTCTCTTCTGTACCTTGAGTGGCGTATGTTGGGGGCTGAATAGTGGGTATCTTGGAGCCGGTTTGGGTGATTGTATAATGTGGGCAGGGGCCAGGAGGCATGGAAAACCCTATATACCCATCCAGTAGTGATGGGTCGGGCAGTATGGGGACTGAAGCAGGGGATAACAGTGGGGGGACGGAGTTTGGGGAGCGAAGGGGGGGTTCAAATTGTGGGGAATGAGGGGTTTTGGGAGGGAAAGGATGTGAGTAAACGAGGGCAGGAGTCATGGAGATCATGGAGGCAGGGTAGACACGGGAAGGAATTAGCTGGTGGACATTTTTTAAAAATGGTGCGATGTGAAAGGGGTGCTCCAAGGGGGGAGGCTGGGCTCCCTGAGGAGGCGTGGTAAGAGACTGATTACTCAGGATACTATGACGCGGTGTCATGGCTAGTGGGATAGGAGGGGGAACACGTCCGATTTCTTGGAATGTGGGCGGGATCACATCCCCGATCAAAAGAGCAAAGATCTTAGGAGCACTGAGAAGGCATAGAGCAGGCATAGCTTGCATTCAGGAAACGAGATTGTCCAAAGAGGAACATTATAAACTTAAGCGGAATTGGGTGGGGGAGGATTTTTGCTCCTTGGCCGCTGGGAGGCGGGGGGGGGGGGGGGGAAGTAGCCATTTTACTTCATAAGTCCGTGGCTATCAAGGCTCAATTCTTGTTTGCGGACAGTGAGGGGCGCTATGTGGGAATACATTTGAATTTACAGGACCAGACGCAAATACTGGTGGCAGTGTACGCGCCGTAGTCAGAGGAGAAAATTCTTTTTGCTAAACTGTTTGCAGAGTGCCAGAGGCATGGAAATGATCCTATAATAGTTGCAGGAGACATGAATCAGGTCCTGGACCCTCAGCTTGATAGGTCAGAAAGTAGGGCTGGAAGAGGGGCCCTCGGGCCCACTCTGTTGGATACTTTTTGTGGAACATTGGGGTTGGTGGACCCATGGAGGTTGTTACATGAAGAAGAGCGAGATTTTACACGTACCTCGAGGGCCCACCAAACTCTGTCTCGGATAGACTATATTTTTGTGTCGCAGAGGCTGTTTCCCCAGATTTTGAACGCTACGATCGGCCCTGAGGAGGTCTCAGACCATGCTTTAATTTGGGTGGATTTGGAGTCACAGCCTTATTTCCGAGAACCGGGCGGGTGGCATTTTCCGGAATACCTCTTTTCCTATCCAGAGTTTGCGGATTTCGCAGTCTGTAATGGACAACATGCGGATAATCCTAGTCTGTATTGGTCTACCACTAAAGCGGTCATGCGGGGAGAGGTGATTGCATTTGTAACTCAAAGAAATCGGCAACTATCGCGGAAAATTGTAGCGCTAGAAAGGCAGGTTAAATTAGCAAAACGCAGATATACTAGGAATCCCACCCAGCCTTTATACGAATCCCTCATAGCTATCAGGACACAGCTGAATAGTCTGCTTCACGAACGAGCTATGCGGTCGACTGTGGTGCGGAAATATGCACTGAGTAGGCATGGAGACCGACCGGGAGGCTTATTGGCGCTTTTGATTAAGGGAGCTCGTCGGCCACACTCTGTCGGCGGTGCGTGGAGAATCGGGAGTGAGTACATCTAACCCTGCGGAAATTGCGGAGGTCTTTCGGAAACATTTTGAGAAGCTATATGATGGAGAGACAAGAACTGCAGATATAAGGGGTAAGATTCGGGAATACTTGGTAAGGTCGAAAATGCCACAGTTGGCAGAGGGGCAGTTGAGCTCTATCGACACATCCTTGAATGCAAAGGAGATTGTGAAGGCGATTCAGGCTCTGAGACTGTACTAGGCGCCGGGTCCAGATGGCTTTTCAGGAGAGTTTTTTAAACTGCTTAAAGTTCAGGTTGTGGGACCTCTGATTGGTATGTATGAGGCGGCGATTGCGGCAGGACGCTCCCCAGGTATGCCAATGAGGCGCTGATCAGCTTGATTCCGAAGTCGGGTAGAGACCTAATGGAGCTGGCATCTTACAGGCCCATTTCGCTGATCAACGTAGATGTTAAAATCTTATCACGGGTCCTGGCTGAGAGACTGGCCCCGGTGTTACCATCTATTATTGGGGAAGAGCAGGTAGGATTCGTTAGAGGGCGACAGTCCATGCTTAATGTGAGGAAGCTGATTGCGGCCCTGATGGAGGCTCCCATGAAGGCTCCTACTGGGCTGGTGATTAGTTTAGACACGGAGCGAGCCTTTGACAGGGTGTGGTGGCCATTTATGTTTGAGGCCTTGAGCTGGATTGGATTACAGGGCTGGTTCTTGCATGCAGACCCGAGGGTGAAGCTGTTGGTGAATGGGATAAGGACCAAAGAATTTCTGATAAGGCAGGGAACGCGACAGGGCTTTCCGCTGTCCCCCCTGCTTTTCTTGATATCCCTGGAACCCTTATTTTGTGTGATACGAGCGGAGCCAAAAATTGCAGGTATGAGGGTTGGGAACAGTATATTGAAAATACTGGCATACGCAGATGATCTGCTGCTGTTAGTGGATGCACCGTGAACTTCGGTGGCTTGCTTGATAGAGGAGATTTGGAGATATGGGGGGGCTCTCGGGATTTAGCGTGAATCTTTCCAAGTCTCTGGCACTTCCAATATCGGATATCACGCGACAGAGATGGGAGGGTTCGTTCCCCTTCCAGTGGGTGGAGGGACGGCTAAAATATTTGGGGGTCACAGTTCCCACGCAGTTGTCCACAATGTACGAGAAAAATGTGATGCTATTGCTGTTAGAGACAAAGCGCCTTCTGGGACTATGGGGGTCCTGCCCTCTTTCTCTCACCGGACGTGTAGCCTTATATAATATGATGGTGGCACCTAAGTGGCTTTATAGATTTCAGATGCTGCTGTTATATCTTGGGGGGGGGGGGGGGGGGGGGGAGAGAGGAGAGGAAGCTACAGGCAATACTCAGAAAGTTCTTGTGGAATAACAGACGCCCTAGAATCTCTTTGGACATAATGTGTAAACCTAAAACGCATAAGGGAATGGGATTACTTAACATTAGGTATCTAACTACTTCTTGTGCTATGAGACATGCGAGAGACTGGCTTGTGGGAAGTCAACAGTTCACTGATACACGCCTGGAGGCCTCCATTACTCCGGGGGCTCATCTCAGCTGGTTAATGCACACGACCAAAACGAGAACTACTGAAGGACCTCTGAGGAATCCGTTTGTGAGCTCGGAAAGAGCGATGACACAGCCACCATTTTTCAGCAGCGGCAACTCCCTTTGTATTACTGAATTTAAACCCAGATTTTCCAGATGGAACCTCAGCCAGAACATTTGTCAATTGGCAGCAGAAAGGGATACAATTTCTTTACCAGCTACTAAATGAAGAAGGGCAGTTAAAGACTTTTGAGGAGTTAGAGAGAGAATATGGATGGCCTGCATCTGACCTTTATGCATATCTGCAGGCACGGCATTATGCCCATTCACTAGGTGCTGAAAATTTAAGTGAGGACGTGCAAGATATTCTCTCCATGGCGCTCACGCTTGCTGGGGTCACAGAATGTGGTGCCATTACGCTATCATCACAGGCACCTCCTCGATTCCACAGAGGACATTGACTATCGGAGGATAGTGAAGAGTTGGGCGCAGGAGCTGGAAATTGAGTTTACTGGAGACATGCTACAGAGTTTTGTGCTCTCAATTTTACATAGATCGCCCTTTATTCGGAACTGGGAACAACAGTATAAATTTGCACTGAGGGTTTATATTGCGCCGGCTACAGCACAGAAAGCAGGTTTTGGCTCGGGGGCGTGCCCTAAATGCGGGATGGACTTGGCAACGCTGGGCCACATGTTTTGGCTCTGCCCACAAATATGACAGTTTTGATTGTCGATTCTGGCAGAAATCAGACGATGTTGGAGGCGACAATTGTATGACAACCCACTGATTTTGTTTGACATTTGTAACATTACAAAACCTATCCCATCTGGATTTGTGGGTTTCCTGCAGAAAGCTTTGCTGATTGGAAAGAAAGTAATATTGCTCAACTGGAGAGAAGCACATACACCATCCAGAGACTTGTGGAGGCCATAGATGACAGAACTATTACATATAGAGTTGTGTGGGGTAGTTCAAAAAACTCCTTTCAAAAAACTTGGGAAAGTTTTGGGACACCAAATGGCGAAAAAGAAAATACTTCAAAGACTACAGTGGAGTGTCTGGAAACCTGGTCACTCTGCAGATTTTACGAAAAAATGATTGGTCAGCAGAAAAGAAACCGGGGGGGGGGGGGGGGGGGGAGGGATAATATACTAGGGGGAGGGGAGAGGGACAGGGGGGAAGGAAGGGTGGAATGGGTAAAGTTATGTAAAAGTAAAAGTTATGTTGATGTTCAGATGAGCAGCTACCACTTGGGGCTGCGGTTGGTGTTTGCTTGATCTTTAATAAAGATGATTTAAACATAAACTTTCTGATCAATATATCCAACAATTAAGTAAACTGGCAAAAATAGGGGGGTGTTATAGACCCTTATCCAGCCTTGCAATTGAAGATACTATCTATACAAAGGATGCAGTTTTTGAAAGCAACAATCATTAGAACAGGGAGAGATCCAAAAAGCATTAAAAGCAAGCATTAGTTTGAACTATCTTAAAAAAAAATCATTATTGTTGATAGGAGAGGTAACCAATAGCTATCAAATCTATGGCTGGTAATGAAAATGATTTGAGGTATTTGTCTCACTATCTAATTATAAGATATTCTAGAGGAAGCTAGGGCTTGGATTAAGGGCAGTCAAGATTTCACTCTGGATATAGTATGGAAACAGTGTTAATGGCTTTGTTAGAGGACAAACTATATTAACTATGGCTGTCAATAACTTCTGTCAGCTCACCAAATGAAACCAAAGAATCCAAGACCTGACCTATACCAGACTATAACAGTAGTAAAGGTATATAATGTTTTTGGGACCTCAGTCACCTTGCCTCCAATTCCACTGAGGATTCTTTTGAGAATTAGGTAGTCGACCGTGTCAAATTGTAGCAGAAGTATGTTTTTCCTGTTTGAGATTTCCTTTTTGAGTTGGCCAGTAGTGTGATCAGCACTGTTTCAGTGCTATGATGGGGTCTGAAGCCTGATTGGGAGTCATGTAGTATGGAGAATTTGTTAATGTAGTCAGTTAGTTGGTTTGCCACTATTCCTTCCATTATTTTGGTTGTTATTGGTTTGGATGACACCGGCCTGTGGTTCGAAATGTCATTGATGTTTTTCTTGGTGTCTTTCAGGTTTGGTGTAAGCAGGTGGCTTTTCCCGCTGGATGGTGTAGGTCACAGAGTATCGGTATGTTGTGTTCGCTTTGGATTGGGGTTTCAGAGATGTTATTAGTGTTAGAGCTGATAGTCCTATTATTCTTGTGATGAGCATTATTACCTCTTTGTGGTACAGGGGACGTTGACATGTACTGGAATTCTGATTTTTTTTTCTTATTCTCTTGGGTGTGTATGGGTGTGTGTAAGTATTTGGGTAGGTCTTCTCTTGATTAGTGTGTGTTTTCGTGTGCGAGGGTTTTGGAGAGACCTATGTGCTTGAGTGTACATTTGAGTATGATAGGTAAACCTGTAATTAGTTCTGTGCCCGATCAGAATGACCCTCATGCAAAGTAGGGAAGAGAGGGGGGCATACTAGACTAGAGACCATGTTGAATAAAATAGTACAGTTTACATATGCTGCCCTTTGCCTTGTATTTGGTGACTTGAGGGCCTCTTTGCAGTTTATGCAATAACAAGGAAATTGAGGCTTGTGGGCTCTAATTCTGTCAACACTGTAACTTTACACATGCGCTGCCTTAATTGACAGGTTTTATGCTTTCTATGAGAACATCAGGTCTGTAAACTGTTGCAGCTTACTAGGCAGATTATTCCATGAGACTAGAAATAGATAGGTGAAAAATATATATTTCTGCTTGTTGATTTCTGTTCCTCGAGTTCTGTTAAACCAGTCTTACTTGGTGGAGTTGTGTGTCCCAGCCGGCAGAAGTTGAAGTCTTCCAAGTTACATCAGTGGTGGGAGAGGGGCAGGGGGGTGAGGGAGGAGGAGTTCATCCTGCTGTAGAGTGGTTAGGGTCTGGGGTCTTTGGGGTACACGAGCTTAGGTGGTATCTTATGGTGGGTGCTCCCATTTTCCTCGCATTGGTAGGGGCTATTGGAGTGGGGTTTTTTTCTTTGCACGTTGGCCACCTCATTCGTAGCACCGCTGTGCATAGGGAAATCACCTTGCATGGCTGTGCCTTGGTTCTGGTTTCTGTCCTCCTCGATTGCAGAAGTCTGAGAGGCCTGTTGCAGGTCTGTACTCATCCACCACATGGCCACTCCAATACTGGGTGTGCTCTGTCATGCGGCACTGGGCACATGAGAGACTCCTTCTGGGGAGTGAGTAATTGAATGAATGAATGGAAAGGCCCTGCGCCGCAGGTGCTGAGTGGTCCTCTTGTTAGCCTTCTGTGGAACCGGTGTCCTCTCCTCCCTCGGTCCCCTCGGCACTGGGCGCACTCTGCCACACGCTTCACTACGCTTGATGTTACTGCTGCTAAAGATGTCAACTCCTGATGAAGCCCGATTATCAGGTGAAATGGGACCTGTCAGGATTACTATCAAGGTAAGTGTTATTTTGATCTGCTTTTCAAAAGGATCATAACCAAAAGAAAAACTGTTATTTATTTGCATAGAACAACTATTTTGGGCCTGTGTAGTGCTTGTTAAATATTAATGAAAGTCATAAGAGGACATCTGAAAGCTTGAGAATTAATATAGAGTTTGATTGAAAATTTAAAAAGGTGAAAATGAAGATTTTTAAAGACTAATGATAAGAAGAGGAACACAGTTGATTGAGAGCAGATGAATACAACCTGTCTGGTTGTTGAGGTCTTTTTCCTTCATAACTAAAAATTATAAAAATTGGAAATTTTCACTTGTTCTGGTAACTGAATTGAACCACATTTTTGATTTGAAGGCCTTTCATTTTGGTTCTATTCACATCTCTATATTTTGAGGTAGGGGCAACCACCCAGTGCCTAGAAAACAGAGCAGGAAACATGAACAGAGCAAGAGACCATAGCTTCCAGAGTCAGGATATTACCATGCCAAAAGTTCCTCAAATGGCTTTTTTTTTTTTTTAAATTTTTGACTTAAAGCAGCATCTTAGCCTTCACTTTATAGCTCCTACCGTGTTTCCCCGAAAATAAGACACTGTCTTATATTAATTTTTGCCCCCAAAAATGCGCTAGGTCTTATTTTTAGGGGCTGTCTTATTTTTCGGGGAAATATCGGGGTTGGCACGCCCGCCCTCCGTCGCTCCCGGAACTAACCTTAAACGCCTCCTTTCACCTTCGCAGCAAGCAGCAGCAGGGCAGGCCACTCCTTCCTTCCATGTCCTGCCCTCGCCTGACGTAACGTCCGCAAGGGCAGGGCATGGAAGGAAGGAGAGGTCTGCCCTGCTGCTGCTTGCTGCGAAGGTGAAAGGAGGCATTTAAGGTTAGTTCCGGGAGCGACGGAGGGTGGGTGGAGGGGGGCCCGGTGACCTCGGGTGGGGGGGGAGGCCTTATCCGGCTCTCGGCGGCCCTGCTTTCAAACAAAAATTTGCTAGGTCTTACTTTCAGGGGAGGCCTTATATCTACCAATTCAGGAACACCTCTTCTAGGTCTTATTTTGGGGGGATGTCTTACTTTCGGGGAAACAGGGTAGATAGAATAAGGTATCTCCTAGCCTAGATCCGCTAGCCTAGCAGGAGTAAGGAATAGCTGCCTCAATCCTAGATGTATCCTTTCCATTTTTTTTAAACCCAAAAGAGTGGCTGAAGAGACCAGTCTGGCTTGGACAGTCAGACAATGGAATACGAGGGCAAGGATTAGTTATGAAAAAAAATGGTAGGAAAAAAATTCTCTCTTCAGTTTTATGGTCACCCACCTTGAATTGAATCAGCTGTTATTCTGGTCCAAAAGGACAAGCACCTCTGGACATTCCTGTCTTCTCTTCCCATTATTCTCTGTCTATTCGGGATCCTCCTAACTGTTGGATATTCACTTGTGAATAGCAGTCACAAAAAACTGTTTACAGTAGCACCAACACTAAATTTGGCCAGTGCTAGGAATAGGCAAACTCAAACGACTAGCAACGGTCTAAATAAATCAGCCCCATAAATGGAAAAAAAAACAGTTGATAGAGGTGATATTAGAGGATGAAGCCTTTATACTAGCACACTGCTATATGAGCTGCTCAGACACCTGCTGTGTGATAGGACTGCAAGAGAACATAAAAAGCAGAATGCCGACACTGTGGGCAAGGAATCTAGGCGACTTGTTCAAGATCCTTATGCTGTATAAGTCGTTGGTGAGGCCCCGCCTGCAGTATTGTGTTCAGTTTTGGAGGCCGTATCTTGCTAAGGATGTAAAAAGAATTGAAGCGGTGCAAAGAAAAGCTAAGAGAATGGTATGGGATTTGCATTACAAGACGTACGAGGACAGACTTGCTGACCTGAACATGTATACCCTGGAGGAAAGGAGAATAGGGGTGATATGATACAGACGTTCAAATATTTGAAAAGTATTAATCCGCAAATGAACCTTTTCCGTAGATGGGAAGGCGGTAGAACTAGAGGACATGAAATGAGATTGAAGGGGGGGCAGACTCAAGAAAAATGTCAGGAAGTATTTTTTCACAGAGAGAGTGGTGGATGCTTGGAATGCCCTCCCCCGGGAGGTGGTGGAGATGAAAACGGTAACAGAATTCAAGAATGTGTGGGATAAACATAAAGGAATCCTGTTCAGAAGGAATGGATCCTCAGAAGCTTAGCGGAGATTGGGTGGCAGAGCCAGTGGTGGGAGGCGGGGCTAGTGGTTAGGAGGCGGGGCTAGTGCTGGGCAGATTTCTATGGTCTGTGCCCTGAAAATGTCAGATACAAATCAAAGTCAGGTATACACAAAGTAGCACATATGAGTTTATCTTGTTGGGCAGACTAGATGGACCGTACAGGTCTTTCTCTGCCGTCATCTACTATGTTACTATGTATATTTGAAGATCTCCGAGCACTGGAGGTACTCAGAGAATGGTAGTATTGAAGGGTTTCCATGTAAAACTTGCACATTCCAGATATGAAGATAGGATGGTGGAGTAGAATGCCAAATACTGCTCTTTCACAGAGAAACAAGCAAAGCATCTGTATTAACCAGCACATTAAATTGCACGGTAGATTTGTTGGGAAACTTAAGACTCTAAGGTACAGAGAAGTTGTTATTTTGGAGTCTATTAATACAGAACAGCTTGCACAGTAACCACCCTCCCGCCATCCCCACCCCGAACCAAAGCAGAGTCTGAATGGCATCCTGAAATTGAACTCAATATTCTCCAGAAAACCTCCAAGAAGGAACTGTTCCCCTAGAAAGAACTATTTAAACGCCATATCCCAAGACAGCCCTGAAAGGTAATTTACTTCACATGAAAAGTACATACAGCTCAGCTCAACGGTCTCCTGGGCTAGGTACTAACTGAAAAAAAAAAACTCTTCTACTGATTAGATAATCAAAGACTCAGAAGGCATTTCCTCCATTTCTCAAGAAACAGAACACACGCCGACACATGGGCAAAGTGATGTGAAAAATGGCCGCCTCAGAAAAACCTGACTGAGTAAAGAATGTGCGGCTGCCTCCTCAGAGGAAACATGTCTCCGGGCTGACAGAAAATATAGGCGAGTCTGAAGAACTCCTAATCTCTGGTGAGAAGTGAAAGGAAATAAAGAGCCTGAAGACCCTTCTTCTGATCACTAAAACAGAATTAACACCAAGGTGCTACTGAATAAAAAGATAGACAGCTTGTTTGGAACTGAAGGGAATTAAACTTTCATCTGTCTGTCCAATGCTGTTCAAACTGTGGAGAAACAGTTCTAGCAAACATCACTTTGACCCGGAGCTCCTCGAGAACTACCAATGGAAGAGCAAGGTTTTTATTCCTGTGTCTTGAACAGTCCAGTTTGGAAATGTAGAGCATAAAAGTTAACAGTTAACATAAAATTACTGCAGTAGAACCACTTGGTAGAAGGCACAGGGGAAGGAGGGGAGGGGTCCAGACAAAGCAGCCATTAAGATGACCATTAACTCAGAAATGCAGTGAGCTAACATCCTGACAAACATCATTACTATCAATGATGACTTACATTGAACACAAACATATTGTCATTGTAAGTAGTGTACTATATCATACTCTGTATTGTTTGAATATTTTTACTGCTGTAACTGTCTATTGCTTAGGTTTGATTTGTTCTTACTGTACACCACCTTGAGTGAATTCTGTCAAAGAAGGTGGTAAATAAATCCTAAGAAATAAAGAAATAAATACCATATGCCTTCTGCAGGTCAGTGGGACCAATATGTGACAACGCTTATGGACCAGTAGTTTGCAGTTGATACACTTGTAACCTTGCCTTCCGAGACCCCATATCCTTTCACTGCACTGGCCACAATATGCTCTCTGTAATCCAAAATTAAAACAAAAGATGTGACCTTCACACAATTGAAAAGTACACAACAAAACTTATAACAGGCACTGACACAAACTGTTATGGCTAGTTTTGAACTTTGTTTAAACTGCTTCTTTGTAAGTTCCACCAAGCCCTTTGGGCGGAAAATCATAAATCAGGCCCCAGGCACTGCCTTCCAAGAATTGAGGGAAATTACTTAAAGAATTTCCAAAAAAAAAATTTAGAAGCAACAAGCAAAACATCTGCTTTGATATACTGCCTGCAAGCCTGAAAGCTATGAGAAATTAAAACATTTTCAGCTTGGCATATGAACATTTCAGGTATACGAGAGTACACAATTGTTATCCAATCTTTTTGGCTACTCACAAGAACACGTGTTTTATTTCATTGAGGTTTGTTTGTTGACTGGGGCATTAAAAAAAAGCAATGATAAAAAATAAATTTGAAAGCTAACATTTGTCATTTTTCTGTGAAGGGTCATGTATTTGATATACTGCCTCTCTGTGGTACAACCAAATCGGTTTACCTATATATTGTTAAATTATATGCAAGTACTTTCTTTGTCCCTAGTGAGGGGGTCACAATGTAAGTTTTTGTACCTGGAACAATGGAAGGTTAAGTGACTTGCTCAGAATCACAACGAACCACGGTGTGAACTGAACTCAATACCCCAGGTTCTCAGTCCACTGTGCCACTCCTCCACTCTAGCTACAGATAAAGCTTTACTTATTGTAATTATGGTTTCCTATGTCAAAATGATAACCATTGCCCTACTGCCCATTTCTCCAGTAATGGAGCAACATTTAATCACCACACTTGGTACTATGTGAAGCCTCGTTCTAAAAGGGGCACCCAACTTTACATGCCCCTTGTGTACTTTAATATATAGAATATTACTGGAGGACTGGCCTAGTGGTTAGAGCACTGAGCTTGACATTCAGAGGTGGCTGGTTCAAATCCCACTGCTGCTCCTTGTGATCTTGGGCAAGACACTTAACCCACCATTGCCTCAGGTACCAACTTAGATTGGGACAGGGAAATACCCAGTGTACCTGAATGCAACTCACCTTGAGCTACTACTGAAAAGGTGTGAGTAAAATCCAAATAAATAAATATTCTGTAAGGGTGTGTGTAAGTGGCATAGCGCGTAAATGCAAAGGGGGCGTACAAAGGGGCGGAGCACGGACAGGGCTCTTATTTGAATACATAACTTGCAGAATACCCCAAGTTATGCAACCACAGTTACACCAGGTCTATGCTTGATGTAAATGTGGGTATATAAATGTAACGTGCACTGACACCAGGTCTGGGAGCCCATATGCCATTATAGAATCCGCTCTCTCTTTGTGGCACTGGGGTGCCTAAATGGAGACACCCACTTACAGAACTGCTCCCATAATTCCTTCCAAAAGAAAAAGGAGTAATATATAAAGAAAGAGACCACCTAAAATCCCAAAGAGAAACAAGGTAGAAACAGGGAGGGGTGTAGGCTTGAATGCTGGCGCTAGATTTTTGCAGCAGGTAAGTGATCGCTATTTTTTTGATGTTATATTTAATGTCACGTTTTGAGACTAAATACGTTTTAGAGACCAGAACTTTTTTTGAATCACTGTGTTGTAATTTAATGAATACTTTTTGGTTACTTGTTCACAACTGCTTACGGAGGCACAATTGACTGAATCTATGCTTGATGGTCGTGACCTGAAACAGCTTTGTACTATAAGAGGTCTATTGATCAGTTTTCCACACAGTTGGGTTTATAGGATGTCTCCCCCCCCCCCCCCCCCCAATTTACCATTTGGTGTACTGCTCTGTTATTTGGAGTTATCACTCGATGACCTCCCATATTTCCTTAACATCAGAACATAAGCCATACTGAGTCAGACCAAGGTCTATTGAGTCCAGCATCCTCTCTCTGACAGGTGCCAGTCTTCTGGATGGCAAAAAAGCAGATCTGTTTCTCATAGCTCTTTTCAAAGGATGAGTCATGTCAAACATGTTTTATGGATTTTTCTGCCAGAAACTTGTTCAAACCTTTTTTGAATCCTACTATGTTAGTTATCTTGATCACATCCCTCAACAACAGATACTGCATCTCAGTGGCGTAGCTACGTAGGGCTACGGGGGCCTAGGCCCCCGTAGATTTGGCCCTGGACCCCCTGCCGACGACCCTCTCGACCCCCCTCCCGCCGCCAACCCTCCCCCCCGCCGTCGGCTACCTTTGCTGGCGGGGGACCCCAATCCCCGCCAGCCAAGGTCCTTCCCGCGAAGCCTTCGTTCTGTTTCTGACGTCCTGCACTTTGTACATGCAGGACGTCAGACTCACAGAAACAGAACGAAGCCTTGTAGATCAGCCAGGCTTCGTTCTGTTTCTGTGAGTCTGACGTCCTGCACATACAACGTGGAGGACATCAGAAACAGAACGAAGCCTTCGCGGGAAGAAGAGGACCTCGGCTGGCGGGGATTGGGGTCCCCCACCAGCAAAGGCAGCCCACAGTGACGGCAGCGGCGGGGGTCGTCGGCGGGAGGGGGGGGTCGAGAGGGTCGTCAAAGTTGTTGTTGGCGGTGGGGGGGGGGGGGGTCAGCGGCGCGGGGGGGGGAGATAATGTGCCCCCTCACCTTGGGGCTCTGGACCCCCCTCCCGCCGAAGTCTGGCTACGCCCCTGCTGCAGCTTATTTGAGAGAGCTTGATATTCTACCAATTGCACAATGCGCTGGGTGGAGGGAAAGGAAAACTATTTTCACTTTGTTAGTCATTAGTTTCATGGCGTGTCCTCTTTCTGTGCCATTTCTAAGGTTAAACAACAAAAACTGTTTTCACCCCAATCATGATTTTATAAACTATCACACCCTGTCCAAGTTGAATAGTCCTAAGCTGTGTAGTCTTTCTTCACATGGGAGGTATTTTATCCCCATTAACATTTTTGTGGTCCTCTGAACCTTTTCTAGTTATATTATACCTGTTTGAGATGGGCTGACCAGAACTGCACATAATACTCAAGGTTCAGTTGCAAAGGCACATTTTTCAGTTTTGTTCTCCATTCCTTTGTATTTTAATTCGGATTTTTTAATAATCTTTATCAATCTATTTTTTTTTATCAACTGTGGCACACTGAAAATTTCATCGCATTGCCCTGTAAAGCCTTCAATGCAGAACCTCCTTCAACAGGAATGATGGTCTTAGTGACTGCAGTGACCAAAGCAATTAGATATTTTAATCTGAATTGGACAAATAAATCTGTGTACTGAAGGCATAAGAAAATTGTGTTTTTGTGAATTATGTACTGTTGCCCCTCCCCTGGCTCCCAACAGCACAGACCTTCTAACTTTGCTTAGCCTACCTCTTACATTACAGCGACATACAGGCCCAGAAGGAAAGCAAATGCTGTACACAAAAATACTCCACAGCACCTCCTAAAGCCACCTTTTAATTAACATAACTCACTCTGTTAAAGCGCTTGGCTTGAAAGAGATGTCCATTCACTCGGTGCAGTTTCCTCCATCTTCTGGCTCCTCGTCGGTATATCGATTCTAGGGAAGAAATTAAGAAGGAGTAAAGCAGCAGCATAGCAGTACAGTATAGCCAAGCACATAGGGTTAGATTCTATATATGGTGCCTGAAAAATCCACACAGAATAAATTTCTGCCTAAGCGTATTCTATAAGCGGCGCTAAATTTAGGCGCAGTATATAGAATACTCTTAGTTGATATCCCAGCGCCTAGAACTATGTGCATCCATTTGCAGCAAGGGAAACGTAGGGTAAATACAGGCATGTAGATTTAGGTGCAGAGGGGCATATTCTTTAACACTATGCGTAAAGTTTTGAATGCCCATGAAATGGCCCTTCCCCCCCCCCCCCCCCCCCACAACCACATGCCCTGATTTTCAGAAAGAAACTGTGCACAAAGTTTGCCCTTGAAAATAAGGTTGCAACTAAACACCTCCCCAATCATTTTCAAAATTGTCTCCAACTGCACAAATAAATGTCATCTGACCGATCAGAATACTTGAATTTTCAAAGACACGTCATAATAAAAGCCACGTCATAATAAATGTTATCATGCTCCCAAATTAAATAAGGTCCTAGGAAAAACAATTTAATGGAGATCCCCACTAAAAATGATATGGTTAAGCACTTGGAGATGAGTGTATCATCTCCATCAGTTCTAGCCCTTCCCAGCTCTGTCACCACTTGGCGGTCCTCTTTCAACCCAGTTACTGCTTTTCTATTACTAAACTCATTCCCTCTCCGAGAGTCACAGGATGCAGATATGCTTCTTGTATCCCTTTCCCTCCAATTGGATTGGCTTCTCAGAACTTGGATTGGTTTCCTTTTGTCTTGTTGATTATCAGTAACAGAGGGCATGATATGAGATTGAAGGGGGGCAGACTCAAGAAAAATGTCAGGAAGTATTTTTTCACGGATAGAGTGGTGGATGCTTGGAATGCTCTCCCACGGGAGGTGGTGGAGAGGAAAACGGTAACGGAATTCAAACATGCGTGGGATAAACATAAAGGAATCCTGTTCCAAGGGAATGGATCCTCAGAAGCTTAGCTGAGATTGGGTGGCAGAGCTGGTGGGGGGAGGTGGGACTGGTGATTGGGAGGTGGGGATAGTGCTGGGCAGACTTATACGGTCTGTGCCAGAGCCGGTGGTGGGAGGCGGGACTGGTGGTTGGGAGGCGGGGATAGTGCTGGGCAGACTTATACGGTCTGTGCCAGAGCCGGTGGTGGGAGGCGGGACTGGTGGTTGGGAGGCGGGGATAGTGCTGGGCAGACTTATACGGTCTGTGCCAGAGCCGGTGGTGGGAGGTGGGACTGGTGGTTGGGAGGCAGGGATAGTGCTGGGCAGACTTATACGGTCTGTGCCAGAGCCGGTGGTGGGAGGTGGGGATAGTGCTGGGCAGACTTATACGGTCTGTGCCAGAGCCGGTGGTGGGAGGCGGGATTGGTGGTTGGGAGGCAGGGATAGTGCTGGGCAGACTTATACGGTCTGTGCCAGAGCCAGTGGTGGGAGGCGGGGATAGTGCTGGGCAGACTTATACGGTCTGTGCCAGAGCCGGTGGTGGGAGGCGGGACTGGTGGTTGGGAGGCGGGGCTAGTGCTGGGCAGACTTATACAGTCTGTACCCTGAAAATGACAGATGCAAATCAAGGTAAGGTATACACAAAAAGTAGCACATATTAGTTTATCTTGTTGGGCAGACTGGATGGACCGTGCAGGTCTTTTTCTGCCGTCATCTACTATGTTACTATTTTACATTTTTGGCTCTGCGCACTAGAATTTAGGCGGTGTGCGTTAAAGAATACCCTTAGCGAGTTATGCGTGTAAATGCCAATTATTGCCAATTAGTTCTCATTATTGCTTGTTAAGTGCTGTTAAAAACGATGAGTGGCTTAAGCCAATTAAGTTACATGCGTTGTTAAAGAATACGCAGAGTCTCAGAGTGCAGGAACTCAAAGGTTCCATGGCACTCGCTGCCTTTTCTTCTATTGCTGCCACTGAACCAGAGAGGCAGCAGCAGGAGGGGAGTTCAAATTTGGCTGGACCAAATGGGAATGTGTGGCTCATCCCATCTAACATCCCCAGGTTTCCACCACCTGCGGCTATGGTGACCCTGCTTGGTAAGCCAATGCCAATAAGCTACAGGTGCTGGCCTTATTTATCAGTACTGCCAGATTACCACTAGGTGTGTAAGGAGGGGGAAATGTGGGGGGGGGGGGGGGGGGGGTACAGTTACCAGGGGTGACTGGTGAGTGGAGACTTCTGGCAGGAGTAGATTGGGTGGGTGGGGGGGGGGGGAGAGAATTTTTTTTATTTTATTTATTATCTGACAACTCTAGGCAGTAAACAAAATAAAATCCATAAAACACACAAAACAGTCACCACAACATTTGACATTACTTGGTGGCCAATGTAACACCGATTTTTAAAAAAGGTTCCAGAGGGAAAAAAAATTCTATTATCGACAGGTGTTACTGCAAGATGCTGTAAAAAACTAGATGATCCTGTTTTCAAAATGTCATTCAGGAAGTGACCATTAGCAAAAAGGCATTTAGTAAAAAAAGAAAAGCTCCAGAGGAGATCCTGGAAATTATAGACCGGTGAGTCTGACGTCGGAGCCAGGCAAAATGGTAGAGACTATTATTAAGAACAAAATTACAGAACATATTCAAAAGCATGGATTAATGAGACAAAGTCAACATGGATTTAGTGAAGGGAAATCTTGCCTCACCAATCTACTACATTTCTTTGAAGGGGTGAACAAATCAAACATATAAACAGCGAGTGACCGTACTCACTCGCAAATGCACAGTAGAGACTTCCCTGTCTGTCCCGCCCCCGCGTCAATACGTGATGATGGGGGGGGGGGGGCAGAGAGGGAAACTGCGCGAAGGGGAGGGAACAGCCGAGATCGCCACCACAACCCCCCCCTCCACCCGGCCGTCTCTTCGCTATTCAACTTACATCTCCGCAGCAGGCAGAGATCAACTGAGCTGCCGTTGGTCTTCCTTCCCTGCCTGTGTCCCGCCCTCGCTGACGTTACGCCACACGAGGGCGGGACACAGGCAGAGAAGAAAGGCCGACGGGAGCTCAGCTGATCTCTGCCTGCTGCTGAGATGTAAGTTGAATAGCGAAGATATGGCCGGGTGGAGGGGCGGCGACCCACCAGCCCGTTTTAACGGGCTCAACTGCTAGTATGTAGATAAAGGTGAGCCAGTTGATATTATGTATCTGGATTTTCAGAAGGCGTTTGACAAAGTACCTCATGAAAGGCTCCAGAGGAAATTGGAGAGTCATGGGATAGGAGGTAGTGTTCTATTGTGGATTAAAAACTGGTTAAAAGATAGAACACAGAGAGTAGGGTTAAATGGTCAGTATTCTCAGTGGAGAAGGGTAGTTAGTAGAGTTCCCCAGGGATCTGTGCTCGGACTGCTGCTTTTTAACACTTTTATAAATGACCCAGAGATGGGAGTAACTAGTGAGGTAATTAAATTTGCTGATGACACAAAGTTATTCAAAGTCGTTATTGAACAGATAGGCCAGTGCCAGGCAGACTTCTACAATCTGTGCCCTGATCATGGCTGGACAGATTTGAATGGGCTGGAGTAGGGCTTCGATCATGACAACTTCAGAAGTTGGGGGGAAAAGGTCAGTGCCAGGCAGACTTTAAGGTCTGTGCCCTGAAAATGGCAACACCACATCAAGATCAAGTATACATATCATAAAGGTATCACATCATGCCTTTATGAGTTTATCTTGTTGGGCAGACTGGATGGACCGTGCAGGCCTTTATCTGCAGACATCTACTATGTTATTAACGCATAAAAGGCTTGGGTTAAAATTAACAGGATTTGGTGGGATTTAATTGAAGAAAGGGACTAAACTAACAGAGTAAAGCTTGACCTCAAAGTCTTTATACAAGAAAAAGAGGCAGTGGGGTGCGTCAGGGTGAAGCAGGATAAAGGAGGAGTAGGACACAGGTCACACCTTCAAGTGCATATCAGAAACATCCTCTCTGCACCTTAAATATAGATCGAATCATCTGTATGCCAACTCTGGAGCCAAAAATTAAAAAAAAAAAAAAAATCTAGAAATAAACCATATTGAGGCTAATTAATTTATTTTTAACAGGGCACCTAGTTTTCAAAGGGAAAGTAGTATATGTTATTTTCCCTATGAAAATTACCCCACCCAAATGACACACACACACCCCTGCTATTCAGTGCACACAAAGGGATCCTTTTACTAAGGTGCGCTGAAAAATGGGTTACAGTAGTATAGGCTCGGGGTTTTGGGCGTACGCTGATCCATTTTTCAGCGTGCCTATAAAAACAGACCTTTTTAAAACTGTTGACCAAAATGGACGTGCGGCAAAATCAAAATTGTCGCGTGCTCATTTTGGGTCTGCGACCTTACCGCCAGCCATTGACATAGTGGCAAAGTCTCACGTGGTAACTGGGTGGTAACGACCAGCACGCGTCAAATGCCACTTGGCGTTTGTCCGATACACGTGTCCGAAAATAAAAACTATCTGAAATGCGCCAAAAATGAAATCACCGCAAAAGCCATGCGGTAACCAGGCGGTAACTCCATTTTGGCGCATGTAGACGCTTACGCGGTTTAGTTAAAGGGCCCCAAGGTTTGAGAAAACTTACAAGCATACATTTGAAAAGTCAAAGTTAAGCACAGAAGTCCAAACCCCACCCCAACTCTGCCTCCCCAGAACAACTCTTCGTCATGAGAAAAATATATACACACACTTCTACCTGCATATACTCTGGGCAATTTGCAAATCACCAAATGCAGATAAGATCAAATGATCTACCGGACCATTTTCACTTGAATCCTATATGTATATACACATATTTATTTTAATAGGGAGGAAAAATGCCTCAGCAGTCGAAGGTTTTAGCTGTAGCAATCACTTGCTGCTAATCCATAACAACTCTTTCAGCCAAGGACCAATCATTGGCCAACAAACCTCCGGCACGCTGCCGGCATGCACGGGGTACGTGTAGTAATGCAGACCACTAACAAATTTCATTTTGAAGAATTCTCCTGATGAAGGCTGTGGTAAAACGGGTCCGCATCGGGATCTCTGAGAGAGAGCCAAGTGCTTCCCTTTGTTTTCCCAAGGCAGGATTAATTTATATAAGAGAAGTGGGCAGAAGTGTTGGAGGGGGATAAAAAGTTTACCTCTTGTACATAATTATCAAGCATGTGGTAGAGTTATGCAAGGAATTGCACACAAAAATTTGGAGGATTTTTGGCCAATTCATTCAAGTATTTATATGCTGTTTAAACCTAAGCGGTTTAAAGTTTCGTTTTACAGGTACCGATTGGTTCTTGTCTGAAGGAGCTGCTATTGATTAGCCGAAAGTGATAGCTACAGCTAAAACCTTCTGAGGCCTTTTTAGCTCTGTATAAAAATAAAATAAAAGTGTATACATATAGGATTCAGGCAAAAACAGTGTGGTAGAGCGTTTGATCTATCCACATTTGGTGATTTGCTTTAGCATTCATTTGGTGGAAAGTGGGTTCCATTGTTTACTACCATAAAGCAATTTTATAACTAGCCCAATACCTACACTGTGTCAAAGGAGAACTCCCTACTGCCTTTTAAGCTCTACCTATTGCTTTAACATTACAGTGAAGGAACTAGATGAAGCACATTTTAATTATTTGTATAGAAGGCACCACGGCATACAGGGATTGAGCTCTATTTATTTTATGTTTCAATCATTTTTTATTTTTTTTTTATTAAGTGAACATGATCAGCTGTAACATTTCACATTACATAAGCAAGTTCCATAACAGCAATTGGCATATCTTCACATTTTGTATTTTTATTGATATTAGTATTTCCCCCCCTAAACTACTCCCCCTCCCCTCCCTGTTCCCTACTCCCCTTCCCTCCCCAAAGCCTCCCCCCCCCTTTTTCCCTTATATATCCAATAACAAGCAGAGGTTACAGGAGCAGCAGCAACGGGGATTATAGGTTCAATATCTGGCTCCGGACCATTGGGGTCAAGGTTTCCCAAAGAGCTCTATTTATTTTTTTATTTATTGCATTTGTATCCCACATTTTCCCACCTTTTTGCAGGCTCATTGTGGCTTACATATTACCGTTAACGGCGTTAGCCGATTCTGATCTGAACAAATACAATGTGTGAATGAATACAAGGTGATATTGTGGTAGATAAGGTACATGTATGGTAGGTACGATTGGGGGGAATTTAGGGAGGGAGGGGGGAGGAGTCAGGTAACGTCCATTACGTTCTTTTGTTATATCGTGTCCCAGTTGTCCGTTACGTTCTTTTGTTATACCGTGTCCCAGGTGTCCATGTATTTTTTATGTTGGGTCGGTGGGGTATGCTCTTTTGACCAGGTCTGCTTTTAGTACTTTCCGGAATTTAAGGTGGTCTGGCATAGTTTTTACTATTTTTGGCAGTGTTTTCCATAGTTGTGCGCTTAAGTAGGAAAAGCTGAATGCATAAGTGGATTTGTATTCGAGTCCTTTGTTGCTTGGGTACTGGAGGTTTAGGTATGATCATGAAGATTTTGTGGTGTTTCTAGTTGGCAGGTCAATAAGGTTTGTTATGTATCCAGGTGCCTCACCGTAAATTTTGAAGGTGATACGTTTTTGATTGGTAGCCAATGCAGTTTTTCTCGGATGGTTTGGCGCTGTCAAAACGTGTTTTCCCAAATATAAGCCTGGCTGCTGTGTTTTGGGCAGTCTGAAGTTTTTTTTATGATTTGATCTTTGCATCCCGCAAAACAAAAACCACATGAAAAACCAAGAAAACCTGTCCAAATTCTCTCAGTTATACTGTTAATCTTTCCACTTAAATATACACCATTTACAATTTTTTTATTATTTTATCCAAAAGGGAGGAAAAAAGCCTCTACAGTCAAAAGCTTATGCTGTGGAAATTAGGCAATGTCCATTTCACTCAGTTGCCTAATTTCCACAGCAGAAGCCTTTGACTACTGAAGCTTTTTCCCTCCCTTTTGGATAAAATAATCAAAAATCAAAAAATGGTGTATTACAATATTTAAGTGAAAAGTAACAGAACAACAGAGAATTTGGACAGGTTTCTTGGTTTTCCACACGGTTTTTGTATTGAAGCTGTGCTTGACTGGTGGAACTGTTCACAGCTCTTTCTATTTAACAGAAGCAAAACTGAACTAATGCAAATTTTTGTTTCAAAATGAATCAATCATTAGCTGCAGTTAGGAACTAAAACTTGGTCAGGCCTCCTCTAACAATTTTTTATGGACAAGTAGTGAAATAATTTCTCCGTTGAACAGCATCATCAGTTTTCACAGGAAGCAAACTGAGAAACAACAGATGTAAGGAACGTTATAAAATCTTTTTTTTTATTATTATCAGGGATCCTAAAAGGAAGCATGTCTATATCATAAAACTGTGCAACAGTGATTCAATATACACAACGGAAAATTCATTTTAAATCAGCTAATGTGATAAGAATCTATAAACACAGTAGCATAATTTGCAATTTTGTAAGAGCGCATTATAGGATTAATGTCACTGAAATGATTTTGTGTTCCTTGAGAGCAGTTTACAACCCATTAATAAAATTAGCAGCAATGGACTGTTTTCAAATGTACTCATTCTCAGACTACAGAAATGTCCCTGGAAGGCAGAGGTCCAATATATCTAAATATGAAAAACAAAGTCCATATCTATCTATCTATATCTGGCCACTCTCTGTTCTCATATTAGCCCTACAAAACACTGCAAGCTATAGCACTTCACAACAGGGGCGTAGCCAGTCCTGGAAGTGGGAGGTGCCAGAGCCCAAGGTGGGGGGCACATTTTGGTCACTGCCCCGCCGCCACCCTCCCCTCTGCCGCCTCACCACCCCCTCTCTGCCGCTGCAAACACCTTGGCTAGCGGGGGTCCCCGACCCCTGCCAGCTGAAGACTTCATCCAGCGCTGGACTGCGGCAGCGGCGCTGCATTGCCTGCCCTCTTCTCTCTTCCCCTCACGTCTGACATGCTCCTTTTAGTGAAACTCTCAGGAGCATGCCTGATGTGAGGGGAAGAGAGTGCAGGGCAGATAATGCAGCGGCGGCGCCGCCGCAGACCGGCGCTGGATGAAGTCTTCGGCTGGCGGGGGCTGGGGACCCCCACCAGCCAACCATGGGCTCACAGCAAATTTGGGGGGCCCAGGCCCCACCTAGCTATGCCACTGCTTCACAACGAATGTACAAATACCCAGGTCTTTTTCTGCCGTCATCTACTATGTTACTATGTATGTATATGCTGTGCCTTATGAACTTTCACTATACAGATGCCTTCAACTAAACTAGGTTTGAAGAAACATGTACTATACTTGTTTGAACATTTTTTTTTTTAATGTTGGACCTTCATCAGAGAAGCATAAATTGTTCTTAATGCACTCTGGAAACATAAAGACAGTTACAATTAAGGATATTCAAGAATATTAGTCTCAGCACATTTTCATGTATTTACAAGTTCAATTAAAGGGTTACCACAAGAGCTAGTTGCTGGACCTGATTCATGCCTGTTGGACTGGCCAGAGCTGGAAAAGGTTTGGAACAGTTCGTAACCCCTGGGGTTACCAGCCGACTCAAATGCTGGATTCTGGGGTTGGGACACCATAATCCTTGCCTACCAGTCATGGGACAGTTATGACATTCTGATGACTGATATGTACAGGAGGGGAAATAAAATGGGGTAACTGCAAATGGAAGTCCATGGCCTTACTGCACTGAGAGCAGGCTTCACTTAAGCCAGAAACCCAAGATGGCAGGAGAAATGCGACAAGGTAACAAACTACACAGCTTTCCACATGAAATGAACTCATTTCTCTGCTTTCGTGCATTAGTTCTCAAAATCCTGATATTACCCCATGTTAAATGTTCAAACAAAAAAAACAGCACCACGGGCCTTTAAAAATGGAGCACAGTTCTTTAATGAATGAGCCTTGATAAAAAGACCCGACACGGGCCGTGTTTCGGTGACTAGCACCTGCGTCAGGGGTCACAGTGATGACGTGGAAAACTTGGGGAATAACTCGAATATATTCCTCTACAATATATTATTCCTTACCCCACGTCTCATATAGTAAAAGCTACAAAGCACCAAGGCACTTTCACTTTCTGTATCCAAGTTTTCCACGTCATCACTGTGACCCCTGACGCAGGTGCTAGTCACCGAAACACGGCCCGTGTCGGGTCTTTTTATCAAGGCTCATTCATTAAAGAACTGTGTTCCATTTTTAAAGGCCCGTGGTGCTGTTGTTTTTTTTTTTTTGTTTGGACTTTAGTTTGTACTTTGTTTCCTCTCTTTTGTTATACCCATGTTAAACGTTAACATGGCAGAAAACAGTGCAGTTAACACTGACTAAATAGGTGTCGTGAGATACACTGCATTAGCTCCAATGCAGTTAATGCTCAGTAAAGCCATTTCTTCTGTGTTAACTTTACAGGAAGATGCTGAATAAGTACATAAGTATTGCCATACTGGGACAGACCAAAGGTCCATCAAGCCCAGAAATAAGCAGTGAATTTTCTCCAAGTCAATTTAATCAAGGTCTATGGACTTTTCTTTTAGGAAGCCAGCTAGACCTTTTTTAAACCCCGCTAAGCTAATTGCTTTTACCACATTTTCTGGCAATGAATTCCACAGTTTAATACACATTGAGTGAAGAAAAAATTTCTCTGATTCATATTAAATTTACATCTGTTCTTTCTCAGTTTGCCTCCTGTGAAAACTGATGATGCTGTTCAACAGAGAAGTTATTTCACAAATCACCCCTAACTCTTCAGGCAGAGGGGTCTGCAGTTATCACAGATTAGTTTTGGCAGTTAATGTGTGGTTACAGCAAAACCATACCACATTTTAGTAAATCTAGTCCTCTTTATCTTGCACAGTCTAGTCCATTCTTATACTTTTACAAGATATTTGTTTTACTTTATCCTCAAAACTAGTTTTTTTTTTTTTAATAAAATTGCTTGCCTGATGCGAACATAAGGTTATGCACATACAGACTGCATATGTATAATTTTAACCAGGCTAAATGGAGGCATTCCCAGAAGCAGGACTGATGAGTGGTTTGCATTTTATGCATAGGCTTTTGAACACATGCTCATGGTCAACAGGTATAAATCTAAGCACAAATATTCCCAGAGGTAATTTTCAAAGCAGAAGTACAAGTATACCTGCATTTTGGAAAGCTTTCCAAGCCCACAGCGGAGAAAGTATGTGTGTAATTTTTGCACGTGTACAATAGGCTCAGGTAGATAAATCACCTCACCTCACCTCAGGAGCTTAGCCTAGAATGGGTGGCAGAGCTGGTGGTTGGGAGGCGGGGATAGTGCTGGGCAGACTTATACGGTCTGTGCCAGAGCTGGTGGTGGGAGGCAGGGATAGTGCTGGGCAGACTTATACGGTCTGTGCACTGAAGAGGATAGTACAAATAAAAAAGTAGCACATATGAATTTATCTTCTTGGGCAGACTGGATGGACCGTGCAGGTCTTTTTCTGCCGTCATCTACTATGTTTACCTGAGACATAGAGGCATCCACCCTCCTCAGGGCTGGCCCAAAGCAAGATGCTGCCTGAGGTTGAGCTTGTATACTGCCCCCCCACCCCCCCCAGGCGTTTTACCTGGTCACGGTGACTTTCCAAACCCAGCAGCAATTCCCATATGCTGCCCTGCTGCTGCTGCCAGCACCTGCCTCTTCCCTTTACTGAGGCTGCCTGAGCTAAACAGGAAGTTACTTCAGACGGCCGCAATAAAGGGAAGAGGCAGGTGCTAGCAGTGACAGGACAGCATATGGGAATCTCTGCCGGGTTTGGAAAGTCACAGTGACCAGGTAAAACGCCATGAAGCCGCCCCCGAGATGACATTCCTAAAGAGAGTCGCCTGAGGCCCCCGGCCTAATGGTCGGGTCGCCCCTGACCCTCCTAGTTGTTGCCCCTAAAATATTCCTTTGCTGCATTGGAACATTATGATGTTCTTGAAATTAAATCTGAGGGCAGCCTGAGATGAAGAGTCTTACTGAATGCAAGACATCCTCATAGCACTGACAAAACATCTCAAAACAGAAAATTCTTACTGCTAGGAGACTGTTATCAAAATAATTAAATTGGGAACACAGTACAAGGATTTCAACAAAGGTGCAACACCTTCCTAGATCTTCAGCTAGCAGGAACACAAACCATATACTGTGTGCAATCAAAGCAAAGATTCCAAAATTGATGTGCTAATCCACTTGGAGACAAATGGAAAGATATAAACAGGATGGAGTTGGTCCAGAGGGCGGCTAACAAATTGGTACAAGGTTTCTGTCATAAAACATATAGGGACAAGCTTAAGGACCTCAACATGTATACGCTAGAAAAGAGGCAGGATAGAGACATTTAAATACCTCAGTGGCATTAATGTCATTTTCATTCCCACCTTAGTAATTCCCTTATCTGTCCTATTTGTCTGACCTAATTAGATTGTAAGCTCTGTTGAGCAGGGACTCCGTCTTCATGTACAGCGCTGCATATGTCTACTAGCACTACAGAAATGATAAGTAGTAGTAGTAATGTACAGGAGGTGAGCCTTTTCCAAATGAAGGAAAACTTTGGAATGAGAGGGCTTAGAATGAAGTTAAAGAGGAAATAGGCTTAGGAGGAAACTATTATTGCATGGAAAGGGTGGTGGATCTGCAGAATGGTCACCCGATGGTGGTCATGGTGACAAGGACTGTGTCAAAATTTAAGAAAGCGTGGGACAGGCAAGGCACGAGGGATCCCTTAGGAAAAGGAGCTAGTGGTTACTGAGCAAGGGCAGACTGGATGGGTCATTTGGCCCTTATCTGCCATCATGTTTCTATGTTTCTAGAGGTGCTCTAAGGGTAGTATTCCAGACAGAAATCTGTTCCTTTAGGAGAAGGGAGGAAAAAATCAACGGGAAATTCATTACAGGATTGGAGAAAGTTCTCAAAGGTAAACTTGAGGTAATTTCTAGACAGGTACAAATGAGGTGAAACACAGCATGAGGGTGCAACAGGAAACAGAAGGGAGGAAGAAACACTAGAATGGTCTGACAAAGAAAGTGTGGAGATGCAGGGTTGAGTAATGACAGAGGCAGAAAAAGACTGTGTAACAGCTAAATCGATTACATGACCCACAATATGCATTGGAAGAGGAATCAATTAGGCAAGACTTGAGTCCTGCAAAATAGTCAGGAAATCATAAGTGAACAGATCAGAACGAACATCAAAGTATATGTTGAAGTTACCTAACCAAAGAAAAGGACAAGTTTAAGGGTGTAAAAGGAAATAAGGCTATAGAGAATTTGCAGTGAGGTGCATGTGACAGGGGGAGGCTGGTAAATTAGTATCAGACCAAAACAAAATGGGGAAGACATCAACTGAAGAAATAGAGGAAGAATATAACACAGGGAAAGTGGAGAGGAGAAACGAATGGCCAAACCACCACCTGTTTTATTCTGACAACTTTGAGAAATAAACCGATAACCAGGAGGGCAGGGCTAATGAAGACAGGTCAAGTTCCCGACAGACAAGTTTATACCAAGCAAAAAATACCTGGACCAGCATGTTGCAAACAGGAGTGAACCAGGTGCACTAATGAAAGAGCACACATTCAGTTGAGAAATCATAAGAGAATTAACTAAAGATGATGGAATTAGAGAAGAAGTAGCTAATTGAGGAGGTTAAGTATCTTACCTCTGGGTGGGAGAAAGATGGAAATTAAAAACGTATGAGATAAACACAGAGGAACCCTATTAGCAAGAGGTTGGAACCAAAGTATAGAGCATTTCCGCTCAAAGCAAAATATAAATTGACGACTTTCATAATTTAAAAAGCACAGAGGGGAATAATCTGCGTGGAGTGGCAGTTACAACACTAACCACCTTACTGACAGACTATAGATTATGTTAGTCTTTATCTCCCACCATATACTATGTATGTGGATATACAGTTATCAAGTTACCTCTGTTATGGATATTGAACTATATATTTAATATACTTTTTATTGCAATTATCTATTAATGTTTTATGCATTCACCGTATTACAGAATGTCATCACGCTCAAAGCTGGAAACATATTACATTATTTGTTATAGTTGTTCAGGAAAGAGAATACGCTCATTGATAACTCTTCATATATACGTAGAAAATTAATTATCAGTACCAGGATGATTTGTTGGCCTTGACCTTTGATTTGGGGAAGTGCTCTTGCCACGCTTCCCAGGTTCATCTGAATATGCAAGCTTTTCTTCTATGGTCTATTATTAGGCTGGTCACAGTGAATTTTAACTAACCTAGTTTCTATGGAAACCTGGTGTCATAACAGCAGGACTGCTGTAAACTATATTATGTCTGTTTAGTACATCTTTCATTTTGACTTCATTTCTCATGGTTGCCGCATGACAATCCAATTTTAATATTAAGTACCAGAAAATGTACAAAGTTCACCATAAATCCTATCAAAAAAACTAATTTTGTATGCAGCTTATTAAAAAAAAAAAAAAAAGAGGTTTTTCACCCCTCCAAAGTAAGTTGAGTTAGCCAGTCCAGTAAAGCTCTTTAACTCACCTAAATGTCAATGAATATCTTGCATCAGTCACAAGGTGATCACAAATTATGGACGTTCAAAGACCAGCATAGTGCAAACCACTGGGTCAATATTCAGCCAGAAATGGTCAGCATTTTTTTTTTTAATGCTGACCTCCGGTAGTTACATTAGCCCTACATATTCAATGCTAGGCTATGTCCATCTAGGGTTAATTGTGGTCATCCTGGCCACCAGAACTTATGTGGGTCACGGCTGATATTCAGCCAGGACCTGTATAACTTTCTATACAGTCCAAGCCATATTCCCCCCCCCCCCCCGGTGGAATGAGCCCCTCATCCCCCTCCCACCCAAAACAGTCTCCTTCCGATCCCCTCTCCTTGACACAGATCGAACCTCTATCTCACTTCTCAGTCAGACTGATTCTAAACTGGGTAAGACTGACTTCTCAATACTCTTTAATGAGATGTAAAGTTCAAGATTTGGAGAAGGTGATATGTAAGAATAAATCTGATAGAAAAACTATTTCTAATACAGTGGTAAAAATAAAAGAAACGTTGAATAGAAAACTGTTGAATCTGCAATAATTAAGAATACAATTCTTAAAGCTAAAGTTGAAGCCTTGGAAAACACTGCAAGAAACTGTAATTGAAGAGTATTGATGTTCCACGTTTAATGTCTTCCTCTGCTAAGTAACTATTTGTCAGATATCTTAAAGAGGTTTTGACTGTTTCACCAGAACTTTTACCGCTGATAGTAAAAAAAATTTATTACATCAAAAACGAGTTGATGACGGAACTCAGTTGGAACAGATTCAATCTTTGGAACCTATAGATGTTTCTGCTTTATTTGAGACTTCAGATACAGAGTTGGCTCAGCCGGCCATTCTCTTAGTTACCTTTGCATTGATTTCGGATAAAGACTGGGTTCTGCGTCTGTATTTCAAGAACCGGGATCAGAATTGTTTTTGAATTATAAGATTCGTATTTTTCCAGATGTTTTGCTTGAAACGCAGAGGAAGAGGAAACAATTTCTTCTGATGAGACCTGCAGTCTTGCAGATGGCAGCATTGTTTTAAGTTCCCGTGTAAGTGTGTGATCAAGTACAGATCATCCAAAATATGTGTTTTTTGATTGTTCAACTCTCCCCATTTATTTCCTCTACAGGGATAATAGAGGGCATGGGGACCTCTTCTCCCATACAAGTGTTAGAAGATCCACATTGAATAGTCTTCTGCATTTAGAGCTTGGTGTCAGTAGCTTTTTCTTTTTTTTCTCTTGTTTTCTTATATTTTAGAACTTGGTGTGTTCCTCCCCTTAAGGAGGGCTAGAGTTAATTGATGATTATTTTCCTTTTACATAATTATGGGCCCTGCTTACTAAGCCGCGCTGCAGGCGCACTAACATTTTAGTGCGCGCTAATGCTAGAGATACCCATATATTCCTATGGGTGTCTCTAGCGTTAGCGCAGGCTAATTTTTAGTGTGCGCTAAAAATTTAGCGTGCCTACAGCGCAGCTTAGTAAACAAGTCCCTAAGATTGTAATTTTGAATTTTTCCTTTTTTTTCTGTACAAGTGGATGCTTGGTTGGTAAAACTGTAAATTTCAATAAAAATAAAATATTAAAAAAAGAATGATTAAGAAACCTTTAGAATTGAGAATCCAGCTTATTAATTCTTATCATGGTTTATCAAACAGTGAATAAATATATGTATTTTTTTCCCAAGTATCTTTACTGAAATTACATTCAAAGCCAAAAACCATAAGGCATGTAAGATACCACTACCACTTAATGGACTCAAAAATTACATGAGATTGATGTCATCAAGAAACTTGGAGGCCTTGGCGAATCATAACCACATAAACAACATGCACATCTTGGGCCTACCAGTGGGACCTGAAGGCTCTGCTAGGATTGAATTTCTGATTTGATTTTTTTAGCATTTATGTCATGTATGAATGCTCTTGTGTTTTATTTGTATTTATTTACTTTGTTTTTATAATTTTTATGTTATTCTTGTACTCCACTTTGTCAAGGACAAAATAGAAATACATTTTAACCTTGAAAAAAATACTTGCTGTACTAAAATGCTGTTTACTTTACCATTTGAAATTGAATGCATCCACTGTATTCTGTCACACCTGCTCTAAAACTCATAGTATCCATAGCCAACTATTACTAAAATACTACAGGAAAATAATACAAAAGCACTGTAAGTCTTAATAAGGGCTAGGAAACAGCACTCTCTTTTACTTAAAGGAACTCTGATCCTGATCATAGTAGATTTAGCCAACAGCACAGCTATTCGTTGAAAACACTTAATGCAACTGTGACTGCAGCACAAAGACTTGGGGGCTCAATACCAGCTGTTCTACCCCGCTTGAATGAAAACCACCTATAAATATCAGACCACAATTTATGAGGTTCCAGCAGAATTGAGTGTGTTTGTGGAGTCAGAACGGTCCTTCCAGCTTGGAGGCCCTTAACACACTGGCAAGTAGCCATCCTTGAACTATGAACAAATTGTGCACCAAATACCTCAGTCCTTTACAGGACATTGAAATCTTTGACTACTTTACACTTTCCAACATCACAAATATTAGCCACTCATTTCCTGCAAAACATTTGTGTTTTGCAAGATACTTCTCTTCCTACTATCTCATCACAACTCCCCTCCCTGGTTTCTAATACACTACTACTACTACTTATCATTTCTATAGCGTTACTAGACGTACGCAGCGCTGTACACTTGAACATGAAGAGACAGTCCCTGCTCGACAGAGCTTACAATCTAATTAGGACAGACAAACAAGAGATAAGGGAATATTAAAGTGAGGATGATAAAATAAGGGTTCTGAACAAAGTGAATAAGGGTTAGGAGTTAAAAGCAGCATCAAAAAGGTGGGCCTTTAGCTTAGATTTGAAGATGGCCAGAGATGGTTCCAGTCAGTATCTTTAGTCATTTCAATATGCCTTCTATAGCTGATCTGAGCCGTTTGATCACTTCTATGAGGACAACCACCGCACCTACCGATCCAATCCCAACTTCACTACTAAACTTAGGGCTCTTCCCAGACTTCTGGAAACATACTACCATTTGCTCAAAAGTCAAGGACTTGTCTGGTTCTTCTGCAGATCCACACAATTACAGGCCAATGGCCAATCTTCCATTTATATCCAAAATTGTGGAAGCTTAATACATGAACAGCTTCTTGACTATCTCCAAAACCTCAGTTCTTCACCCGAACCAAACATCATTCCAGAAACATCATAGCACAAAACTTCTCTATGGCGTCACAACTTTTCTCTACAACTCACTTGACCAACAAAAATCAGCTCTTCTTCTGTCATTAGATCTTTCAGCAGCTTTTGGTCTAGTAGACCACTCTATTCCATTACATTGTCTTCACTCCTTGTCACCAATACGGTCTTGAACTGGTTTACCTCGTTTTCTCACCAATTGCATATATACTGTGTCCTTTAATGGCTCAATATCCAAGCCATTTAAACCCTGAATAGGGGTCCCTCAAGGATCGATTCTTTCACCAACACTCTTCAATATCTTGCTTGCCCCTCTTCTAACTGGCACAAACTCTAGGACTCATAACGTATATGTACGCTGAGGATATCCAAATTATCTTTCCCCTGGACTCTTGCTCATCTCTAGAAGTTATCATTCTGAATTATAAACGGACAATGATTACAAATTGGCTTCATAATAATCTAAATTAATTCTTTTTTCAATAGCAATAAACCCACAACTGCCTATTCCCATTCTTCTCTGAGGCTTTCCAGTCCCTTAGACGGATACAGTTTGTATCCTCAGGTTTCTCTTAAGACCCTGCGCTTTCTTTCCATCCTCAAATTTCTTGGGTTGTAACTTCTAGAAACTACTGTTAATTTATTCCATATAATCTTTATCACCATCTGCACTTAACACCCCTTGGTCATAACACTACTGGATTACAGTAATTCCCTTTACCAAGGCATTAGAGTCAAAGAAATGCTCCATCTCCAGACTATACAAAACACAGAAATCCGAATAATAACTAAGGTTAGGAAATTTGATCATGTCACGTCACACCTCAAAGATGCCCCCTGGCTCCCTATCAAGTATCACATTAGCTTTAAACTTCTGCTATTAGTCTTCAAAATCTTATCTGTTAACGAACCGTTATCTCTCATGACTTTTAATCCCATATTGTCCAAACCAAATATTACGTTCCTCTCAACAAAACCTATTAGTTATTCCCAGTCATCACATTCTAATTCATGAACACATTTGAGATTCTATCTTTTCTGTGCAAGGACCCTACCTTTGGAATGCTCTTCCTCTTTGACTCAGGCTATCATCCACTTTATCTCATTTTAAAGCAGAACTCAAGACCCACCTATTCGCAGAGGCTTATAGGTAATCCTTACCTGCATGTCTGAAGAAGCTGGTAGTTCTACAGTAGAGCGTCCCTATTGTTTTATCACACCACCCCCCCCCCCTTTACTATCTTGATTGTAGCTCTTCCCCCGCTCCTACTGTATAATGGTCCTCATTTTCTTTTAGTTATCAATTTCCTGCTTTCTTTTAGATTGTAAACTGCCCTGACAGCTCCTATAGGGCAAGGTAGTAAATTATTGAATAAACTTGGAAACTTGAACATAAGAGTAGCCATACTGGGTCAGACCAATGGTCCATCTACACCAATATTCTGTTTTCCAAACTTGGAAACTGGGCAGAGTGACCATGATCTGTGCCCAGGGCAATAAGGGTCATGGGCCCCTAACAACCTATCAAAATTGATTAAATTTGATGGAGACTAGGAGAGAGTGGGCCCTTGGGCACTGCCCTATTGTCCAATGGTCAGTCTGCCCTGCTGCCTGGTACTTGTGACCTGGACTGGCCACTGTTGGAAAACATGATACTGGGCTAGTCAGGCCCTTGGATCTGAGCCAGTAGGGCAGCTCATGTTCTTATGTGCGCTCTTCAGCCTCTTCCTTGGTTGACTATTGAAAGATGCTTCTAGAATGACGTTTTATAGGTGCTTGCTTACCTAGAAGGCATCAAGACTTTCAAGTTCTGAAGGCTAGCCTAGCAGTATGCTCAATTTCACTAAAAGGAGCGTACAGGACGTGAGGGGGAAGAGAGAGCAGGGCAGGCAATGCAACGGCACTGGAGAAGGCTTCAGCTGGCAGGGGTTGGGGACCCCCGGCAGCAAAACCAGGGCCCAGAGGAAATTTGGGGGTCCCAGGCACCCATTGCCCCACGTAGCTATGCAACTGCTGTGGAGTGCAAAAAAAGGCACACTCATACCTATTTTATTGTGTTGCTACTCGAGCATTCTGATCGAGAATTTGGTCCAAGCAGCATTTTCCAATCCGATAAGAAGCTGTCCTACAAAAAACTGTAGTTATATTTAGATTTGTAGTTATATAGGAAAGTCTCCCTGGTGAGCAATGTAAGTTGTTTGATTTATTAATGCCAACTGCCTTGCAGCAAACTGTTTAATGGAAGGACAATGCTAAGTCAAATGTGTATTTCTGGTGGAGTACAAAGCCACAATACTAAAACATGAGACTAATGAAGCAGAAAGACAAACACTAGTTGAGGCGTTTCCTGGAGATGTGGATACCATCGGATAATTACAGGACATGTAAAAAGGAGAATGCAGAAGAAGCAAGCAACAAAATGATACAGAGGACTTTTAGGACCCTTTTTATTCATGTCTTATTTTTGTTTCTTTATATTTTTGTTAGTTTAGATCTAAGCATTTTGATATTACAGTTCTTGTGCTAAGAAACCCAATCTGAGGCCAAAGAGCAAAAGAGCAAGAAATTGTTGCTCCTCACGCCTCAAAAAGACAAGGCTGTTTTTTTTCAAACCTTTTTTCTTTTTTTCGGGGGGGGGGGGGGGTGGGGGGGGGTAAATGTGTTGGAAAATCTTTTAGTATGTATTATGGATTTTTTAAACTGAAGGATAACTCTAAACAAACTCCATAGCGAGGCTCTGCACTTAAGGGAAGAAGGTGCAATGAAAGAGATAAAATGGATACCATGGAAAAGAAGTGTTCACCCCCGCCCCCTTTCTACAATGAAAATCAACCATAAAGAAATATTTAACATTACAAAAAATGTAACATGATAAAAATTTACATAAGAATACTGCAAGACAAAGAGTGGTGGCTTCTGTTCAGTAGCATACTTCTAGCAGCCAAAATGGTTCAGGAAAATACTGGATTATTTGCAGATGTCCAAAATACTATCAGTTGGATAAACATAAGAATTTTCTAAAAAGGATGACATAGTTGTGCTGTCAGGATTAGATAAATCATGTTTTCAGCCGTCAAAAGTCTTCCCACCTAAATAAGGGAGTTACCGAGTCTTGAAAGTTCAAGCACATCATCATAGACTTTGATTAATTCGCCTGCCAATCCGTTTTAAAGTATCTAAGCTGGCAGAAAAGCAAGTTTGAAAGTCACAAGAGTGATGAGAAAGAAAAAGCAACTTTCCAAGGCAGATGTACTATTATACACAAAAGATCACCAAGATTGGAGTGCGCCCTATGGAACTAGTCCATAAAAAGTGACGACAAAGTATACTAGCTTCCAGTGCCCTCCTCACAGAAAATCCAAAAATTCTAGCACCCACTATGACAAATGTTCAGCATAATAGAGACAGCATAAAGACAGATGATAAATTATCTGTCATGTGAAAGTAAAGACAAAATCTAAATCCCAATGCTGCTCCTTGTGATCTTGGGCAAGTCACTTAACCCTCCATTGCCTCAGGTACAAACTTAGATTGTGAGCCCTCCTGGGACAGAGAAATATCCAGAGTACCTGAATGTAACTCACCTTGAGCTGCTACTGAAAAAGGTGTGAGCAAAATCTAAATAAATAAATAAATATGCATTAAGAGAAAGATAAACAAATATATTTCCCAGCGCAAGAATTAAAAAAACATCACTGAAAACATATAACATTTTAAATCTTTCCCAGAAGCAGGAGGGAAACTCCTATGGAATTTATAAGATTGCTGTAGCTCGGGGGTGGGAGGATCTGAGTGTAGAAAAAGGAGAGGAGAAATTGCTGGGGGTGGAAGTGAAGTCACCACTCTGGTTCAGTGGACAAAGGGGGGGGGGCGGTCCGGCTGCTAAGGAACAAAGGTACAACCCATAGAGATCAGAAATACACTGTGTAGTTAAATTCAAGAGAAACAGACATGTGATAAAGGAAACTGTTGCAAAGGTTTCATGCAACAATTGTTTTCCCATCTTTTAAATATGGAATCTAGCCGATGTTTACTTCAGATGGTCACGACTACATTCATTATCTTCCTTGTGTTATTTTGAATTGCTTATACCATCTCTGTGGTTTATCACTTCAAAACTTTTTCCATCAAACTGACGGGCAACAAGATTTCTACTCCCTACTCATTTCTCAAATCTGCATGCAGTGGAGGCAGTGCATACAAATCTCTCCTTAGAAGCAGGTTTTAAGGAGAAGTGAAACAGAATGGAGAAAGTTTCCTTCAAGAGTGACACACGAGAATTATAACTCTCAGTTGGATTGGCCATTGTTGGAAACGGGATGCTGAGATTGATGGACCTTTGGTCTGTCCCAGTATGGCAATACTTATGTACTTAGTGCAGACATTCAAATCTAATTATTACAACAAGATAAGTGAAAATGCGCCATCTAGTTCTAAAGAACTATTTAATGTAATATCAACAATGGTCAGACACCCTAGTCAATCAGATGGGACGGTTTCTTTAATTTCCAGTACTGAATTTGCACAATGCTTTGTAGAAAAAGTGAGTAAAGTTGTGGGCCAATTTGAGAATGCAGAGTTACCGACTGAGTTATCCAGAGTGATGGGTGAAAGTGATCAATGGCTGTTGTTTCAAGAGGTTACAAGTGAGCAAGTATGTAAGACCTTTTCCCGTATTAATAATAGTTTTTGCAAGATAGATGTTTGTGCACCTTCGGTGGTGAATCTTTTTTGTAATAGGCTTGATGATCGCCCTTAGGGTCAGCTAGCCCTTTAAGAAATCTTTAGAGCTTACACAAGCAGGTGAGGGTCATACGATTGGTCAATGCAGACAGCGTCGGTTTAAATACCGGCGCCATTTTAATTGACTCTCTCTAGTCCCATAGGAAAAATAGTCGGACTCCAGAAAGGTAGGCTTATTTAACTATTACCTCTGCGTGGGATACCCGTTAACATTTAACCTAGCCCCCTCCCACAGCGTTATTCTTTTTTAAGAACATCAGCAGTAGCGGAGGGTCCAGCGCCTTTAGAAGAAGAGATGAAACAGGGGCTCTCTGTAGAGCGTTCCCTTCTAATTCAGCTACAGCTCTAATTAAGATAAGTGGCTCTTCTATTCGATAAAATAAAAATAGGAGGATAGCCGTTGATGTTACACTGGAGGTTTTTTGACTAATGAGGAGCTCGCCCCATATCTATTAGTAAGAAATAAATGGTTTATCTTAGATACGAGGCAATCTGACAGTTCTCAAAACATATGAGAACACTGAAAGGCAGAGTATCTGAAGTCTTTTTCCTCCGAAATTAAGTAGAGGAGTGTGGTAGCCGTGTTAGTCCACTCTTAAGGTTATCAATAGAAATCAAACAAAATAAAACATGGAAAAGAAAATAAGATGATACCTTTTTTATTGGACATAACTTAATACATTTCTTGATTAGCTTTCGAAGGTTGCCCTTCTTCGTCAGATCGGAAATAAGCAAATGTGCTAGCTGACAGTGTATATAAGTGAAAACATTCAAGCATTACTATGACAGTCTGACAGGGTGGGTAGGAAGTATGCATGGGGACATCAAAGCATATCATTGATATTCTAACAGGATGGGTGTGGATAGGTAAGGGGAGGGTGATCAACAGAGACATACAGCTTTATGTTTTATAATGGGCTAGGAACCCCAGATCCTTGTTAAGTCCTTTCTGTTGGGTGTTAAAATATTCAATCATTCTGACTTCAAAGGTCTTACGTTCTTGTATGGTTTTAAAGTTACCTTTCAGGATTCTCACTGTGACGTCACTGGTACAGTGTCCTGGTCCTGTAAAATGCTGACCAACAGGTGTGGGAGCCCTACTGGCACCAGTATTGTTCATGTGATATCTATGTAAATTGAATCTTGTCTTAAGCATCTGGGCTGTTTCTCCAATATAGCATCCTTCGTTACATTTTTTACACTGAATGATATATACCACATTGGAAGATGAGCAAGTGAAAGATCCCTTTATGTTGAATATCTTTCCTTTGTGGATGACTTTGGGGTCCTGTGAAATATTTTGGCATAGTTTGCAACTGGATAAATTACAGGGAAGTGTGCCCTTCTGTTCCTTTTCAGTCTGTGATGGAAGTTTACTTCTGATTAGCTTGTGTTTTAAATTGGGTGGCTGTCGGAAGGCCAGTACTGGTGGGGATGGGAATATCCTCCGAAATTAGAAATTAAAAAGGATAAATAATACTTTAATGGTACACAGAGAAAAATAATGCACTGAGAGAATTACTTGTAACTAGCAATTATTGAATAATTCTTCAATGACAAGTTCCACCAGTAAAGTTAACTATTCGAGTTTTAACAGTCAAGAGGTACAAATGACATCACTGCATTTGGATTAAAGGATTCATTTATATTTTTAATCTCACCACCAAATATTTTAAAATATGAAGATACATAAAAATGGTGATTGAGAAGCTTGTCCACCCCTAGAGGTATAAATCACTTGCGCGTTTCCTCGCTTGGGTGAGTTATTACTCTGAGATTACTCCACACATATATTTATTATTTATATATTTAATTACTTTTTGTATTAAAACCTATTCTCTCATTGTGTTTTTCCTGATAGAGACCCTGGTTTTTCTTTTGTATTTGCTAATGCAGGCATCTAACATATGTTAATCAGCCCTGACATGGAATTTTAATGATACAAAATGCAATGTTTGGCAATTACCTCATTACCTATTACCACAGGTAAATCAAACAAGTTGCACAGCACAAATGTTAACGTGAACACCAAAATTATAACTGCACATCAAAAAGTGTTAACTTGTTTTGCAATAATCTGACAGCAAAGTTGCTTACCTGACCTGAACATGTATACTCTGGAAGAAAGGAGAAACAGGGGTGATATGATACAGACGTTCAAATATTTAAAAGTATAAATTCGCAAACGAACCTTTTCCAGAGGTGCGAAAGCGGTAGAACGAGAGGACATGAAATGAGATTGACTCAAGAAAAATGTCAGGAAGTATTTTTTCATGGAGAGAGTAGTGGATGCTTGGAATGCTCTTCCGCATTTCCGTGGTGGAAATGAAAATGGTAACGGAATTCAAACACGCGTGGGACAAACATAAAGGAATCTTGTTCAGAAGGAATGGATCCTAAGGAGCTTAGCCGAGATTGGGTGGCAGAGCCGGTGGCGGGAGGCAGGGATAGTGCTGGGTAGACTTATACGGTCTGTGCCAGAGCCGGTGGTGGGAGGCGGGGACAGTGCTGGGCAGACTTGTACTGTCTGTGCCCTGAAAAGGACAGGTACAAATCAAGGTAAGGTATACACAAAAAGTAGCACATATGAGTTTATCTTGTTGGGCAGACTGGATGGACCGTGCAGGTCTTTTTATGCCGTCATCTACTATGTTACCTGTAACAGACATACTTCATAGAGAGCAGGATTAATAGATGGACACAAGTGATGCCATCTAATGAACCAGCTCTCCCAGGACTCAGAACTAGTTCCGAGTAGAAGCAGTCTGTCTCACATCCAGCAAACCCCCAAATTTCCTCAGCTGGGGAAGGAGGGAAGCATTGGGAGACACTAGGACACTGAGGAGCTGGAGCTTGGTCTATCATAATATGAGAGGCTGATAGGGCACTGAAGTGAACTCTGATGGGAAGTCTAATGTCCTTACTGATAGAGGTGGTATAGCTATTCTAGTAAGATATTTGTTGAACACTGAAATGGGTCTTGGTCTTGCACGGAACACACAGGCACCCACCCCATACAGGGGGCTTGGGGAGGCTAGGCCTCTCTGTCCCCAACAGTGATCTTCCTCCACCTGCCTGCTGCCTTCCTAGCCCTCTGAAGCAACTAAAATAGATAAGAGGTACAGGACCATGTCCCGGTGCACACCACTGCTAGCTCTGCTGGTCCTGCCCCCTCTGATGTTTCAGATGGAGAAAGCAGTGGCACACACAGGGAAATGGTAGTGTCCTTTTTTCTGATTGATGCTGAAATCTTCTGCCCAGTGTGCAGCGGTCACCAAAAAAGCAAACAGGACACTAGGAATTATTAGGAAAGGGATGGTAAATAAGACCAAGAATACTATAATATCTCTGTATTACTCTATGGTGTGACCTCACTTTGAGTGGTTCAGTTCTGGTCGCAGTACCTCAAAAAATATATAGCAGAATTAGAAAAGTTTCAAAGAAGAGTGACAAAAATGATAAAGGGGATGGAACCCCTCTCATATGAGGAAAGGCCAAAGAGGTTAGGGCTCTTCAGCTTATAAAAGCGATGGCTGAAGGGAGATATGATTGAGGTCTACAAAATCCTGAGTGATGTGAATCGATTTTTTTACTCTTTCAAAAAGTACAAGACCAGGGGACACTCAATGAAGTTACATGGAAATACTTTTAAAACAAATAGGAGGAAATTGTTTTTTTTTTCACTTAACGAATAGTTCAGCTCTGGAACTTTCCTCAACCTTCACTTCCCCAATTGCAAAGGCATAAAATACAAAACGCTACACGCATCAACCTTTTCTTATATGAGCACGCAATTCTGGAATACACTACCACACAACCTGAAAACCATCTATGAACTAACCAACTTCCGCAAATCATTGAAAACCCATCTCTTTGATAAAATTTACTGAAAGAATCAAAACACATTAAGTCCGCACACACTATTAGTAATGCAACAATACATTCTCTTCTGAATTCCCATCCCCCAAAATGTTTTACCACATTTATACCTCTACTCATAGAAAAATGTTATACCGAATTGTTCTTCTACTACTGTTCAGTTGCCCTATTAGTTCCCGTTGTTTCTTTTCCATTGTTCCATTGTTCTTCTCCATTGTTCTATTCCTTTAATGACACTTTAACTTTGTTTTCGCATAACCACTCACAATGTAATCCATAACCGAGTTGTAACAAACTGTATTTCCACCATTCACAATGTATTGTAAGCCACACTGAACCCGCAAATAGGTGGGAAAATGTGGGATACAAATGCAATAAATAAATAAAATAAATAAAAAACTCTTTGCCAGAGAATGCAGTAACAGCAGTTAGCGTATCTGGGTTTTAAGTAAGTTTTGGACAAGTTCCTGGAGGAAAAGTCCATAGTCTGCTATAGAGACAGACATGGGGAAGCCACTGCTTGCCCAGGATTGGGCAGGAACCCAAATAGTAGCATGGAATATTGCTACTATTTGAGTTCCTGCCAGGTAGTGTGACCTGGCTTGGCCACTTTTGGAAAGAGGATTCTCGACTAGATGGACCATTAGTCTGATCCATTATTGCTATTCTTATGTTCTAATTCCTGGATTGATTTTTAATACCTTGGTTAGTTCAAACTTATTGTAATATAATAAGCACACTGCAATTAGCCCTGGAAAACTAACAAAAGAAATTGCTAACTTCCTTAATTGGTTTTTTACTCTGTGTCTTTATAATGAACAGGGTTATTTTTAAGTGCTTTTACGTAACACCTCCTCCAAGTCATACAGCTGCTGAATGTCTTCATAAATTCAGAAGTGTAAGTGAAATAAGTCTATAAATAATTCCAGGACTTAGCTATCAAAGTCACAGGTCTCAAAGTTTTATTTATTAAGGATTCTACTTATAGACCAAACAGTGAGAGACCATTTTAGGGGTGGTGGTGGGGGGGGGGGGGGGGAGGGGACCCACAGTGCAAGTTCAACTCAATTTTAACACAAGATTGATATTTCTACAACAAACTACATTATTTTTGCAACAGAATTCCAGGTTATATAACAATACAAGGTTCTCAGACAAGAGATAAAATAGATGGTGTTCAAAGGTGATTTAGTATGTTTATTAACGCTTGCTATGCTACTTTTCAATGTACACAAAACAAAGCAGCTTACATAAAGTGAAAAGAAAGAATGGCATCAATTAATGGGAAAGGTACAGAACAGCCAAATCATTCATATAAGGTGGTACAGAGTGGTTACTATTTTTGCAGACCAGGAAGGAGCGGGAGTGAGCCCTCCCCTCCCCCCCATTATCAAAAGCCAGTTTGAAGACATAGGTCTTCAAGGCTGTTCAACTTCCTATATGAAGATTCAGACCGCATTGTCAAGGGCTGCAAATTCCACAAAGCAGGTGAAGGAGAGTGGAAGAGTAGCTGTGACAGAACAGCTTAAGAATACAAGAGAAGAATGAGATGAAGTTATAAAAGATAGTAGCATTTAGAGCAAAACTGTTTTGCAAATCAGATAATGAATTGGTAAGAAAGGTAATGATGGGAGATAAAACTTTGAAAAATATGAGGGAGCCATAGGGTACATGAACGCATCTCTGATTTTACAGAATCTGGACCCTTCTTCCCAATCTTTTTGTGGCTGCTTGAAAATATTGTGTTAGTGCCATGCAGTGAGTCATAGAATATCATCCACTGAAAAAGCACAGCGAGTTTCTTGACTGCCCACTGTGTGACCAGCTACTGAATTCTGGAAGTATAGAAGTCAAACTCTTACTGAAAGAGCAACAGTTAGCCCTACACGTCATTTGCTGTTAATCAACCAGCTTTTCTCATTGCTTGTACAACAAAGTATATCCTGTATTTGTTATGCCAGAACCGAAATCAAATAGGTTGTCCTAGAAGTAGAAGTTTCATTCTTTCAGTAGTACAAGTTTTATGAAAATTAACATAATCAGTGAAACTCAGACCAATGTGGCCCATCCACTCTTTCCAGTAAGTTTGTGGTCACACAGTGCACCTTACTTTCACCATGATTTCCCTGAAGTACAACAATTACTTCACAGCTCTATGCTTGATTTCCATCTGCTTGCCCTATAGAGGTCCACTGTTATCCCAGTCCTTCTTGAATTCCTGCACTATTTTTGCTTCCACCAACTCTTTCAGGATGGCATTCCAGGCATCCACCACCCTGTTTGTTAAGAAATACTTCCTGATATTGCTTTTGATTCTACCCCCTTGTAGTTTCATATCCTATCTCCTAGAGCAGAGGTTCTCAACCCAGTCCTCAGGACATACCAGATTTACCAGGCCAATCTGGTTTTGAAGATATACACAATGAATATGCACAAGATTAATTTGCATACACTGCCTCCATCGTGCGACTGGCTGGGTGTGCCCCGAAGAGTGGCTCGAGAACCCCTGTTATAGAGCTTCCCCTTATTTGGGAAAGGCTTGTTTGTTCGCTGTGAGGCAAGTACCACCCTAATTACTTTTTTAAAGGTCTACATCAGATTCTGTCTGTCCCTCCTCTATTCTAGAGTATACATACTTAAGACCTCCAGTCTCTTCCTATATGTCTGATAAAGACCTCTTACCATTTTGATCTCTTACTCAGAACCAACTCCAGACTATGTCCATAGAGCCAAATTCTATATATTGAACATGAAAAATCAGTGCCGAATAAAGACACGTTTAAAGTGATTCTATATAGAGTGTGTACAACTTAATTGAACAAGCTAATCAGCACTGATAATTGGGAGATATCAATCAGCACCAACTGGCAATAATTAGAATTTAGATGCATATCTGATTCTCCAACAGACTGTGCCTAAATCATCGTGCATAAGAATTTGGGGGCGTGGTTAGGGACATTCCTGGATTTAATGCACGTTAATACAGAATCACGCCTAAGTGTGGCTAACTTAGGCGCCAGTATTTAGGCCTGCTTATAGCCACTTGAGTTCTCCCCTGCCTCTGTAACAGATCTCAGAGAAGCCAGATACTGGATAGCAGAAAATGGCTTAAAACTATATCCCTTTTAGAACAACTGCTATATTATACCTCTGGCACCATGTCCCTTTTTGATTCACTCCTCCCTAAGATCAAAGGGACATTTATTCCATTTAGCATATCTGCTAAAATTCTTGGAGTAACCTTAGATGTGGACCTTATTTTTTGAACATATCTCCTCTGCTGTAGAAAAAAAAATCACTTTGTATTGAGACAATTATCTACAATAATAAAACTCACCCTCAACATTCTGAAGACAACATTCTAAAGTCACTCAGTCACTCACTGAAGGGTTCATGGATTCATGGTGGTGAAGCCAGAACACTGACCATGTCTCTCTGCCCCGCCCTCGCATGACAGACCAATCAGAAAAAACACCCTCAACATTCTGAAACACAAAGGACCATCACAACACCGTTCCCAGGCAATACTAGGCAACGTAAGACGGACCAATCAGAGGAAACTACGTGACAATAAGGGAGGAGCATTCCCCAGCAGAATGGCTCATTATCTGTGCAGCACGGAGAACACAGAACCACCGCTGGAACGAGAGAAGAATATTCCTGCTGTGGGTATGTGCAAAAATAGACCAGGGGAGGGGGGGGGGGGGAATTTTTAAATGCCTAATGCCAGTACTGAAGAGTGCCAGAGGGCCTATAGCACAGACTATATTTGGGATCGCTTGACATGGAGTCAGAGGAGCCGGAAAACAATGTGCCCGTCACCATCTGGGACATGGGCGAACAGGACAAGCTGCGGCCCAGCTGGAAGGATTACCCGCGACCCAGCCAGCAGCAAACAGTGACCAAGGAAGGGGGAGGAGTAGGGAAACACGCGGAGCGTGTTTCCCTACTCCTTCCCTGCCTAGGAATCGCTGGAGACTGGCTGCCAAACTAACGAAACAACCGCACACTGACGCACCACCTCCATCATTAGAAAGGCATCCACTCTTTCTTCAACAGAAATGCAAACTAATAATACAAAACAAAGAATACATGGTTTCTCAGGCGGCTGCAGGTAACTCCCCACCCCCTTCCTCTTCCCCTTTTGCCGAAACGGCCAAGGACGTGCCCAACCATCCTCAGCCTCAGGCAAGCTGTCTCCCACCTCGGGGATTCCCCGAGCACCCGGAAAAAGACGGCGCTGATTCCTGCAGCGCATAAATGTTCCAGCATTCCCCTGCAGCCGGCCTCAAATGGACCAAACATACCGGATCACCCCCCGACGGCCCGAGACCGTGCTCTTCTCCCTTCCGCCAACTTAAAACAACCATCCCCGTCCTCAGGCAAACCGTCACCCACCTCCAGGATGCCCAGAACCCCAGCCCAATGGAAAAAAATATGGCGCTGCTTCCAACAGCACATTTCTCTTCCAGCATTCCCCTACAGCAGCCCTGAAACGGCCAAAAAATACCGACAGACAAAGAACGTGCTCCTCAACCTTCCGCCCATCTAAAACAACACTGCTGCCTCAGCACAACACAAAAAAAAAACAACACTCAACAAAGGCTGACACCCCCTACAACCACATTTACATTTCACCAACAGAAAGAACCCCCTCCACAAACCTCCTTGACAGACAAAACCACACACACACAATACAACAGAAACACACCCTCAAAGCCACACACCAATCCAACCCACTTTGCCAGCACAGCACATCCCCCAACCCCCAAGCAAAAAACAAAACAAAAGAAAAAAAGACACACATCAACAACCTGCACACACACCGCACACTCACACACACACAAAATAACTCTGTGACACATACACACACACACACAAAAAAAAAACCACATGCTAGCGCCCGTTTCATTGGTTTCGGAAACGGGCCTTTTTTACTAGTGTACAATAAAACCCCTTACACATCAGGTTGCATTTGATTATTACTACACTCATTGCTCTTATCATTAATTCAGTGGCATAGCTAGGATTGAATGAGCCCTGGTCAGAAAAATTAAGATGGCACCCTATAACACCATCTCTTCCAAGGTAGTGGGGACTGGAGGGGGAGGGGTAACACCTTCAGAGCTCCAGTAAACAAACCCTGCAAAAAACAAACACATTCCAGACCTATGTATAGAGAAAACCTGCCACAGAAACAGAAATGCAAGATATCAGAGATGCACATTTCCCAGAGCTGGCATATTACGATTAATAAATTCAGGAAAAAAAACTTTTTTTTTCTACCTTTGATGTCTAAGAATTGTTTTTGTCCCAATGTGCCTTCTGTTTTTCTGTGGTTTTACTTAACTCTTCCAGAATCTCTTATCCTTTTGACATTTGTTTTCTGTCTCTATATGCACCATTCCTTTGTGTCCCTATCCATCCTGACCAGCATCTCCCCTCTGTCTCTCTGACCCTCCCCTCCCCCATGTAAACCGCTTTGATCAGATCCTGGCAAAACAGTACATCAAATGTTTGAACAAACATCTACCCTGTTAGCATTCCTATCCTCCCTCTACATTCAGCATCTCTCCTCTGGGTCCCTATCTTACTCATGTCCATTATCCCCCTCCATGCCCAGCATCTCTTCCATGTCCTTATCCCTCCCCATGTCCAGCTTCTCTCCTTCCTCCTGCATCTCCCTTCACCCCATGGTCTCTCTCCCCCCCCCCCCCCCCCCGGAGGGTCCAGCATCTCTCCACTTCACCCCGGTAGGTCCAGCATCTCTCTCCCTCTCCGCTTACCCCAGCAGGTCCAGCATCAAGCCGTCTCTCCACTTCCCCCTAGCAAGTCCAGCATTTCTCCCCCCTTTGCTTAACCACCCCTGTCCTGCATCTCTCCCCCTCTCATTCGTTCTAGGTCTCTCTCTCTCTCTTCCCCCTCACCCTGATCCAACATCTCTCCCCATCTCAACCTTCCCCTTTGCTCCAGGTCTCTCCCCTCTGCAGGTCCAGCATCTCTCTTTTCCTCTGTACCCCTCCCCCAAGTGGGTCCTTCATCTCTCTCTCTGTTACACTTCTCCCCTGTGGGTCAGGCATCTCTGTAGAGCCCCTATTCCCCGTGATTCTCGAAATGCATGGCAGTTGTCTGGCAGAGGCAGTAATGTAAACAGGTGGCCTATGTTGGCCCTCTCTCTGATACGACTTCCTGTGGTTAGGACATCACACAAGAAAAGTCCTGGCAGGGCCAGTAGAAGCCACCTGTTTACATTGCTGCCTCTGCCAAATATCCAACACACATTTCCAGGCCCCTTTTAGGGGAGAGGAGGGACAGAGAAATGAAGGAACCTTGCTGGGGGGGGGGGGGTGGTTAGGGTTCAACTGTAGAAAGCCCCTACTATTGGGTGACTCTGGGCATTTTGCCAGGTTTGCTCAATTGTAGCTACACTCCTGCAACTTCTTTTTTCATGGACTGAGATCACCACAGCTCAGGAGATTTCAGAACAACCAAAACACATCAGTGAAGCTCCTGTTTGGGGCAAAGAAATTTGATAGGATCACTCCAATACTATCTGAGTGGTGGTTGCCTATTTCTAACTGCATCTCATTCACAAAGTCTATTACTCTGGACTCTCTCTCTTCAGGTTGCTACTTCCATACAAGCCTTCCCATTCTCTTCTAGCATCTCAACAAAATCTTCTGGTTGTTCCATCTCACAAGTTCATTTACTTAGTTTGCACTTGTGAATCCAGTTTTAGCTTTGTGGCTCCCACATTCTGGAACAGTTTACTGATTGATATTTGTACCAAAATCTCACTCAAGATGTTTACAAATGCACTGAAAATTTATTTTACTCTTGCTTTCCACCTGATGGTCTTTAGTACCCTCATGCATTTCTACTGGATTTATTCCATCCTTCTCCATATCACTGCTGCTGTGTTCGGTCATTGACCCAACTGCATTAGTATTTCCGTCCTGTTAAATAGTAATATCATTCCCCCCCCCTGTTGTATCTTAAGCGTAGCCCCCTGAAATGTACTGCTTACCTTTTATGCTGTATTTGGTAGGTTTATATTATTTACTTCAATTGTAACCTAGATCTCCTAATGTGTGCTCCCATTTTATAATTCCTCCAGTTCAAATATTATATTGTACACCATTTAGATAAGCAACTTTATAGGTAGTACATCAAATAAAGACAAACTATTAAATATATTGAACAAAATCAGCCTCAGGATTGACCTTTTAGGCACTCCTCTACTTACCTTTCTTTCTTCCAAATTAAAGCCATTTACCACTACCCTCATCTGTCAGTTAACCAATTTTTAATCCAGTCAACTCCAAACGAAGACAATGCAAGTTACTATAAATCACCAAGACTTTTATAGTAGCTTGCATTGTCTTGGTTTGAAGTATAGTCTATTGCCTTTAGATTGAGTTAATTCAGTCAACAACAAGGGACACATCATCAGTTTAAGCCTCCTATGAGGGACTACATCAAAGTCTTTGCTGAAATACAAGAATATCACATCTGGTATGTACCCCTCTCTAGTTCTCCAGTCTCCCAGTTGAAGAAAATCAGTTTCAGTTGGCACAGTCTGCCTCTGGTAAAACCATGTTTGCTTTGTCTCTTGAAACCCACTGGACTGTTAAAAGCATATTTATTTTCCCTTCAGTAGGCCGCCATTACTTTTCCCCACTACTGAGGTAAAGCTCACCAGCCTGTAGTTTCATACCTCTTCTTTGTTACCCTTTTTGTGAAAAATTACATTTACTTTTCTCCAATCGTGCGGAACCTTGTACCTTTCAGTGGATTTTTTTTTTGTTACATTTGTACCCCGCACTTTCCCACTCATGGCAGGCTCAATGCGGCTTACATGGGGCAATGGAGGGTTAAGTGACTTGCCCAGAGTCACAAGGAGCTGCCTGTGCCTGAAGTGGGAATCGAACTCAGTTCCTCAGTTCCCCAGGACCAAAGTCCACCACCCTAACCACTAGGCCACTCCTCCACAGAACATCTGGATTCCCTTTGCATCCTGGGATGCATTCCATCTGGTCCCATGGCTTAGTCCACTTTCAGCCCTGCCAGTTCTTCACAGACATTTTCTTGTTAGTGGTGCTGTATCTACTTCATTTTGAAATGCACTTTTTCTAGTTATTAATGGTCCCTTTTCCAGGGCTTTCATCTGTGACTACCAAAGTTATTTGTTTAGCATTTCTGCTCTTTCCTGTTCATTTTTTTCCTACATATCCATCTTCAGCATCTTTCAGATTTTATAATTCTACCTCTGGCTCTTCTCCATGTCAGCTACTTCCTTGGAAATCATTATGGTTTTCATTTCCTTTTGGATTTTATTTATTTTCTTGACAAGGATCTGTTTCCTTTTTTTTAATAACTTCTTTCAATTTTGCCCATTGTTCTTCCACTTTCCTGCCAGCATCTCCTTCAGGCATTGCCTCATTTTTAAAAAATCATGTTTGCAGTCTAAGATTTTGAGCTTAGTGTGTCTAGATAGTTCACCTTTTAAATCAAACCATACTCCATATGATGATCACTGCTGCTCAGGTGGGCCCCTAGACACACTGTTTCCATTTGTGAGTGCTAGATCCAGCATCACCCCTCCGTCATGGATTCCATTACCATTTACCAGACCAGAGTTCCTTAAAAGGCATCCACAAGTTATCTACTTTCAGATTCTAAAGATGGGATACTCCAATCCACATCTCTTAGGCTGAACTATCCTAGCAAAAGCACGATTCCCTTTGTTCCCAACTTTTTGATTATCTATGTCCAGATCCTTGTCTAGTTCCTCTGTCCGAGATGGAAGTCTGAAAAACCTATGTGGATGTAAACATGCTATCTTCTCATTCCAAGAAGTTCCATTGTGCTTCCTCATTTCCATACAACCTCTGCATTTCAGTTGCTTTGATAACATTTTGGCAAACTATTACTTTTTCCTCTTTTCAGGCATCTCTATCCCTCCAAAGCATATTATAGTCCAGTATAATCATATCCCTTGTTGAACCATGTCTCTGTCATTGTGACAATATCTAAATCTTCCATCAACATTAAGCAACAAAATTCCATCACTGCAAGCTCGACTACTAGCATTTTTACTCATTGATTTCCAACTATTTTGAGGAACATATTTGAAGCACAACAAATATATTTTTCTGAATATTTTGAAACAGGAAGCAACAAATCAAAACACTGATATTAAAAAAAAATTAGTAAACAATTTTTTTGAAAAAAATGTAACTGCTAGTCTAAGGAAAAAAGCACTACCATAAAGGGACCCAGGGCCACCAGCAGGGCTAGTCAGGATTGAGCGAATGGGAAAAAATGTTGGCAATCGCTGGAAGAGATCACTGACCCCTCAATTTATGAAGGAGATTTCAGAGAGTGAAAGAACTGCCCAACTATATTTAGCTTTAAATATTTCCCACCTCATTCATTAAAACCCAGAGTATTCCAGCTTACAAGGAGCACCTGGGCTAGCCAACAGGTTGTCAATTTGTAATCCTACAGGTCTTATACCTTATTTTTGCTCTCTTCTTTTGCTGTTCAACAGAGACAAACGGAGCGTATTCTAATTCACAGGAAGAAAGCCTACATTAAATAGGTCGATATTTAAACCCTGCGGTCTTTGTTTTAAATGCTTGGCATTTAAATTATTCACAGATATTCACCGCCATTATCTGTATAGGAAGTAGTGCTTAATATCTGTGTAGAGCAGCATAAGTACATAAGTACATAAGTAATGCCATACTGGGAAAAGACCAAGGGTCCATCGAGCCCAGCATCCTGTCCACGACAGCGGCCAATCCAGGCCAAGGGCACCTGGCGAGCTTCCCAAACGTACAAACAATCTATACATGTTATTCCTGGAATTTTGGATTTTTCCAAGTCCGTTTAGTAGCGGTTTATGGACTTGTCCTTTGGGAATCCGTCCAACCCCTTTTTAAACTCTGCTAAGCTAACCGCCTTCACCACTTTCTCCGGCATATGCTGCTGCTATCCAGATAGTGATGATATTCAAACCGCTATCCAGATAGCTAACTGGATATAGTTAGGGCAGCAATTTTTCTGTCTAACTTTAACTGGATAGTTATCCAGATGTTCAGACCATTACACAGCTGCAAGACTCATCTTCAGAAAAACACGATATGAAAGCGCTAAACCCCTTCGTGAAAAACTACATTGGCTCCCATTCAAAGAGCACATTGCCAATCTGTACTATGGTCCATAAAATCATATACAGTGAAGCACCGGAATACATGACAGACCTAATCGACCTACCAGCCAGAAACTCATCCATATCTACACAAACGTAGCTGAATCTTCACTACCCAAGCTGCAAAGGACTCAAATACAGATCAACTTACGCATCCAGGTTTTCCTACATTAGCACACAACTATGGAACGCACTACCAAAAAAACTGAAAACCATATACAACCATCTACACTTCAGAAAGTCACTTAAGACCCACCTGTTTAAAAAGGCATACCTCGCAGATCCAACGTAATTATTTGAGCTCAGCGATACAACAATGCTAAAGTTTGTAATGGCCATCACCGAACCCCAACGTTGAACGTTTCCTCTATGTGGTCCCACCACATGAACCTTACCCTATCACCTTTGCATTTGTATACACCAGAGCCTGCAACTGCTCTCCGGCACAATGTAAGCCACGTTGAACCTGCAAAGAGGTGGGAAAATGTGGGGTACAAATGTAACAAATAAATAAAATAAAATAAAATGATCACCATCCTGCGCTCACTGTACCCTGTATAGCACTGAGGTGATCTGTAAGGATATTCGGTGCACCATCCATAATGCCACTGGATAACTGGTTTAAATATTGACCAGAAATTTAAAAAATAAAGTGAAATGACCACATTATTTTTTGGCATTAAACAACATAGCAAATGGTAATGGTTAGCAATGGAAATAAAAGAAGAGTTAATATTTTATCCTGATATTCTTTTTAGAAGAATTCAACTATGTAACTGGACAAATCATTTGAAAAATCCTAATAACTATTATGAACCCTAGATCTCAGAACTCTTATGGGATGTTTCCAGGGTTTTAGGAACAAAATAAAAAAATTTATGGTATATATTGTGAAAAATACATTCAGATCAAGGTATATATGTTAAATGGGACCTCCTCAAAATTATCACTTTATGAGCAAGTACTTCAGAGATTTTTGAGGAAAAGGCCTCGAGAAACCCCGTGACGTGACATACAAGTCACTCGGGGTTGGACTTCCTCATCATCGGCCTAAAAAACCTCGTGATTCTATTATCATAAAGCTAACTAATTAAGTTAAACAAACTTAGCTTGAGAAGTAAATCTCTGTGTTCTCTTTAAACATTTCGGTCCGTGATCACGGACAGAAATGTTTAAAGAGAACACAGAGAAGCATTAATGGTTCACGTGCTAATCCTGAGCTAATCAGTTAGCATGCAGTAATGTAGCTGCGCTGATTAGAGCAGAAAACACCCACCCTCCACACCCCCAGACACACTCCCTTTGCGACAAACTAAAAGATTTTTAGATCATATTTACTGCAGCTTAGTAAAAGGACTCCCAAGTTATTCTGGGAATTTAAAAATCAATACGGAGTACATTCAAAATATTCTTAAACTCTTCAGCGTACCTTAAGATTTTTTTTTTCTTAACAGTGGAGAAATTACATCTCCAACAAAAAAATAGCAATTTTTACCTGATGCAATGTCATGTTTCATATGAATCCTAAAATGAAAGCTTTCTCACCTAGCTCCCAAAATCAAAATTAAATTACTGGTATTTCTTTCAAGAGGTTTCAAAACTTTATTAAAATGTCAAACTACAGAAAAGTATAGATAAAGCATGGGAATTAAACTGTACATTAGTGAAATTCTAGTAGCTAACAGTAAACAGGCTAATGGCTTAATACCAAAGAGCATTCAAATTAAGTCTTGTATAAATTAATGAATGATCGAATGATTGTTATGACCTACAGCAAATGCAGTGGCCAGTAAAGAAATGTATATCGTTTAATTCAACTTTTTGTAAATATGTTCTCTCAGAACCAGGTGTAAGAGTGACTAATCAAAGCAACAAGACAGCAAGTCAACTCCTACCGAAGTGGCTAAATATTTTATTAGCTCAGGCTGCAAACAGAGTTTAAAAATTGAAGGTCCTTTTACTAAGCCGCAGTAAGTGGCCTGCGGTAGTGTAGGCATGCGTATTGGGTGCTCGCTGGGCCAGTTTTTATTGCGTCTGCAAAAAAGGGCTTTTTTAAAAATGGGACAGGAAAAAGGCGTGGTAAAACTGAAACTGGCGTTTGTCTAAAACCAGCCTGAGCCCTTAATGCCACCCATTGATCTAGCAGCAAGGGCTCACGCGTGTAACGTGCGGTGACCGGTCAGTGAACGCCAACTGCCGATTACCGCCGGAAATGATGTGTGTGGGAGGAAATAAATAAATAAATCATCCAGGCATTATGAGTTTGTGCCAAATCAAATTATGGCCGGGGGAGGGGGGGGTGCAGTAGCCTGACAGTAGTCTTGTTTAGGGATGTGCTGCACGTATGTAGCGCCTAATGTGCTTTTGTAAAAGGGCTCCTGAGTTAGACCATTTGGACTGTGATTATCTACTATAATAAAACGCACCCTCAACGTTCTAAGGACACTGACATCACTGCAGGCGTAAGTTCATGGTGTTGAAGCCACAACATGTCTTCATGCCCTGCCCTCACATCACACGTGATGACATCGAGGACGGAACAAGAAAACAAGGCAAATGAACACACGGGGAGCAGTAGGGAACTCCTCCCCTTCCAAGAAATCCCAGCCGCTGCCGACGTGCCCATCACCCCGGCCCCTTTCGCCTCATCGCCCCGCCCCTTTCAAGGTACCGCCCCGCCCCCGGTAGCACACTCTTCCCCTCCCCCCTATCACCTCCCCTCCCATTACGCCACTATCCCTGGTGGTCTAGCAGTACCTGTTCGCTCGGGCAGGAACGAAGGAACCCCTGCTTTCCTGCCCGGAGCGCTGCTGCTAGCTGCCCGGCTGCATCGTGTCTGAGTCCGGCTCTCGGCGATTCAAAATGGCCACCAAGAGTTGAAGCTGCCTCGCGAGACTTCAACTCTCGGCGGCCATTTTGAAACGCCGAGAGCCGGAATCCCACACGATGCAGCTAGCAGCACCGCTACGGGCCGCAAAGAGGGGGCTCTTTCTTTCCTGCCCCGACCGAACAGGTACCTCTAGACCACCAGGGAGACTAGCATAAGGGGAGGGGAAGGGACTCCCGTGCCCGCTAGCGCCCGTTTCATCAGAGGCAGAAACGGGCCTTTTTTTCACTAGTAAATACATAAAATGACTTCTGGATAGGGCCGATTTGGGATTTTAGAAAGTAGTACTGATTTGCTGGTTTTATCACCATTGAATAAAGTGGTGTGGTAGCTGTGTTAGTCCACTTTTAAAGATAATACATAGAAATAAAACACAGAAAAGAAAATAAGATACCTTTTTTACTGGATGAACTTAATACATTTTTTTGATTAGCTTTTGAAGGTTATGTTGAAAGCTAATCAAAAAATATTACATTTGTCCATTATCTTATTTTCTGTTCTCTGGATTTATTTCTATTTATTACCTCACCTTTGAATGAATCAAATCTGGCAAGGAAATTGCCAAAGGAATTTTGGGAGCAAACAAACTGTATGGGGGTCCCAGAGCAATGGAATTTATGATGCATATTAAGCTAAGGCTCAAACATTTGGCTCTTTAAATATCATAGAACTGCTAAATCAATGCAGTACAAAATAGAATGATGTTAATACAAATTAAAGGATTAAAGCCAATACTTGAATGTGACTCAGACCCAGCTTGTTGCTAAATTAGCTCATTAGGCAAAAAAAAAAAATGGTCTTTAATTCTCTCTCTTATGCTGACCAAGAATTGTTTTACTTAAAATAATCTCTTGGATTGATAGCAAGGAACAAAAGCTTCAAGGGGCGTTAAGGTTACTCTGCCTCATTACTTTTATGAAGACTTTTATGCTTTCTGTTCAAATAAATCTCTACCAGTGTGCATAACTGCAAATGGGTCACAGATTCAACCTTGAAACTCTTTCTGGATATTCACAGCCTTTGGTCATGAGCATCCTCAAGGCACAGACACTCGCAGCCAATGATCAACTATGTTTTGTTTTTTTGTTACATTTGTACCCCGCGCTTTCCCACTCATGGCAGACTCAATGCGGCTTAAATGGGGCAATGGAGGGTTAAGTGACTTGCCCAGAGTCACAAGGAGTGGGAATCAAACTCAGTTCCTCAGCAACATTCCATGTAGAAGTCGGCCCTTGCGGATCACCAATGCGGCCGCGCAGGCTTCTGCTTCTGTGAGTCTGACGTCCTGCACGTATGTGCAGGACGTCAGACTCACAGAAACAGAAGCCTGCGCAGCCTTCTACATGGAATGTTGCTAGTGGAATAGCAACATTCCATGTAGAATCTTCAATAGTAGCAACATTCCATGTAGAATCTCCAATAGTATCTATTTTATTTTTGTTACATTTGTACCCCGTGCTTTCCCACTCATGGCAGGCTCAATGCGGCTTACATGGGGCAATGGAGGGTTAAGTGACTTGCCCAGAGTCACAAGGAGCTGCCTGTGCCTGAAGTAGGAATCGAACTCAGTTCCCCAGGACCAAAGTCCACCACCCCAACCACTAGGCCACTATGAGGCATATTTTCAAAGCACTTAGCCTTCCAAGGTTCCATAGGTTTCTATGGAACTTTGGAAGGCTAAGTGCTTTGAAAATATGCCTCTATGTCTAACATGACACAGATGTAGTTTGCCTGCTTGCTTTTGAGGGGGGGGGAGGGGAAACAAATGGTAGGGAAATCATATTGGCAGTGGGTGAAAAAGGGAACAACTCAGTATGAGGATCCACTGTATTTAGGAGGGGTGCCACCCTCCCCCCCCCCCCAATAGCCCTCCAAACTACACGTATGCAAAACAGGTTGGTTATATCCATATCCACCAGGATTAGAGTCCTAAAATTTTCAATGCATCTTCGGGTCACATGCATTCTTCTAGTAACTGAAATATTTAGCTATGAATTCAGGAGAGTGACATATGAATACAGAATTTCATCTTCAATGTATTTAAATTATCCAGATTTACTGCTAGCTCCATGGAGGAAAGCTTCCCCAATATTTTCTTCCTGAAGAAATTTTGTTTTTTATTTTTTGTTACATTTGTACCCCGCGCTTTCCCACTCATGGCAGGCTCAATGCGGCTTACATGGGGCAATGGAGGGTTAAGTGACTTGCCCAGAGTCACAAGGAGCTGCCTGTGCCTGAAGTGCGAATCGAACTCAGTTCCTCAGGACCAAAGTCCACCACCCTAACCACTAGGCCACTCCTCCACTGTTGCTACTATTTGAGATTCTACATGGAATGTTGCTATTCCACTAGCAACATTCCATGTAGAAGTCGGCCTTTGCAGATCACCAATGTGGCCGCGCAGGCTTCTGCTTCACAGAAACAGAAGCCTGCGCAGCCTTCTACATGGAATGTTGCTAGTGGAATAAAACGTTCCGTGTAGAATCTCCAATAGTAGCAACATTCTATGTAGAATCTCCAATAGTATCTATTTTATTTTTGTTACATTTGTACCCTGCGCTTTCCCACCCATGGCAGGCTCAATGCGGCTTACATGGGGCAATGGAGGGTTAAGTGACTTGCCCAGAGTCACAAGGAGCTGCCTGTGCCTGAAGAGGGAATCGAACTCAGTTCCTCAGTTCCTCAGGACCAAAGTCCAACACCCTAACCACTAGGCCACTCCTAGACACCAAAATAAGGCGATCAAACGCCGTTTGCAAGCATTTACTCCTTTAAAAAATACATAGTACTATATACCTATAGAAGACTATTTCAGGAAAGCCAACACCTTGAAATATCTTTTGACTATTTCTAGACCGTTTCCCAAAAACATCCCTAAAAACCCCCCAAATACCTACAAACAGTGTAGACAAACATACAAAGTGACTGCTCACTCACTCAGTGAAGCATTTCAGTTTAGATCTAAATCTCAAACAGTCAATTTAAAAATCTTCTAGTCTTTTCTCATTTTTCCACAGTTCATCTCCAAGCATTTCTTCTACTCTCTCTCCCCAGAATGCATAACCTGGCATTTCATCCAATTTTTGCCAATCTTCATGGTTCCACTTCAACAGTGCATCTTCAGCAATGCTTGTTATCTGGGAAAAGACACATTGGCAGTAGCAATTTTCTTCCCTTCCTTTCTGGGCCTCAGTGCATTATCTGCAAATCATGCTCAGATTTAACTGGCCTGAGAGATGAGGGATGCAAACTCTGCTTGTCCCACACCATGGTGCTACAAAAGTCTGAACCAGAGAAATGGTCCTAAGCGAAAATGTGGAATACAAATATAATAAAGAAAAAAAATAAAAAAAATAAATCACTTTATTCTAACCTCTAAATTTAAGTTTTAGCAGTGGTGTTGGTGTGTGGATTTGCCACACGACGAGGCCCCCTTTGACTTCAGCGGGCTGTTTTCGGTCAAAAGAAAGAAATGGCCCTGAGCTAAATACGGGAATTGGCGCGTGGCCATTTCAGGGGGAAGCCCTTACTGCAACCTATTTAGTGATAGCAAGAGCTCCCGTGCTAACTCGGCACTGCTGGTTAAGCCCCAGCACTACAGAAATAAAAAATTATGTTGTCGTACCAGAAATGGCACACGCTGAGGATGGGAAATCTAACCGAGCTCCTGCGGTAGCCCAGCAGTAGTCCCCATTTGGTAAGTGTACTATCGCTTTGTAAAAGGGGCCCTTAATTTGGAAGCTGAAAGCATATCTGACTTTGACAATTTACTTATGCTACTGCTAGCACGGGTAGTCAGATTACTGTAATTCTTTGTTTCATGGCTTTTTGCAAGTTAGCCTGAGGATGTGACTTGTAAAGAATAAAAAGCTACTAGGCTGTTGGAGGGTGGGGGTGCCCTGGAGGGACCATGTGACCCACTGTTGGAAAATGCCACCAGCTGATAGTGGCTAGCAGGGACGCTGAGTAGGGGGGGGGGGCAAAATTCCCCAGGCCTGGCACCGGGATCGCTCTCTCTCTCCTGCCAGGACCCAAGTGATCGCGTCCCGACAGGAGCAGGAGAGAGAAAACTCCGGCACCGTGGCTGAGCCCCCTTGGAGGCTGGGGAGGACCCAGAGGAGCAACTCCAGCGCTGCACTTCTGCCCAGCTGAGCGGCTGCTTTTCCTCTCAGGGCGCATGATTGATTTTGAAACCGAGCATACCCTTAAGGAAAAAGCAGCCGCAGAGGCAAGCAATCGGCAGAAGAGCAGCACTGGAAGATGTCTTCTGCTGGCGGGGCCTCAGGATCCCCGCCAGCCAATAAGGTATTTTACGGTAGCGAACTGGGGGGGGGGGGGTGCGGCCATGATCAGGGGAGGTGGCGGCGGTGGTCCTGCCCCAGTTCAGTCTCTCTGCGGATCAGGTGGCTAGCAAAGTTTAGTTTAAGATTTTGTTTAGGATACTGTGCCATATGCTAAAGGTCAACCAACCTACAAAGCAGCTAAACTCGTGGTATTCCCAGTCCAGGCCTTTTGAGAACTACACAGTTGGGATTACTGCAACTGAAGATACCTTCTTACAACCAAGAATAGTAACTTTAGTTTACACTGGCTTCATCTGGCGGAATGAACTTGCACAGGATTTTTGACAGGAAATGAATTACCCATGTTGGAAATGTCACAAGATGTTGCTTTTTACCTCCATATTTGAGTGAAATGATTGATGTGTTTAGGGAAGACTGGTTTCTTTAAAGAAAGGGTTTTATTGTATTTTGGGTTGTGTGTCTATTGTTTTAATGTTTCCTTTTTGTTTTCTGAGCTGGCTATGTAAACTGCTAATTTTAATTTAAATCAGTTGGTATAGGAATCTCTGCTCCTATGTCTAACAGATGCCTTACCGTCTGCCTTAGGGTGTGCGAGTCCACATAGAAACATTTTATCTGCTCTCCTTCTGGGGGGAAAATGTAAACATGACCCAGTTGATTTCTCACTTAGGAATTATATGTTAACCTTCATGACCCAAAACAGATATCACACAGAAATGATCTATACTGTAAAAGGTAAAAGGGATGGCATCCTTCTGTGAACCTTCAGTAGAAGACTAGCCCATTTTATGCAAAAAATAAGACACTTTAAATGTAATGCAAGACCAATTTTAATTGCTCGAAAGCAATCTTTAAATAACCTTTTATTGGTACTGTTGGTATGGTGCATTTCGTTTTATAAGACAGCATGAGGACGTACAGATATGTTGGCAAAGATCTTACAACCATTCACTCTGTGATGCAAAAGTTGCCAATGAAATGGTTATTCCTAAAAGGCTGAACGTTTATTAAATCAAGAACAATGTGCACCTTGGGACAATAGGTTATCCAGAATAATAAAAAGAAAATGTGATATTTAATCCACAGATTTTAAAAAAGAATTCAATATGCCAGATTTGCACTACCATAAAGTTGCATAAATACAGATTTATTTAACTCAATATTTGCAATGCAGTTTCTCATACTTTGATGTACAGGAGAGTCAATAGAATATAAATTAAAGAAATATTACAAAGCATCAACCTAGGAATAGCTTAATGGTGAAAGCAATAGGATGAGAGAACCAGGAAAACCAGATTAAAACCCTCCTGCCACTCAGTGTGATCTTGGGCAAGTCACTCAACCATCAGGTACAAACAGATTATATTAAGCCCTCTGGGGACAGGGAAATGCCTACTGTACTGGAAAGCAATTTGTCTTGAACTATTCAGAAAGGTGCGAGTTAAATCCAAATCCAAAATAGTTTTATATTGTCTGAAACGTTTACATACAGGGTAGAAGTCATAGTTCAACATTTCCTATGATACCCACATACATCTATGGGGATATGATGACAGACCATAACGACTGATAATGGTAGAAAACACTGGCCCATCCAGTCTGTCCAGTTACTGAGTTTAACATATATAACATACACAATCATTAAACACTGCATATATGTATGCATCTTTGCAAAGGACAAATATTTTAAATATCTTTTCCTTTCAAGGTTTTTGAGTCATACACGCATATCCCTACATTTTAACTAAAACAAACTTTGCTCTCCAAAAGTCTTCCATAGATGCACACGTCACCATACCAGTGTGAATCTGAAAATTAATGGGAATTTTTCATGTACAC